>NC_090929.1:777546633-777858300 GCF_040938575.1 Ambystoma mexicanum
CTCAACAGAGTGCGGGACCCCAGAAGCAGGGAAAGCCCACCTCAACAGCCAGGAACCGCGTTGTTGCTATTTGCGGTGGTCGCCAGGAGCTGAAACGCGAAACAGCCACTGAAAGTGAAGTTTGTCCGTTGCAGTTTTTGCCAGTCCCAGTGCATTGCAGGAGTCCCCCGATGTCCTCCCTCTTGTTCCCGCGACTAAGGCCCAGGAACAGTGAGATCTGCAGGGCTGCACAGGAACAGAAGTCATCAGCTGCATCTTTTCTTCTTTACTAAGGTACTGTAAAACAAGTCTAAGAGAAATTACCTCTTACTGTGGAAGTGCTTCTAACTTCTGCAACTCACAAGTCTAATCAGCTTGTGGCCCTACATTTGATTCTTCTTTTTATCAAAGACTCCTAAGAACTTGTGCAAAGACTTTTCCATTTACTTACTTGAAGTGCTGCATCCTATACAAGACTTTTGCCCATTGACTTTGGCTTAGCCTTTTGAATTCTATGACTCTTCTAAGAGGATTTGAAAGTATTTGCCCTGCCCTGCTTAAGAATATTGGTGATCTCTTGTGTTCTAAAAACCTTTGCCTTTTACCAACTTTTAATGCCCCTAGCACCTTTATTATTGAAGTTACCTGTGGGTGTAGGTTGTGTCTGTGGACCATTGCAAAAGGGTCTTGTCTGACTCAGAAACTCAGAGTGTACAGTATTGAAGTGTATTTGTGTGTTACTATTATTTTGCTCCCTTCTAAAGAAGGCTTTATAACTGACTGATAAATACATTAATAATTGTTAATGCAAGAAACCTTTAGTGTAAGAGGTTATCTGAATACCTGTAACTGTGAATCTTTGTGTAAATCCACTACAGCTCAGATTCCCCCTCTTGAGATAAGCCTCCTGCTCAAAACGCTACCAAAATTGTGTAGTACAAGCTTATACCAAAGGTTGGGTTGCCTATACGTGTAATCATAGTTATTTGTAGTGTTCCCAGAGGGTACTACATTCAAACTTTGCCTAACAGTCAGGCCTGCCAATGCAAGATCACTAGATTTGAGGGTAAGATTAGGCAAACTGACTATCACTGCATTTAGCGCCAAATGTAAGGGTTATGATTTTACCAGATGTCCCCTGTGTGTGTTAGGGAGAATTCTCATAAATGTGCTAATTCCCTTCACCTTAGAGACCGCCAGCAACGTTGCTGGATTTTGAGGACTTGATTTCTCTTACCTGGAAAAAGTGTAAGCCTTTCTTCCCACTCTTTCATGTATTGTGGTGTGTGTTTTACATTTGTGTTCTTTGACTTTGGAGTTTTACGATAACTCCATAGGCATCTTTTCATGTGTGTTACACAGCACCCTGCAGTGACACAGGGATGTCTTTTTAGACTTCCCAAAGGTTTAAATATCTTCTCTGGGCTAAACTAATGTTTCCCAGAGAATGTAAAGTACAATTGACTTTACTAGTCTTTCCAAATTCTTAGACACAGCACACACCATCTTACAATGGAGTGCTGGAGGGGTTGCATAGTATCCCCTGTGTCTAAATACTCATTTAGCAGTCAAATGCTACCTTTTCCTATTGAAAAGGCTGGTGGCAGTGGTTTTACAACAAACTACCATGATTTATCCTGACCGCGAACACCAATACCTAAAAATCACAGGAGCCTTAAGCCCCTTTGTTTAAACAGGTCCTGGTCTTCTATTTTTGCCTTTTCTTTTTGGAAAGGTCCTTCTAGAGTTTGTCTCTGCGTGCCAAACCTGGTTTGGTTCCTTTGTTCGTATGCCTTTGGCGGGCTTCAAGACTGAAGACTGCCTCTGGCGTCTGAGTGTCTGGGATGGGCAGGAAGTGAGGGAGGTGCCCGAAACTCCCCGTGCTTAGTCTCCTAGGAGACCCAAATGCACTCTGGCGTGATTGGCTGGCTGAATGCCCAGCAAGGGCAGCCACCCTGCTGGGTGAGTGACAGCTAGCTGGAATTAATGGGAGAAAACTCTGTAAGGGCGAGGCTCCAGAACTAGAAGGCACAGTCGACCACTGGAACGAAAGAACCGAAAACGAGCTGGAAGAGGACGGCTGCTGCAACTCCTTGACCATTGGTTTGCCCGGTAAGCCCTGCTGCAGGTCCGAATTGCCAAACTCCATTCGACACAGAAGCTCCTTCAAGGACGGCTTCTTCCTTTGAGTTGCTGGGACCAATCACCTCATAAGACACCTGTATCCCTCTTGTCCCCACGATTGAGGCTCAGGAACAGCAAGATCTGCAGGACCTGCCAGGAACCACGACTTCAGCAGCATTTGTTTCTTCATACAAAGGTACTGTGCCAACCCGATTGAGAGAATGCCACTGTCGTGGTGAAGGTTTGTGAAACTTTCCCAACTTGCAGGCCTACCAAGTCCCGACATATGATTCTTTTTCGCCTAAACTACTTCTAAGAACTTTCGCAAAGACTTTACCGTTTGATACCAGAACTGCTCTTTCCTATCCAAACACTAGCCCATTGAGTTTGGCCTGGCCTATCGACTTTAATTGAACTTCTCTGGTGAACTGAAACTATTTGCACTGTCCAAAAAGTATGTATGATCTATTTTACTTACCTTGTGCCTTTTGCTCCTTTCTAAGTACTGAACTGCTATTTGGCTCCTATTTCGGGGGGGGGGGGGCGCAAACTGTTTCAAAACCTTAGAATTTTGTATTGAAGTGTATGACATGCATTACTTACCGTAGAAGCATTTCTGATGATTGTATCTGCTTAGATTCACATGCTGTGCACATGCTGTGCACATGGTCCGACATGCGGAGTATTGCATCTTGTCTTTCGGGGGACCGAAAGGGTACATCGGCATAGGCGTGTCTGAAACACTATCCCTATCGTGTGTAGTACCCAAAATCCCTCACGCGCCAAGGTCCCTCCGATTGTATTTTTTCTGCCATGAGGGAGCCCAAGGCTATAGTGAGTGAGTACATGAAGAGAGAAAGTAGTAAGAAGTCTATGTTCCTTCCACCCCGAGCGGGGAGGCAGGGAGGGCGCATGTGAATCTAAGCAGATACAATCATCAGAAATGCTTTTACGGTAAGTAATGCATGTCTTCTGATGCTTGTTAATCTGCTTAGAATCACATGCTGTGCATAGACTAGCGAGCAGTACCCGGAGTTGGAGGTGGGTTGTGAGAAGGAACAGTAGAAAAAATATGTCTTAGTACTGCTTGTCCCACCTGAGAATCAGACCTAGAATGAGTGTCTAGGCAATAGTGTTTTGTAAAGGTGTGTACAGAACTCCAGGTTGCCGCTTTGCAAATGGACTCTAGGGGAACATTTGCAATGAATGCTATGGATGCCCCAGTGCCTCGAGTAGAATGTGCTCTAGGCTTGAAGGGCAGTTCTCTCTTTGCAAGAGTGTAACATAGTGTGATGCATTTGACAATCCACCTTGATATTGCTGATTTAGAGACAGGGTCCCCTTCTCTACCAGCTGCCACTGAAACAAAGAATTGTTTAGTTTTCCTCAGTGGTTTAGTTCTATCCATGTAGAACATGACTGCCCTGCACACATCTAGTGTGTGAAGGCTTCTTTCGGCCATGTTATTAGGTCTCTGGAAGAACGTAGGTAGTTCGATTGACTGGTTCACATGGAACTTCTAAATACATTTCGGCACAAATCTGGGATGAGTGCGCAGAACTACTTTATCTTTGTGGACTGTAACAAAGGGGTCCAAGACCGAGAGGGCCTGTAGTTCACTAACTCTTCTGATAGAAGTGATAGCTACTAGAAAGGCTGTCTTGTAAGTCAGGTCTTTCAGACTAGTTTTATGCATAGGCTCAAAAGGGGGTCCCATGAGCCTAGTTAAAACCACATTTAATCCCACGCAGGGGCTGGGTGAGTGATGGGGGGATACATTCTTTTAACCCCTTCCATAAAGGCTTTAATCGCAGGTATTTTCCACCACGACACCTTTTGCTGTGACGTGGTGTAGGCTGACAACGCCGCTAGGTGAACCTTTAAGGAATTGAAGACTAACCCAGAGTCCAACAGATGGGTTAGATATAACACAATGTGTGAAGGCGAGCAATCGGTGGGATTGACGCTTTTGGAGCTGCACCAAATGACAAAACGTTTCCATTTGCTGGCATAGCAATAACGTGTGTTAGGCTTTCTTGCCTCCCTCAGTATGTCCATGCATCTTTGAGGGAGTTGCAGATGTCCAAACTCTATGACTTCAGGAGCCAGGCTGCTAAGTTCAGAGTTTGTGGGCATGGGTGCAGAGTCTCCCCCCTGCCCTGAGACAACATGTTGTACGGGCAGGGCAGCTTGACTGGTGGGGAGAGGGACATTTCCATCAGGTGCGCGAACCAGGGTTGGCGGGCCCACATGGGAGCCACCAGAATAATGGTGACTGGTTCCTGGTGCATCTTGTGCACTATCTTGTTCAGAAGGGGAGTCGGGGGAAAACTGTAAACAAATTTCGCCGACCAAGTTATCCAGAGACCGTTCCCCTTGGATCGGTTGTGGGGGTACCCAGAGGCGTAATCTGGGCATTGGGCGTTCTCCTGAGTAGCGAACAGGTCGATCTCTGGAAACCCCCATTCTGCGAAGACGTTCAATACAATGTCTTTGTGCAGACGCCATTCGTATTCTTCTGGCAGAGGAAAATCTCTGCTGAGTATGTCTGCCAGAAGATTGAGTTCCCCTGGAACATGTTGGGATATCAGGAACATCTTGTGTTTGAGAGCCCATATCCAGATGTTTTGGGACAGCTTTGATAGCCCTGGAGAGTGAGTGCCCCCCTGCTTGTTCAGATAATACATTGCTGTTGTGCTGTCGGTTAGGACCAGCACTGTCTTCCCTTGCAGTTGCTCTTGAAAGGCTTACAATGCTTTGAACACTGCTAGTAGCTCCAGTAGGTTTATATGGTTGGACGCTACCTGAGGGGACCACACTCTGTGCGCTGTCTGTTGAAGCAGGTGAGCCCCCCACACTGTGAGAGATGCGTCTGTCATGAGAGTGGCTTCCACTGCTGGGGTGGTGAAGGTTTTCCCCTTCAAGAGGTTCTCCCTCGACCACCACTGCAGAGAGAGAACGAGGGCTGGCGAGACAACTAACAGATCTTCCCATTGTCCGCTGACCTGACACCACTGGCTGTTGAGCCATTCTTGCATGGGACGCATGCGCAGCCGCGTGTGGGGGACCAAGTATATGCATGACGCCATCATCCCTAGCAAACGCATAGCTTTGCTTACCGTCACCTCCCGACTGGCTACATACTGAGGAACTTGAGAGAGCATGTTCTGAACCCTCTCGCTGGAAGGGAAGACTAGACCGTCTTCCGTGCGAATTAGAGCCCCCAGGAACTGTTTTACTTGGCTGGGGACTAAGCTGGATTTCTTTTCGTTGATAGAAAATCCCAAGCTGAACAGTAGGTCTACTGTCTTTTGGGTGTTCAAAAAACAAACGTCGAACGAGTCCCCCGTGATGAGCCAATCGTCGAGGTAAGGGTAAACTGGAACTGAAAGTCTGCGCAGGTGTGCTGCTGCCACTGCCAGGACCTTGGTAAACACCCCTGGCGCTGAGTCTATGCCCAAGGGGAGTACCTTGAACTGGTAGTGTTTGTCCTTTTTGGGTACAAGGAAGTATATTGAATAAATACCCTTGTTTACCTGAAGAATCGGGATGGCTTCTATGGTGTCCTTTCCCAGCAGCGCCTCCACCTCTTGGACCAGGATCTGCAGATGTTCCGGTGAAAGGCGTCGATGTTTCGGCGGTCTGAACTGTGGGGGTCGGGCGAATTCCACGCAATAACCGTGGGCGACCGTCTTTAATACCCACTGGTCTGAAGTTATCCCTTCCCATGCCTTGAGGAAAGATATTAATTGCCCCCCGACCGGGGAGACAAGGGTGGGGACCTGAACTTGGTGGTCATTTCTGACCCGAGGTTGACGCACCTCTGGAATTGGAGCCTCTGCCTCTATTCTTTCCGCGCTTCTGACCCCTCTGGGGTAGTAAGTGGGGCTTGCAGCCGGTTGACTTGCGTTGAAGTTGCCCGTGCCGAAATTATTTTGAGCGGCGCGGGTTTGTCCTCGAAAGGACCGCCGAGAATTGCTGCCTCTCTGTGAAGAGGGTTTTTGGGAAATCTGGTACAGAGACTTAATAGTCTCATGCTCCTTCTTGGCTGTCTCCAACGCATCGTCTACCGCCTTCCCGAAGAGGTTGGCCTCTTCTATGGGTTTATTGATGATGGATGCCTGGGTCTCAGGCCTGAAACCCGACGTGCGCAGCCACGCGTGTCTCTTTAGGAGAGTACCCTGTGCGAGAGACCTGCCTGCTGTCTCTGTGGAGTCCGGGGTATTCTTTACAACATTTTGATTGGCAAGTTTACCCTCTGAGACAATGGCGAGAAGCTTGGCTCTTGGTGGTTCCGGAACCTCCTGGAGGCCTTCCTGGAGTAGGTTCAATTGGGCGTCGACGTAGCTTGCCAGTAACGTTGTGTTATTGGCAATCCGGACAGTAAAAGCAGCCGCAGACATGACCCGTTTACCTAAGGCATACAACCTTTTGGACTCCTTGTCCAGGGGTGACTCTCCCGTGGCAAGGGGAACCCCTGCTCTCTTGCGAGTGTTGGTCACCACCAGCGAGTCTGGGATTGCGTGCCCTTTGATATAACGCGGGTCGGTGAGGGAGGGCCGGAAGAGTTTTTTGACCCTTGGGTTCACAGCCCTAGTCCGAGCGGGTGTGAGTAAAGAAGGGGCCAGCCGTCTCTTTACCGAGCCCAAGAGAGGGATAGACTGGCTTGCCGGAGGCTTGTCATTAATAATGTTTTCCGTTCAGGCAATGCCTCAAGCGTGGCAAATTTAAAGAATTCTGCTGCTTTTTTCAACGTGTTGTTGAAAGCCATTTGATCATCCACCGGGGGAGCTTGCCGAACCAGTGTGGAAGGGGGAGAGTCGAGGCAAACAATATCAGAATTGTGATCGTCTTGCTGGGTGTCCTCCCAGTTGTCCGTTGCGCCTTGATCTCCCCCATAATTGTCCAGAAAAGAAGTCTCCTCTTCGTCTGTATAGATGTCTCTACACGTGTCCTTCTGGACATCTTCTTGATAATCAACATAGTGTTGAACATCTAGGTGTTGGGCAACTTGTGTATGAGAGTTAGGGTCTACCCAAACTTTTTTCGGCAGAGGTTGAGGTTGATCAGAAGCCCCGAAAACCTGCTCCAGCCGATCCATATACCCCTCAAATTGCTCCGTGGTCCACTTGGATGACCCAAATGGACCCAGCTGAGCAGGAATCGGGACCTCTGCCCTAAGGCGTCAGAGGATCTCCTCAGGGTGCTTGAGAGGGGTACCTGGCTCTCTTCGTAAGAGTCCTCAGGATCGTCTTCCAAAACCGTGGAAAACCTTTCGGCAGATTGGCCCAAACCTGTGGCCGAAACCGGTACTAGGCCCACCGCCGTAGCAATCCTATTGATGCTCTTACTGATAGTTACCGAATCTTCGGGGGACAACGCCTCCGATGATGGTTTCTCGGGTAGAGGCCTATTCGTAGTTAGAGGCCTACTCGTAGTTAGAGGCCTACTCGTAGTTTTTCGGGCCTGCACGGGCCTTGGAAAACTTGAAACTCGTTGAAGTTTCTTGTTCAGAAACTTCGGTGTGTGTATTTTTATGAGTAGCGCCTTTGTTATGTTTATTAAGCCCAGTCGTCATGCGCTGCTGCGGATGCGGGGAAGGCTTCGGATCAGATCGATCCGATGGCGCTTGCGCCTTCTTCGACAAGGTCGTCGAGGAGGGCGCTTGGGTTGTGTGTTTTGTGCGGTGCGATTGTACGCCCCTGTCACCGGGTGTGGTCCCTATAGCAAGACCGGAGTCGAGCCTGGAAGGGTCGGGGACGGGCGTGGCGGCTCTAGAACCGTCCGCCTCAAGGTCTACAATGTTCGCGTTGGACGTTTGGTCATGCGATGTACCCCCATCACTCTCGGCTGGTGTTGCGGGAGGGGAGGGAGGCTCCACGTCTGACATACCGTACGCGGCCCACCGCTTCAACCGGCGCTCCTTAAGGGATTAGGTCTAGGAGTTTATACGCCGAACACAGCTTTAGTGCTCTAGGGGGAGACAAGCGTACACGAAGTGTGCTCGTCTTTCCACGGATATCTGACCCTTCACAGAGGGCAGAATCTAAATGGAGTCCTTTCCATAGCAGAAGGGAAGGGTGACCAGACCAAAAAAGAAAGAAGTGGAAAAGAGGAAAGACATCATAGCAATATGGCAAACCCCGAGCCCACTCTCCCTACTGTGTAGGCCGGCCAAAAGGCTCGACCACGTGGAGGTCCGAACGCCGGATCTTAGGTGCCGGAATCCACAGCCGTAGATGGTTCCCCCGTAGTCTTCGTCGAAGATGTTCTTGATAGACGAAGTGACTTAACAGGGATTAAACCGACAATTCGGTAAGATAAACAATGTCTCATGAAGAATCCGCTATAGGGCGACGAGTTATCTGGGTGGAAAAAAACAATCTGAGGGACCTCGGCGCGTGAGGGATTTTGGGTACTACACACGTCACGATAGGGATAGTGTTTCAGACACGCCTATGCCGACGTCCCCTTTCGGTCCTCCGAAAGACAAGATGCAATACTCTGCGGTTACCATTGGATGTCGGACCATATGCACAGCATGTGATTCTAAGCAGATTAACAAGCATCAGAGTGGTTTATAATATTAAGTTGCCTTCTCCTATTGAAATGTTTTCTAAATGATTGTGTAATAAATTAATAAGTGTTTTTACCAAGAAACCTTGAGTATAAGTGTTTACTTTGGTTTGGCTAACACCTGTAGTTCTAATTGTGTGTAGTGGTCCCAGAGGGTACTGCCTGCAACTCTGCCTAACAGTGATGCCTCTGAGGAGTCATTACCCCATTTTTGCTATTTTGTAAACCTTTCCAGCAGCTAAGGATCAAATATTTGAGACCCGTCCTGTTGGAGGCAGGGATCAAGTCATGGCCCAGAGTGGTAGAATATTTGGTCCAATCGATTACTCCACAAATCGTAGATACTGTGGCCTGTTTTTTGCATAGAACATAGATCCTGAGGAAAATATTGGTAGCTCTTCAACTGGGCAACTGGCTGCGAGGATAGCTCTCCTGCTGTCCCAGTTATCCCTGCGATATAGTTAATTGCCATCTTGTCATGGTAGATGTGGCTATAGGGCATGTTGAAGTATTGTTTTTTTTAGCAGACATGCAATTTCTTTTTATACTTCTGTTTTATGTGTATTTGTGATAATCAATTGTGTGATATTAATATTTGTTATATTTATAATGCATCCTGATGACTTTATGTTGAATAAAGGACAATGAATGGAACAGTAATTGTATTTCTTTCCCCTGTAACACTTTAACTGTTATGAACATGTGGAAACTGTATAAAATAAGGTTTTCTGGGTTCCTCCACTATTTATCAGGTGGATCAACACCCCACCAATGACACCATATGTAAGGGTGCAGAAGTAAGAGATCGACACTATGTTGGCATGTTTATTGCTATAAACCTTTATTAAAGCAATGAAGTTTGAGGAAAACCTATCTATCCCTAATAATAAGAGGGGTTTCCCTGCCTCAAACAATAATCTAAGGAGTCTATCAGGATGTCCAAAGAAAAAGTCCACCGTCGTGTCAAATTCTATTTCCAACCATTACACTAGGAACTCAAACTAAGGGGAGTGGTGATCTTCTTTAGTTCAGAAGAATGCCTTTCTTCTTCTGGACGTGAGATTAAATTGTCTTTTCCAGCTCGTGAAACAAAGTTCAAAATGATGCCTCCCTTCTCTTGGCTTTCCAAAATGTTCCCAAACACCAGGGGGAATGCCTCTCTTCCCCTAGTTTCTCTTCAGCTTCTTCAAAGTGCAAAGAGAAAGTCTCCCTTCTTTTGGCTTTGTATATCGTTCACATACTTCAAAGTGCCAAGATAGTGGGCCTCATTATGGGTCTGGAGGTAACCATGCTGGTGCTACCGGCGGGTTGCCATCGGACCCGTAATGATTTACCCGCACTTGATTTCATGGTTCCCCCCGGGCTAGTCCAAGTCTGGCGGCCTGGAAAGTCAGGGGCCGGTAAAATGTTGTTCACCATTCCCATAGAGTCCTGTAGGACTCTATGGGTATGCAGACCACAGAAGCACCGGCACCGTTGCTAATAGATATAGGAGGGTGGGACTGGGTTGCACTGAATAGGGTGGGAGGGTAAGAGAGTGGGTAAAGGGGGTATTTATATAAAGCGTTCTCCCTGTATTTCATCCCTCGTCCCATAAGGGATTTTCCATCCCATGTGATTCTCCACAGTGTACCAGCCCCAGGGGGACTATTGTACTGTAGCCACACCACCCTAGCCCCATGGAAAGGGTGCCCCACTATGGGAGAAGGAATGATATCCAGGGATTCCTCACACCCAGTTTATAAATATCTGAAAGTGCCCAGATTTCCGGAAAGTATGTAATGCAAAAACTACCAATATACTTCTACCAATCCAAATTGTCTAGTTTATATAATAAACTTGCTATGCTCCAAGATAATAGATCGTATCAGGCTCTTGGTATGGGGCAACATGCAGTTTCACAACAAGGGAGTTAATTTGGGGCTTGTTTAATCCTGGAAGGGTACATATGTCAGCCTTGAGCGGAAGGATTGCCAGAATCGTTTACCAGACTTGTCATTGCGGAATCAGATGGTTGAGCTATCACTCGACTTTGGTTTACAGATTCCATACACAAGCCTATTTTTATATGAACTTTGTCTTTTGTTTTGTGTATAGGAGAGATAGGGCCTCAGTTGAATGAGAGACCCATGTGGAGGGAATGTTCTTTAATCAATCCCCAGTAAACACTCAGTAATATATCCATTGGCCAGTCTTAATTATATTGTGTCAAGCCAGACATCTGATTTACTATGATGTCAAATTGCATCTACAATGCCCTCGCTGATGATGGCTATGCATCATCTTACATGTCTAATCCAATGGCAACACTTATTAATCAAAGTAACTTTGCTTTTGTATTGGTCCATCCTCAATTGTGATACTCGAGTCATATACACGACATTATGGTTGACTTGCTGCTTAAGATTTTGAGAGTCATTTCCTCCAGTGTTTATTGGCACACAATAATCATATGAGTTATCGTTATTGGGTAAATAGGAATTTCTGGAGTTACAAAGATTGGTAATATTTCCCATCGATCCAATGGCTCCCTTTCCTATTTTTCGCCACTAACATTACTGTCAGATTTGTGGCGCTTACTTGAGGTAGGAGTGAAGATTATTTTGGAAGTCATTAGATATAGATTTATTGCTTTGTTCTCGTGCCCTGGGGGGAGTAACGGTGGACATCTTCATTGTAGTATTATCGTTGTTTTTTTCTTTCTCAAGGTGGGTTTTGCAGTGGTGTAAACCATGACCAATGGGAGCAAAACCTGAGGGATGAAGGATTGAAGACTAAATCTCACTTGGAATAAAACTTAATTTAGACTTTATCATATTTAAATCTATCATGATTTTCTCCAGCAATGATTTTAGATCTGGCAAATAGGATTTGGCTTCAGAACAGTTAATACAATTGATGCAGTTAAAACAATTAGTCAGACAATCGTACAAAGCTTCTAATAATATAGTGGACTTAAATAATATCCTACAGTGTAAATATGAATAGCAGCGATTCCTTTGTGATGGTTTGTATAACATTGGCGGTTACCTCAGCCTTCTATAGTGATGATGTCAAGTTGACCTGATTTTAGACTCAGAACCTACCAGCCTTAGCCATCTTTGGGAGTCATCCACGGGAATGGTAAAAGAAATACTTTTACATTTCAAGAATATGAAATGTGTGGACTTTAAGATTAAAACCTATTGTGGCTAGATGGTCTATTTCATGAGACAGCCTCAAAGCATATGAGATCCATTTGCTGTCACATTTTGACCCTGCACTCTCATAAATAAACAGCCATTTGCTGGGACTGCAATGAGAACAATTGGGCCAGTCAAAAATGCCTGTTCAATCTTTAATCAAGGCTTCACAAAGAGATGTTCACAAAATTCATGTGCTGACCACGAGACTCCATGCTGAATTACAGGGCATGTCCAGTCATGTATTTCCCTTGGTTTAAACAGCACATGTATTTATCATTGACTTTATGTGCAAAGGCGAATATTATTCATAATCATAATATTATTGACTTTATGTGCAAAGGCAAATATTATTCATAATCATAATATTATTTTCATCCTTAGAAGGGGTGGCAACCAGACAGAGAGAACCATGATCGCTGCACAACACCACCAGAGGCACTCATTCTAGCCGTCCTGATGCTGCCTGAGATGTCAGGGGACCTAAAAATACCACCCAGGTTCATTCTACAGAGTGGTCATGAGACCCCAGGCTTCAAACTGCCATCTTTGAAGGGTCTTTCCATCCTCAGAAGGGGCTTCAACTGGGCTGAGAGAAACACTGCAGCACAACACCATCAGAGGCACTTTCTAGCTGCCAGAGGCTGCCTGCAGAAGTCAGGGTGCATGTAAAAACCACCTGGGGTCGATCTACAAGATGATTATGTGACATCAGACCCCAAAACAACCATCTTTGACAGGTCTTTCTAGCCTTAGAAGGGGCTACAACTGAGGGAAACACAAAGATCAGCACAATACCACTACAGATACTCATTCCAGTTGCCTGCAGAGGTCATGGGACCTACAAGAACCATCCAGAGTTTATCTACGTGCTGATCACAGGACCCCTGATCCGAAATAAACAACATCTTTAAAGGGTGTTGCCATCCTCAGAAGGGGCTTGAACTGTGTTCAGAGGGACACAGAACTTAGCACAACACCATCAGAGGCACTCATTTCAGCTGCCTGAGTCTACCTGCAGCTGTTAAGGTGCCTACAAGAACCAACCAGGTTGATCACATGAATCCCTTCTCAAAACCACCATATTTGAAGGGTCTTCAAATGGGCTGAGAGAGCACAAAGCTCAGCACGACAACACCAGAGGCTCTCATTACAGCTGCCGGAGTCTGCCTGCAAAGGTCAAGGTACCTACAAGAATCACATGCCCCTTGTTCCCAAAACTGCCCTCTCTGAAGGGTCTTTCCGTCTTCAGAAGGGGCTTCAACTAGGCTGAAACACCGAGCTCAGCATAACACAACCAGAGGCACTCATTTATGCTGCTGAGTCTGACTGCAGAGGTCAGGGGACAGACAAGAACCATCCAGGGTCGATCTATGGGCTGATCACGTGGCCCCTGACAAACTTTGAAAACTCATTTGGAGGACTCCTGCCAGGGTCATGCAGTTAAGGGCGGAAAGGAGGCCCTTAGGGGTGCCTTTTTGCAGCCAGAAGCTCCCTTTACAGCTCCAGCTAATTACAAGCATCCAGCAATCCTGCAGCTTCTGTTTTCACTTTCAAAAGAGAACTGGCTTCATGTTTCCTGTTTCTATCTCTTTTCTGCTGAAGTACTTCTGGGTTACTTTGGGAATGTAAGCAATTTTCTTAGGTGTACACTTGCCCGGCTGTCTGGAGCAAAGGGTTGACAGAGATAAGAGTTTTGGCTATCATCACTCCTGTTAGGGAGAATTCTCTGTAAAGGCTAATTTCCCAAACCTAGTGAGTCCCCCAGCAGCTTTGCTGGATTTTTGGGGGTAATTTTTTTTCTCCTGCTAAGAGTTTGACTCTTTTACTCCCACTCTTAGACATGATTTGAGGTGTGCCTTTATCTTTCAATGTGTTTTATGGGCTATGGGGTCTTTTACTCCATAGGGTCTCATGTGTTTTTGATGTGGGTTACACAGCACCCTCCGTGCCGTAACCCAGGGGTGTCGTAGCGACCCCCAACATAGACTCCATACCCTGGGACTGACTACTGTCTCCCAGGGCATGTAAAGTCACCATTGGCTTTACTAGTCCCAAATTATGAACAGAAACCAGTACAAACCATCATATTGTGGACGTACTGGTCGGGGCAATTCGATTGCCCCCGGGTCTGTTGTTCGAGGCGGCACGTCTCCGTCCCCCCGATCGAGTTTGACTGGTGGAAGTGGATACTACTTTTTATATTCGACCGCAAATATATCTCTATGGGATTTTTCCATTGTTCAAGGCTACCAACTTTAATTATTTAATTCTTATAGCCTCGAACATACCGCCGGTTTATTTATTTAATATTAATTCCCCGGTTGGTATTTTTGCCAGAACTCGATTCTAAAATGGCGTTTGTGTTCTCTTCTGTGACTCCAACCCAAGTCGAGCCCTTTGTTCCACTTTTTGGAGGGCTTCTCCACAGAAGCCTCCAAAAGTGGTGCCACTCTGTCTGGGTACCACAGGGGGTGTGGGAGGGGGTTTGGGCACCCTGGACTGAGTTACCTTGGTAACTCAAGTCGCACTCTTGTGTGATTGGCCCAAGTGGTGAGCCGGCCGGCTCACCACTTAGCATGTTTGATTGACAGCTAGGCTGAGTGAATGGGGGTGTGCTGCATAAAAGCAGGGCTTTGGGGACTGGAACTTCAGAAGTCGCCACAGGACCTAAGAATCCGAGGGGGGAGAAGCTGAGCCGACCTGCAACAACGATACCACCGGTGGAGCCCTGCTGAACCGTCTCACCATTTTTCCTGACGACAGAGGAGATCTCCAGTCCGGAGAGTCTTCTTCCTTTGACTGGTGGGGATAACCAGTTTTGCCTTCTTTTCACCTTCCTGAAGCATCTCGTGGCCGTCTTGCCTGTGCCAAGCACCCCGGCAACTGGAATACCACGGTTTACCACTACCGCGAAGAGAAGGGTAGTACCTTTTAACCGAAGAACTCTGCGGCTGGTTTCTTCCCTGGCAGTGCAACGACCTTCATCTTTCCTCAACGGCGAGACCTCTTCCTCTGGACGAAACACCGACTTGCACCGGCTGCCAGGAACAACAGCCCCCGCTGGAGCTTCCTTCACACTTAAGGTACTGTGTCCCACCTGGATTCCCTTGCGAGAGATCATTCGGGGTGACAGTAAAGCCTCGACTTTCTAACCTGGGCTAGCCTGGGACAACCTAGCTAATGTTTCCTGACTTTAATTTCATCCTTTTTGTGTGAACTATCTACAAGACTCTTTGGGCATAACACCACTGTATGAACCTCGACCCCTTCTGCTTGCTCTCTCCAAGAGTGGGCCTTGCAATTGACTTCCTTGCTCTCCAGTAGAACTCTGCCTATCCTGCCTTCCTGTGGTTCTTTTAAAAGTATTGAAACTTGTGTGCTTCCTTAACTCTGCCTTTTTCCCTCCCTTGCTTTATAACTTATTAGAGTGCCATTTTATGTTAAGCGCTCACCTCTGTCTGAAAATAAATGGTGTTTCTCACTAAGACTTGTCTAATAAGCGAATAGGGTTGTATATATATGATAGTGACTGTGTGCTGAATTTACTTACCTCTTTTTGCTAGTGTAATTTACAAGTGTGTCTTTAAATAAATAATTATATACTTTTACACCAAAGCTCTGTTCAGTGTTTGCTTGTGCTACTGTATCTCTGTACCTATTGTGTATACTCTGCATACTGCCTAACTCTTCTTGAGGGAAGTCTGACTGCTTAGCCACAGCTACCAAGTGAATCTGTGTGGTACAGACTGCTACCAAGTGAGTTTACTGCCAAACACCTGTAGTCTTAAATCCTTTGCAGTGGTCCCTAAGGGAACTGCACAGGTTTCTGCCTAACAACTCCCTATTTTCATTCTTTGTTCCCTGTTAGCCCGTTTGACACTGCTTGCCACAAAACATACCTCATACAAACGACATCAACAACATTCAAATTAAACTCCAACACAAAACACTAACTAAACTAAAACAAATAATTGTATACAATTGCATTCTTCACAAATGCCACTCTTCTCCTGCTCACACACATGCAATCAATGAACGTATTAGCTTATACTCCCATAAAATACTCCTCCTTACAGAAACATGACTGAAACCCCATCACACACCTATTATCCCATGAGCGCTTCCCACAAACTATCTCATCCACCACAGAGACCACACACACACACAAACAAGGCAGTGGCATTGCTATCATATAGAAAGAGTCACTCATACTTAGCAACACCTCCCATCCCACATACACATGCTTTTAAGTACTCTCACTTGCTCCCCTCCATCAAACCCATACCCCACCTTTCTCCACCTCATTTAGTGCCACTAGCACACCATCCCAACGTCCACATCGACTGGACTAACTTCACACTTAACAACCACAGCCTCCCCTGCATCAATATCTTCTTCAGCCCTGGTAGTTCACAGACAGACAGAAACCCCATACTAAAGAGTATCCTCACTCCAATCACCCCATGACCTGACACAACTCATGACCACCCCTCCCCCTCCGCCCCCCACACCGCTGACAACATCATGTTTGATTTATTTTTAAATCGATCATATCTGCTGAAATTCGAATCTGGGTGTCATGGTCAGACCACTTTGCTATCCCCTTCATGCTCACTGTACCACAGAAGATCCCCCAAATGCCAAGAATCCATATCGCCCTCCAGCCAGACAAACCAAACACATTACAGGCACAGCCTTAGCAACATTCATAACACCCCCTTCTTCCCCACATGCACTTCCCTCCACGCTCCTCAACAAGTACAACTCAATCATCACACAGACACTTGACAAAATTGCCCCCCCTTAAGTCACAAAAATGTTGCAGCCACCACCATAAAACATGGTTCAATAGCTCTCTCTTCTACTAAGTAGGAAGCCAGACGCCTAAAAAGAAACTGGCAAAAGAACCTATGCCCTGCCACCAGAGCACCACTCAAGCTCTGCCATAAAAAATACAAAACAGTCATTCGCAGTGCCAAAGCAACCCACCTCCAAAAACTCTAATCAACCACCTATTGTAGACAGAAACTTTTCAACATTGTCAAATTGCTCTCCAAAGCACCCCCCCCCCATCCACTGCAGTATGCAACATCTTCATGGAATACTTAAACTCCAAAATACACAACATTAAGCGAGACCTCCACCGGCTCTCCCAATCCTACTGCCCACTTCAAAACCTTTCAGCACAAGACACCTTCCACCCTATGAACACAGACACCCCCATCACTTTACTACCAAAATAAAACCTGAGCATTATCTGTATGATGCATGCCCACCTCAAGCCTCATCCAATTGCATCACCACCCTCACTCCCTTCTGGCTCAATATCATCAACTCATGTCTCTTACATGGTAATATCCCCTATTCTCTCAAAAGTGGACAAATCTCACCCCTCCTCAAAAAGCCATCCCTCAACCCCACACTCCCCAACAATTACCATCACACCAACACTATTCTGCCATACTTCACCAGAATCATGGAGCGCTTCATCACTACCCAAATGCAACAATACATCACCACAAACAACATACTCAACCTCTTTCAATCTGGATTTTGACCTGGAAACAGCACTGAGACTGCTAAACTCCACATCCTCGATGACCTCCACAACATCACTGGCAAAGGACACACAGCACTACTCGTACTCCTTGACATCTCTGCAGCCTTCGACACCATTGACCTGGCTTACTTACTGACAGGACACATTTCGTCTCAATGCCCCCTTTTCGATCCAACCCTACCCCAGTCAAGTACGGCGTCCTGCAAGGCTCCTCCCTGTCTCCACTCCTTCAACCTATATGTTGAAACCATCGGACAGACCCTCTAAAACAACATCCATTTCCATCAATATGCAGATGACATGCAAATGTACTGCCAAATCCCATCACCCTCACAACACCACATCCTCAAAAGCTGTCTCTCCACCATCCCCACCTGGATGGCTACCCACTTCATCAAGCTCAACCCTTCCATAACGGAATATCTACTCTAATGCTCCCCAGACATGAACCTGAACTCACGACTGGACCAAAAAAGTTGCCACAGACAACCCCACATATCCCTCTCCACACCTTTCCTTCACACCCCACATAGCTGTTGTCACCAAAACATGCAGCTGTCACCAAAACCTGCAATCTACTACTACACCTCCTAAGAAGATCAGACACATCTTTCCTCCTGAAGACCTCTTCACTGCAGTCCAAGTACTGGTTCTGTCGAAACTGGACTACAGCAATGCTCGCCTCACTCAACTCCCCAGCAGCATCTTTACCCCCCTGCAAGCCATACAAACCACAGCATCCATGCTAATACTCTACCTAACAAAACAATCACTCTCGCCCAGCTCCACTGGCCTCGCGTACCTCAAAGAATTGCCTTCAAAGGGCTCTACATAGTTTTCAGAGATATCCACCACAAAACTCCTTCTTACCTTCACGACACCCTCAAACCCATCACCCACACAAACACCAGACAAGTAAGCAGCATCCCCTACACATTCTACTCTACAAACTAACATGCACACAAAAGTAAGCATTTACCCACTGGGCACCCAGGGCATGGAATACCCTACCATCCACACTGCTGCTTCATCACCACTTTTAGAAAGAGCCTCAAAACAAACCTCTTTCCCAAAACATAACCCCCATCTCGCCTGCTACCACTTTTATATCCTTATCTTTCTATCCTATACTGAAAACATTTTGTAACTTCTGTTTCACTGTCCACCTTTTTAACCTTTGAACCTTGTAAGATGAACCAAGACCCTCGGGTTGGGCCAACGCTGAAATAAAATTCTAATAAAATGAAATGATATTATTCTTGAACAATAAGACTTAGGAAGATAGGAATGAGTGCATTTTGAAGATCAAAGGCTCTTTTTCAATTTGGCTCCAAATTTGCATTTTATATATTAATCAGAAATTATTAAAACAAGATAAATTCGGATTTCCAAGATGGCCGCCTGCTGAAGTGGACGCATGTCCCCTGCACTCCGCACCGGCGGACACAACAAAAGCTCAGAAAGGTGTATTTCAACTGCAGCAGCCACAAGAAACGGCATCCGTGAGCACGTGGGAAAACGGGTGCAATCCGAAAACATATTGCGACCCGCAACGGAGCTGAACTGCATATAATCGGGGAGTGCAACCTTTGGTGGGCTCCGACTGCTGCCGCGCTGTCACATGGGCTCTCCCAACCCCTGCAGCGGAGACCAAGGTGCTGAAGCGCGGGCCCATCCAGGCTCGCTGCAAGCTGGAAAGTTCTGTCCTACACGAGGCACGACGCTGGTGGGACCTAGGGACCTGTGGTGCTGCGCAGCCTGAACAGCAGCTACCAACAAATATAGCGACTCCGGCCGGGTCTGGGCCTTCCGAGCCACACCGCAGCAGCCACAAGAAACGGCGCCCGTGAGCGCGTGGGGAAACGGGTGCAATCCGAAGATACGGTGCGACCCGCAACAGAGCCGAAGTGCCTATAATTGGGGAGTGTGGTCTCACCCTCCCCTCCTACCGGCAGATCTCTGGCGGGCCCCGACTGGCGATGCACTGCCACTCGGACTCTCCCACACCCCGCAGCAGAGACGAAGGTGCTGAATTGTGGGCCCATCCGGCTCGCTGCATGCTGGGATAGTGCCTCCTACGCGAGGCGCGGCGCTGGTGAGATCTGTAGTGCCGCACAGCTTAAACAGCAGCTGCCAACGAATATAGTGACCCCGGCCCGGTCCGAGCCTCCCGAACCACATCAGCAGCGGCACCGGGACAGAGCCCATACGCTGGCCCCCCTTCACGCCCGCTCTCTGCAGCCTGATAAATCCGGATCCAGCGACACCGGGGTACGGGTCCCATTCCGCCTACGGCTGGTCTCTCCTGTAGCCGCGATCGGCGGCGTAGACTCAGCTGGCTCCTGGAGCACATTTGAAAGTACTGCATAGTTTTGAAACTGACAGACACACAACACGTGAGCACAGAAGTCGAGGCCCACTGTCACCGGCGGCCTGTAAATTGATTCCTTCTTCGCTTCGGGGGGCTCAAAAGGAATAGGCGGATCAACGGGCATAACAAGCAAGGCAAAATCTGCACTGGCCATCCCGGACTAAGAACAGCGGGTCCCAATCCATGCGCCCAATTGAAGTCTACTTTAGCTAAGTGCTGTACGAAACAGATGCTTTGAGTCTGCCCCCAGTGCTCCCCCTCACCGGACTCAGAAAATAGGATCCCGACACGAGCACATGAACCACATCGACCCTGACTTTCCCTGGCTGGGCACCTCAAAAGTATAAATCTGCGGGTTCCCCCCACTAGGGTACACCCCAAAGACATAAGCTGCTCAGCCAAGACAGGCCTCTAACTCCGATGCCGGGCACCAGAACCAAAAGCGCCCCACCCAGAACGAAAGGTTCGCCAAGGAGACAAGATCACCAACTATCCAAATACTGGGGACAGACGAAACAGCAAGACCAGACTCCCCAGCAAGCACAACCAGATCTATCTGAGCTACCCCCGGAAACGCCTCATAGAACTATGGATGCAGATAAAGAAGAATTGTTGACTTGCCTGAAAGGTATGGAGGCCAGGATGACCACAACATTTCAGGCTCAAATAGGCCAACTGAGAGAAGACATAAAATCCTCTCTGCAGGAAATCCGGAAAGAGGTAAACAAACTTGGTGATCGAGTCGACACAGTTGAAAACGGCCTCTCCGCCTTATCTGAAGAGTCCAAACAGTCCAGCCTCCTGCTGGACCAAATAGCCACTGCTACGAACAATCTGGAACTACAGGTGGAAGATTTCGAAAATCGGTCAAGACGTTCCAACATACGGGTTAAAGGGCTACCCGAATCGATCCCTGATAGCGACCTCCACGAGACACTCCAACTGACCTTCAGTAACATATTACAAGATTTAGCACCAGAATCCATTGGATTCGATAGAATACACCGGGTTGGAACCATAAGGAGTGAACCGGGGGCCCGCCCACAGGATGTGCTGGTGGCTCTCACCTCATTTACAATGAAAGAATGCATCCTGAAAGCGGCCAGGTCCAGCACTGGCCTGACAGTAAATGGCCATGAAATTAAACTGTTCCAGGATCTTGCCCTTTCTACGCTACACAAGTGCAGACTCATGCGCCCGGTGACAAAAACCCTACAGGGAAAACAAATCCCCTATCGATGGGCGTATCCTTTTGGCCTAATGTTCAATTGGGAGGGCAAACAGAGGCGAATAACTACATGTGAGGAGGGTCAGGCGTTGTTAAATTTGGAGGAAGCCCCGAACTCTCCGGATAGAGACAGGTCACGACAGCTACAAGATTCTGGGCTCAACCCGTGGGAATGGTTCACGGCGCGCAGAGGCAGACCGAGAAATGAATCAAAATTAGATGGCCCACAAATGTGCCAGGACCATCAGAAACGCTGATAGTGCCATACGATAGCTGAGTACACATTCCGACTGAGATCTGTTGATCTACATGCTGCAACATATACAAGCTTCTATAAGCTGTCGGTGCGGAGGCAGGCAATGCCAACCTATGGAATCCAACGCAAGACCTTACAACTGTGAGTTTCGCGCCCCTTGTGAATTGTTTTCTGACCTGACACCCCAAATAGTTAGTGGGGAGGATTCTATGGAATCCTGGTTGTTGAGGACACAAGGAGGGGAGGGGGGAGGGAGGGAGGGAAGGGGGAAGGTGGGGGGGACAAGGAGGGGGTGGGGAAAGTTATCAGAGATTAACATAAGGAGACGTAGCAAGAGGCTTCGGAAAGGTCCTAATAGGGGAAAGAAAGGGGAAACCAGTGCAACCTTATACAAAGCTAAGGGCAAATATTCTCCTCTTAAATATGCATGGCTGAATCAAATATAGTTTCCCTGAATGTTCAGGGTTTGAACTCTCCAGTTAAACGTTGGATTATCCTCGATAGGCTGGTAAAAATGCAGACAGAGATAGGGATACTGCAAGAGACGCACCTCCTCTCGAAAGATGAAAAGCGCATGGCACATCGATCATTTCCGCAACAATACTTTGGCCACCCCCATCTTTTTCTCCCCACTGGAGGCATACTGATGGGGAGGGCTCTAGCTTTTCAAAAAACCCAACTTTGTAGAGATAAAGAAGGGCGCTATCTGGGTTTGAAAGGGATGATTAAAGGTAGAATGTACACAATCCTGGCCTTATATGCCCCCAATGAACGCCAAGATGTCTTTATAACAAACCTACTGGGAAAACTGGGCAGCTGGTGTGAGGGCCAATTAATAGCTGGAGGAGACGTTAACTGTGTCATGGACCCAGCCCTGGACAAAACACTCCCACCCACCAACGCAGATCAAAGAAATAGACAGGCACTGGGCCGGTTTTTTAGGGACATGAGAGTCATTGAGACCTGGCGATTTTTTCAAGGGCACAGCAGGGAATATACCCACTATTCGGCGGTTCATCTGGGCTATTCAAGAATAGATATGATTCTTGTCTCTACTACGTTAATCCCACAAATAACTGGGTGGAAATAGGGGTGGAATATCATTCAGACCATGCGCCAGTGATAGTGGGGGTAGCTTGGAGGGAGGGAGATCACAAATGTAAACCACCCTGGAGATTGAATGAAGTCCTACTGAGAGACATAGCACTCAGAGCACATATAGAGACTGCTATAAACAACTACTTCAAAGAAAATGACAATAGGGAAACAAGCTGGGGGACAATATGGGACGCAGGGAAGGCAGTGATCAGGGGTGAGCTCATGTCACAAGCAGCCGATTACTACCGAGAAAGAGCAATTGTGACTCATCGGTTAGAAACAGAGGTGAAAAATGCGGAAGTAAAACATAAAGCTTGCTGCTCAAGGAAATCCCTGTGAGCACTCCGGAAGATCAGAACACAGCTCGAGCATCATACTGCAGACCAGATGGCCCTGTCACTACTCCGCACGAAACAGTCCTACTACATTCATGGGGGCAAAGCAAACCGATTTCTAGCGGCGAAACTGAGGAAGCGTAAAGCCTGCAACAACATAGTACAACTGGACGATGAACATGGGAAACCGCATACAGCAGAACCAGACAAAATTAAAATAATGAGACATTTCCATGAGACCTTCCTGAGCGCCGAAAAAGTAGACCCCACACAGCAGATTTCCTATATAAACTCTCTACCCCTTCCCCAAATAACAGAACAAGACAGAATTAGCCTTGGAAGTCCGATCTCAGCGCAGGAGGTCAGCGACGCCATCTCGGCCTTGCCAGCCAACAAAACTCCGGGCCCCGACGGTCTCAGTAACGGTTACTATAAAACCTTTCGTATCCAATTACTCGGCCCACTGACAAAGCTTTATAACACCATCAGAGAAGAAGGGAGAGTGATGTCAGACATGGAAAAGTCTACAACTATTCTGCCCTTGAAGCCCGGGAGGGATCTGCGCAACTGCGCAAGCTACCGCCCTATAACGCTATTGAACACTGATGCAAAGATTTACGCGAAGATATTGTCTAACTGCCTGATGAAGGTACTCCCTGATATAGTACACGACGATCAAGCGGGATTCATCACAGACCGTCACACACAGGACAATATCAGAAGGTCAATAGACGTTGTAGACGCTGGGCGAAGGACGCAACAAGAGTTCGCAATAGCTGCCTTGGATGCCTCCCGTGCATTTGACAGTATGGGCTGGAACTATCTGTCTCTAATCCTGGAGCGCTTTGGTTGTAGCCCGGAGTTTACCAAGATGGTTCTAGCTAACTGCCAAACCCCATCGACAACCCTCATGATCAACGGCCAGAAAACGGAACCGATGGAAGTCAGGAGAGGCACAAGACAGGGGTGTCCCCTTTCCCCGCTGATATTCGCAATGGCAATGGAACCGTGTGCCACGCGGTTCAGACTAGAAACCAACATCAAAGGTGTGACCCTAGGTTCCGAAACTCATAAACTTGCATTATATGCGGATGACATTATTCTCTACATGGGGGATCCAGGCACCACAATGCCCTGGGCAATGGCTAAATTAGAGGAGTTCAGGCTAGTCTCGGGATTCTCCGTAAATTTCCCTAAATCAAAAGCAATGAACATCACGGCGAAGAAGGAAACGATAGCAAGGCTAGAGCAATCATACCCATTGACATGGGCGAAAGACTCCCTTGACTACCTGGGAATTCGACTAACTACGGAACCAAGTAAACTTTTCCAGGCGAACATCACTCCCTTATGGAAGCAATTACAAGAAGACATGATTAAATGGGAATCCCAGGAACTATCGTGGTTTGCCCGCATCACGGCAGTAAAAATGACCATACTCCCACGCCTACTTTATGCGGTAAGCTCAATCCCTGTGTCCATCTCACCGACCAAGATCAAAGAGCTGCAGAAAGCAATAATTAAATTCATATGGCAAGGCAAGAGGCCAAGGATCCAGAAGGGTATCCTAATGCGACCCCCGCTCTTGGGAGGCCTCGGAATACCTGACGTGGGAAGATACATATTGGCACCACACTTAGCCCCTATGCTGCGATGGGCTAAGGTCGAACATCATAAAGGATGGTGTAAAATAGAACAGAAATGTATCCCAACGGGTGTGGGTCCATTTTCCCCTATACTACATAACCCAGACTTTACTCCGGGTCTTCGAGGCAAACTCTGGGAGGGTTGGAGTGAAGCGGGGACCCTGACTTTGGCTGAGATGTACAGAGATGGCTCCCCATTGCAATTCACGGACTGCCAGCAGAAGTTTGGTATAGGAGAAAGGGAGCGATACAGGTACTTGCAAATCAGACATTGGATAACTCAACCCATGGTGAAAAAAGCTGGTACACGTTCACCGTCCGGCTTGGAACTAACCTTACAGGAAGGCCAGCCCAAAAAAGGGGTGACCAGACTCTATAAACTCCTTTCGAACTCCCAAACGTCAGATCGCCTCCCATACCAAGCGAACTGGGAAAGAGACTTGCAAGAATCCTTAACGGAAGAAGAGTGGTGCAAAATATGGTCACGAGCGCATGGTGATTAAATAATCCGCCTATAAAATGTGCTTCAGGTGATATATGCCCCCGCACCGTCTACATAAGATCACCAAGACCTACTCGCCGTTCTGTTGGGGAAACTGTGGAGTAAGAGGGGACCTATTCCACATGTGGTGGTCATGCCCCAAGGCAACGGTCTATTGGAAGGAGATTCTGGGCCACATTAAAGATATTTCAGGTGTGGACCTCCCGATGTCCCCGAAAACCATCCTACTAGGTGTCCCGATTGAGGGCAAATATGCAGTGTCCGGGGCGACTGCCACTCTCATTACTCTCATTACTCATCTGCTAACGGCTGCAAGGATGACCTTAGCGCAAAACTGGAAAAATTAGGAGGGTCCCATAGTGGCATGGTGGTGGGTCAAGATCTGGGGAGTGATGGCCATGGAGAAAATCTGTGCACTTACGGCTGGGAAATATCAAAAATGTCTGGCGATCTGGTCCCCGTTCCACGAGTGTGTGCGCGATAGAAAGGCCCTCTTTTTCAAACCCCGGCTCCTCAGAAGTATACATGTCATATGAGGGATAACAGCATGGAGGAATGAACTCAGGAATAACCCTAAATGGAACCCTTTCATATGTTGATCTCTGTAATGTATTATGATATCTTGAAGTGTTAGTTAAAGCAGGGTGGGGGGGGAAGGGGAAGACGGAAGGGAAAGAAATTTGGGAATTACCAAATGGTAAATGAAGAACTTTCAGAGGATGAGACGCTTTGTTTATTCTTGGTTAACATCAGAAAGAGAGGGAGGTTGATTTAGAATGTTAATTTACTGTTTCTGAACTGTTTTGATATACTTGTATGCCTCTTTTCCAAGAATAAAGTGTTTAAAAAAAAAACAAGATAAATTCATAACTTTATAAAGCAATATGCCAAACAGTGATGTTGCATCCCCAGGCATGCGTCTCCTAGCACAGAATCCAAACATCTCGGTTTTATTGAATTTGCATGTTGCTACTTTGAATTAGAAAATAAACAATTTAGTATGAAACGTATTAAGGAGTAGTGTGGGCCACCCTAATCACATATATAGAAATTATGATCATCCAATGAAGATTGGTGGGTGGCAGGGGTGTATTAATTGAGAGTGTCTGACTGTTGGTAAGACAAGTGGTGGACCAGACTGATTACGATGAATTGGTAATATTAAGGCTTAACACATTAAAAAAGGCCATTATAGAATGTTTACATTAGCTTTGAAGTATGAACGTGATTATAAATAGGTACGCCTGATCAAACAGGTTTAATGGTGTTGGGGTAACCAACCGTTGAATGCTCTTTTTGAAATGAAGATGCTTTTTTAGCCTTGATATTACCAATTGTCATTGATGAATTTTGTATAAAAATACATCTTTATTTAGTACTATAAATGGTTATAGTTCATTGTAATCAGTCCGGTCCACCACTTAAGGTCTTGATCAATTGTCTTTCGAAACATGTTGATTACCTCGACGATCTTGTCTTTCGAAACATGTTGATTACCTCGACGATCAAGACTGTACCGGGTACACTTAGTGAATTTCATTACTTTTGGGTAAGCCAATGGAAGGATCAAGGCAATCATACAGTGTGAGTGACATCATTATGACACAAGCATGGGAATTTCGGACCCTTTAAAAATAGTGTGAGCACAGAAGAGGCAAGATTCGGACTCTGGAAAAGTTGCCGGCAAGAGCAACACCTGTCTACATTAGATGAGTGCTAAATCTGGATACCACCTGAATAATTGGGCCTTGTTCAGGAGGAATTCTGAACCAGCTTAACTTGGAGGCAGAGATTCTTTACTAAAGAAAGGAGGAAGGGATCAGGACTGGCCTGCTGACTGGGAGATTCCCAATCCAACAGGGTATCCTGACTCCATGCCTCAAAAGAAAATGTTTAAATGTGTATATGAAACCTCCTCATATGCAATTACATAAATCTCCTCGAATTATTGCCCAATTTAGTACCTGTGGAGCAAGGGAGCTGGGGTGGTGAAAGCCACAAGGGAGTGCTCTTTCCAAATAGAATACTTTAGTAAAATAGTGGCAAAATGCACTTTGGCTTTGAATATAGAAAGGCCCATTGAGACTTTATTGCGTATAGAAATTCACATTCATAGAAAGAGAATAAGATGTTGTGGTTTGCTAATGTGAGCTACA
The DNA here is from genome assembly GCF_040938575.1 of Ambystoma mexicanum. Lineage (NCBI taxonomy): Eukaryota > Metazoa > Chordata > Amphibia > Caudata > Ambystomatidae > Ambystoma > Ambystoma mexicanum. The sequence goes on from NC_090929.1 coordinate 777,573,650, forward strand.
TCCAGCTTTAATGGTATTTGAAGCAGATGGATATTACATTCAAATAAATACAAGACCGTTTTAACTGTGCCATGAGCGCAGTGTAACATTGGGAATATTACCCAACACTGACACTGTAGTATTTAATAAGTGATATTTAAAAAGGACCCTATTCCCTATTACAGATATAGCTGACATTAGACCATAGTTCATGGGCCCCGTACCAAAGCCTAATTAATATATGTTTGATAATGTGTATTATGTGTAGGCCATCGCTATAAAATATAAAATGGGAAATAAGAGCAAGTTTAATTATTTCAATTCCCATACGAATAGTGCAACTGCAAATGCCAGGCAACCCTCATTCTGAAATTGCACTGTGAGATTAATATGTGATTCGAAAGGGGGGAGGGTTATTTATATGTGTTCATTACACACTGAAAAAAACATTCTCTCAGGTTTGTGTGGGTCTGCTGAAATTGTGTGCATCCTAAATTGGTGACACTGTTTATATAACCTAAAACCTGCAAGATTTTAAATGACACACACATGTTAGCACACACCAGCATCATATCTCTAAGGGCGGCTGGTGACTTTGAAGTGTGGTGGGGCGGAAATGTAGCTGGACACATTTGTGAGTACAGCAAGAGAGCCCAGCCCACATCAACGGGAATGTGGGGTGGTTTTCCCTGTTAGGGAGAATTTTCATTTTAGTGCTTAATTCCTCCCACCTTAGAGGCCCCCAGCTCTTTTGCTGGACTTTAGGACTTTTTTCATTCTAACCCTGGAGTGAGTGATGGATTCTTCTCACTCCCTCATGTGTTTTGACCTGATTAGGATGATATGTTTCCTCTGTTATTGGAGTCTGACAAACTCTATAGGCATCTACTTTTTGTATGGTGACACACAGCACATTCAGTGCAGTGTCACAGAGAGATCCTTTAGATTTCTCATAAGGTTTCAAAACTTTTTCTTGGGTTAACTACTGTTCCCAAGAACAGTGAAGTGAAATTGACTTAACTTACCTTTTATCTTTGTAGGTCCAGCACACACCATCTTCTGTGGAGTGCTGGGGGTTTACCTAGTAGCCCCTTATCCTACCTTCTCATGTAACATTGTATATGTTACCCTCACTACTTCAAAAGACCCGACCAAGAAACCATGAACAAAGCTTGTTGCATCCTCGCCAGGATGCAAAGGTCCACCTTTGAATTGCCCAGTGAAGCACTGCTGCTATGCTGAAACTCCTTTTTCTAATCGACAAGAGAAGCTCCGAAAGGGACAAATTCTTCATTTGGGGTAGTGGGACCAACTAACCCCAAAAGCTGAACTCCACTGGACCATCTTCCCTGATTGGCTGTACTTCTTCGCTGCTACAAGAACCGAGTGCCAGGCGTCGAGGAATCTGTAGTCGAGTGCAATGTCTGGAATCTGGCCAGAAGCTCCAGGAGTCTCCTAAGGACCCTCCAGAAGCAGGATGACCAGAGCTTGAGTCCCCTCACCAGAGTGCAGGACCCAAGGAGTGAAGGAAGCCCAACCGGTATCTGTGATCCATGGTGGTGCTCTTTACCGAGCGATGAAACCGTGAAGTGCTGCTGATCTGAAAAGAGCCCCTAGCTGCCGACGACCTCCAAATTGCTCCCACAGGAGCCCTCCAGACGTCCTCCTTCATGTCCCCACGATTGCGGCTCATGAACCCAGGGTTTGCCCCGCTGCAACGGGACAGAATCCAGCTGGACCACTCATCTTCAAACCAGAGTTACCGTTTAGACTTGGGGTACTTACCTCAGTGACTTTTTGAGCCGTACCTTTCTCAGTTGAGACTTGGAGTGGCTTACCTTAAGAGTTGATCTCAACTCTGCTTTTCACAGGCTTAACAGCTTGTGACCCCACAAGTGATTTCTACAAAACTATCTAACTTTGTGCAAGACTTTTATTATCTAAGAAGTGCCTCAGCTCCATAGACTGTGCTCCAATTGACTTTGGCTGTCCTGGCTCCCTGCAGCCTCTTCTAGTCCATTGACTTTGATATTTCTGTCCCTCATAGGTCGTAACTTGTTTTAGACTGTTATTGCTGGGAAAGGCTTGTCTAGATTGCATTGGAAGATTTAGTTGTCCTCACATATATTGAGAACCTTTGTTTCCTTCCTTTAACCTTTCCTTTCTGCAACCTCAGAATCTTCAAAATATAGCTAGTGATATATAAATGCCATCACTGTCCTTGTGAATGAAGTCTCCTCCAGGTGTAGGAAGTGTGTAAAAAGCATATCCAAAGAGTATCCACTAACTTGTGCTGATTCTGGAAAAGTATTTTAAAGTATATTTGATTGTTACATATCTTGCCCTTTTTAAAGAACGCTTATTTAAAAATTGATGTTAAATAAATAAGGAACTATTTATAACTGAAACCTTGAGTGTAAGTGTTACTTGGTTTAATTGCATTTGCAAATTTCATTGCTACAGCTCTGCAGCTCACATTTACTGCTCTTGAGATAGGCCTGGCTGCTCAGCCACACTACCAACTTGTGTAGTACAGACCTATACCAAAAGGTGCGCTATCTAATATCAAGCAGATAAGTGTTGTGTAGTCTCACACAGTGTTACTACACAATTCCTGCCTAACATTCCCCTTGCAAACATTTTGGAAAAATGGCTTCCAAAATGTGCAATTTACTGCCAAACCCACACATATAACCCCTCAGAAGGTAATGCGCCCACAATTAGCAAACAATAATGTGGCTGTTTCAAAACGTTTGTCTGCATTAGATAGGCATTTCAAAACACTACATGATTATTTGCACATTTTTGCTGCATTACTAGCATTAGCTTACTGAGTGGCAGGAGTCACAATGAGGCGACGACTCAAGAGGGTCATGTCAGCCTGCCTTTTCTCCACGCTCCATATGTGCTGATCAGGGGTGCACCGAGACTAAAATGTTGGGTGCGGGGGGAGGGGGCTAACCCTTCAAATGTTGGCAGAGGGGTTAACTTCAGAGACTGTGGGGAGGGCATCTAACACATGCTAATGAAACTAGTGTGGTGCAGCTTCAATGTTACAAGCAGTTAACTACTTGTTAGGGAGAATTCTCAAAAATGTGCTAATTCCCTTCACCTTAGAGACCCCCAGCAAATTTAATGGATTTGGAGGGCTTGAGTTTTTTACCTGGAGAGACTGTGACCCTTTTTTCCCACTTTCTCATCTATTTTGATATGTGTTTTACCTCTGTGTTTTCTTGGTTATGGAGACTAACCAATTCCATAGGCATCATCTTTTGGAATTGTGTCACACAGCACCCTCAGTGCAGTGACACAGGGATGTCTTTTTAGGCTTCCCAAAGGTTTAAATACCTTCTCTGGGACAAACTACTGTTTCCCAGAGTAAGTAAAGTGAAATTGACTTTACTAGTCTTTCCAAATTCATAGACCCAGCACAAACCATCTTACAATGGAGTGCTGGAGGTGTCACATAGTATCCCCTGTGTCTAAATATTCATGTAGCAGTCAAATGCTACCCTTTCCTATTGGAAAAGGTTGGTGGCAGTGGTTTTACAACAAACTACCATGAGTTTTCCCGACCGCGAACACCGGTAGCTAAAAATCACGGGAGCCATGTTTTTCAAGATGGCGCCTTAAGCCCCTTTGTTTAAACAGGTCCCTGTCTTCTTTATGAGTGGAGACAGAAGGCGGGGTTCAATACATCTTTATTAGTCTACATACCAACAGGAACTCTCTTAACCAATGGTCCTGTGCTCCTCCTCTTCCTGCTGCCCCGTGTCCCTCCCCACGTGAGATGAGTGAGTGAGGATGTCACACCCCCCCAATACTTAACATGAAGTCCTACTTCACTTAGTTTCTTCGATGAACCGGTGGGGCTTCCTATGAGTTATTTGGGGCCTTCGGCTTGTCTGCTCTGACTATCCTGGTGACTCCCAAAGGGGCATTTCAGTGCCAGAATCTTCTCTGTCTCCCTCGTAGGGTGCATCCCATTCACTGGAAGGGCTTGGCAAGTTGGGAGTTGCGACGGGTACTATTCCGGGCATCCTTCTGAAATGTGATGAGTTTCGTGTTGTGGTCTTCCTGTCACCCTCCGCAGTGATGAGTGATCCCTTTACATTGACAACGGTGAGGGGTTCTTCATGGAAAGCAGCCATGCACTTGCACCCTTGGGGTTGCTTCACAATGACTGTCTCCTGGCTCCAAATCGTTTTCCTTGGCTCGCCTTTTTCCGTCCGCTGTTCTTTTCCTGTCCTCCTTTTTCTGCGCGTCATGCTCTCGCATTTCTTGATAGCCCTTGTAGCTATTTTCTTCTGGCGTGATGTGGGGAAGTCGGGTTCTTATGCTTCTCCCAAACACCACTTCTGATGGTGTCTTTCCTGTGGTGTTGTGCGGGGTGGTTCGGTAGTCGCTCATGAGTTGACAGAGCAGTTTTTCTACAGGTTCTCCTGTGAGCCTCGCAATTTGAGTGGAACGTTTGATGTTGCACATGAATCGTTCTAGGGTGCCATATGCCTGTGGCCATAAAGGTGTTATTTTACGATGGTGAAACCCCATATAGTCTGAGAATGTTTTGAAGTCCTGCCTTGTGAACAGGGGCCCATTGTCTTTGGGAATGCCATAGGTGGCAAACATTCTGTCCAGAACAGGAATGGCATGGTACGCCGAAGTGGATGGCACAATTTGCATGTCGGGGAACTGCGAGTATTCGTCGACCACTACTAGGATGTGTTCGCCTCCTTCAAGTGGCCCAAAGTAGTCCACTGCAATTTCCTCCCACACTCCTTCAGGTAGAGCAGTCACGCACAGAGGCTCTGGCCTGGTGTGTGGGTTTATAACAGCGCACGTGGGGCCATTTTTGAGCAGTTCCTCCACTTGGGTGTCGATGTGAGGGAGCCACAGTTTCTGTCTTAACATCCTTTTTGTGGAGACTATTCTTCTGTGTCCCTCATGTGCTAGTTCAAATACCTTCTGCCTTAGGCTGCGAGGGATTACAAGTTTGGTGTCCTTTAGCAGTAGTCCTTCATCTGATTTGGCAAGCTCTTCTTTTATGGCCAGCAGGCAGGTGGTGTCCTGTTTTATGTCCTTCCCCACTTCTTCTTTTAAGTGCCTCGCTTGCTTCCAGTGGCCTGTCTCCAGGCACCTCAGGATGATCTGCAGTCATTGATCTGCATTTGACTCACGTGCTATCTGGTCTGCATCAAGGCCTTGTGGCGTGTTTCCTTGGATTATGTATCGGATGTATTGGTCCGCTATAGACCGATTTACCTCAATCCCCTTGCTGGGATGTCTTGACAGGAAATCTGCGTGATTCTGCTCTTTTCTGGGCCTGTGGACTATGTCAAATTGGTAATCCCGCCGCCATAGAGCCCATCTTGCTATTCTTGGTGGCATTTTGGCCTGTGGATTTCCTTAGGTGACCAGTAGCGCCTGGTGGTCTGTGATGACTGTAAAAGGTTTCCCGTACAGGAATAAATGAAAATGTTTGCATGCCCAAACCACAGCAAGACCTTCTTTCTCCGCTTGCGAGTATGCTTGTTCTGTCTTTGACAGGCTCCTGCTTGCGTACGATACGATGTGCTTGGAATGTCCTTCTCTCTCATCTAATTGGGTCAGGATGGCTCTGGGGCCTACTGGACTCGCATCCACAATTAGTTCTGTATGTTTCCTGGGATTGAAGTAGGCCATGTTCTTGGAATCAGCTATTCAGTGTTTTATGATTTGGAATGCTTCTTGCCACTTTTCTTACCACCTGAACTCCGTGTTGTTCTTGGTGAGTGCCCTGAGGGGTTCACTGACGGATGCAAAGTCTTTAATATATCGCGTGCAATAGCTCGCGAGGCCTAGGAAAGACCAGAGGTCGGACATGGAGCTGGGTGGATCTGTGTCAGTGAGCACGCTGACCTTCTCGGGGTCAGGTGTCATCCCTTGAGCAGAGAAGATGTGCCCAATGAACCGCAGTGTTCTCTTTCAGAATTCACCATATTAGAGATGCGTGGGGTTTTGTGACGTTCTCTCATGATGGCCTCATTTGGCCGTCGCATGTTCACGCATATGCGGATGTCTGAAGAGTCTCTTTTGGGTACTGGCACTTTGGGGGACACCCATGGTGTGGGGCCTTCAGCTGGCTCAATGATGTCAGCTTCCAGTAATTTAATTAATGTGTTCTCCACCTGCTTCTGTATGTTAATGGGGATCCCTCTGTAATGTTGTGCTACTGGAGTGATGTTGCAGTCAATGTGTAGGTCAATTTGCCGGCCTTTCAGTTTTCCTAGTCCCTTGAACAGTGTTGGAAAGACTTGTTCAATGTTTGCGGTAGGATCCAGATATTTGTGCATCATAAGTCTGTAAAGGACGTGAATAAGGCCCATTTCGATTTCGGCCTTGTAGCTAAAAATGCATCCGCTGTCGGTTGCAGCTTCTAAGACGTGCATGGGTATGTCCTTGGTGTGGGCTTTGTAGCTGCATGATGCTATGAAGAAGCATTTACAGGCTAGGGGTGTCTTTGACCCGTAGGGAAATATGAGTGCCCTTGCTGGCTGCAGCCGTGGGGCATGTGGTATGCTGTTGTATACCTCTTTGCTGATGACATTAACGGTTGCCCCTGTGTTCACCAGAAATTCGACTGGTGTCTGGTTGACCTGGATGACTAAGATCGGGCTGTGCTCTTTCGCCGTTGGATTGCCTAATGCTTAAGTAATGGGTCCAAAGTTGTTGGACTCCAATAATAAATACAATAAGGCAACAGATATGGTAAAAGGCCTTCTGTCACATGGAGCCAACCCACCCGCCGCTAGCTCCCCGTGCCCAGAAGCCTAGTTCTCTTGCTTGGGTTGTTAGTAAGGGATGTGTAGGGAGGGGGTTGTGTTCTAGGGGCCGGTAAGTTACAGTTTCTGGCGTGGGAGGGGGTTCCGATGGGGATCGATGTTGGTCAGTTGAGTTTTGACATTGTCATTTTTGGGGTGTTGGGGAGTTGTGCTATGTCGAATGACGGTACGGGTAGCATACGACGCTTTCAAGGGGCAAGAAGGTGCATCCCACCTTCATATGAAACCCAACGGGATCAACAAATACGATACAAACTCTGATTACAAGCTTATGCTATATCACAGTATGGGAGTCACTGATGGTGCCCCAGGGCCAAATGTGAACATAACACTGTTAACCTGGAACATATAAGGCTTTATCAACTGCACAAAAGTGCGCTTGATTAAGAACTATGCAAAAAATCATGGAGGTAATATTGTTTTTTACAGGAAACATACCTACCTAGCACTGGCTAGTAAACTTGACAACTTTGCAGGATGGGGGATTCACAGATACTGCTACTCCTTTTCGACATACTCTCGGAGGGTAGCCACCTACATCCACCACTCCTTAGAATTTAAACTCCATGATCAGATTGGTGATGGGGAAGGGCGCTATTTACTGTTGGCAGGAGAGATCGCCAGTTGGCAGGTCCTTATCCTAAACATATATGCTCCAAACGACTGCCCAGACTTTTTCCAGCACCCTGCTGCTCATTTGCATACATTCCCAAACTACGAGGTCATATGGGCAGGGGATTTCAATGTTGCTATCTCCCTTGAGCTGGATAAATCCTCTACAGCCCAACTCTCCATTCCCAAGGCAGCCCCGAAATGGGCAGTTATACAGAATACCATGATCTCTATGACTCCTGGCATCTACTATATCCCACATCCAGAGAATACTCATATTATTCCGGGGTCCACGGTAGCTCCTCTAGAATTGATTATGTCATGGTGTCTGCCGATTTGGTTTGGGATGTCACAGAAGCCCAATTACTTCCCCCAACTCTGTCTGACCATTCCCCTACACTAGTAAAACTTCGAGGCCCGAACCGCCCCCCAAACTCCTGCGCTGGCACTTCCGAGCACTCCTGCTAGAAGACATGGTATTTCGGGAAGAAATAGGGCAGGACATACAAACCTTTTTTAAAGTAAATGTGGGCTGGGGGCCCGATCCTAGGGTAGTGTGGGAAGCCTTTAATTTATTCATCAGGGATTGTTGCATTGCAAAGGAGGGTGGGGTCTTTCATCGCAGCCACCACATATGCCGAGGGGGACCGCCCGAGCCGGACTCTGGCCTGGGGGATTAAACATGAACGCCAGCTAGACCCTATACTGCAAATTGAGGATGCAGAGGGAATCCTCACTAAGGATAGTGGTAGAATCAACACAGTGTTTCGTGATTACTATGAACTGTTATATACCTACCAGACGACAGCAGGGCACGACTCAATAAGGCAATATTTGGATAGAATAGCTTTGGGATGGTTAGACCCGGCTCTCTGGACAGCCCTGAATGAACCCCCCTCTGACGGAGAATTACACAAAGTGATCCTTTCTCTCCCTAATGGGACAGCAACGGGTCTAGATGGGCTCACAGCAGAACTCTACAATTCATTCACAGATCTCCTGATACCTCACCTACAAGATATGTATGAAGCGGCCATATCATCGGGGGTGCTTCCTGAATCTACCAGAAATGCCCTTGTGATTGTGTCGTTAAAGCCCAATAAAGACCCTTGCAAATGCTCCTCATACATAGCTCTATTTTTTGTTAATACAAGCAATAAAATCCTCGCTAAAATCCTATCCAACAGGCTCCTTCCACATATGCCAGCACTGGTCCTCACGGACCAGGCAGGCTTTATCCCAGACCAGTCCATCCACAATAACCTGCACCAGCTGTTTACACTCATGCATAACGTGAACCCAGAGATCCCAATCGATGTGGCCACGTTGGATGCCGAGAAGCCTTTCGACTCGGTGGAATGGCCATTCCTGTTTGAGGTCCTGCAGTGGCTGGGTATCAGCATCGCCTTCCTTCAGTGGTTACGGTTGCTGTACACAGCACCTAGGGCAAAGATATACACTAACCGGATGATATCTGACTATATCCACCCGACAAGGAGTACTCGCCAAGGGTACCCTTTCTCCCCCATTCTTTTTGCAATGGCAGTTGAACCCTTAGCCTGTGTCCTGCAAGAATACCATGCACATAGGGGGGTTGGAATCCATTCCCATCTCTCTATAGTTTCCCTCTACGCAGACGACATGCTGCTATATGTGAAACACCCTAGACGGAATATGCATCAACTGGTGGAGGAGATTGCTCGATTTGGTGATCTCTCTGGTCTGATGATCAATTGGAATAAGTCTGAAGTACTCCTGTTGCCATTGGGTGTTCATCGCTCAGACATTGGCGTGGCCTTCAGGTGGTGCCCCCTGAGGAGGAGCAACGGATTTAGGAAGGTAAGGAAATGTATTTGAATGTGAATGAGTGAGTGCATGTTGTATGTGTGGCTAGGTGTGAGTGTGTGAGTGAATGGTGAAAGGGTGAACAGTAAATGAGCAAGTGAATGCTGTTTGAATGTGCGTGCTTGTGTTAAATGCCTGGATTACTTACCAGCAATTGTCATTACTCCTAACCCCACTTTTCCTCGTCCCAGTACTTGCCTATGAAGCACCTTGCCTCATACATAAGCACTGGGATGAGGAAGAGGGACGTGGAGGTAATGCTGGGCCTAGGAACGGATTTTGGAGGTTTGAGGAGGAGAGTGGGAGGGAGAGGGGGTGTGTGGGAAATGTGGGGCAGGAGAGGCGTGCAATAATACATAATGGTCAGCAATGATAAAGCAGGTATGATATGCATTAGTGGCTAGACTGGCAATTTGGTACAGACCGCCTAGTAATTTCTTATTGTGGCATGACATTTATACTGGGCAGCTATAAAGTAAGCATGATAACTGTTATTACCTCTCTAGACTGGCATTTGGGTGTACCCAGTATAGTCATTTTTTACGGTATCATGGCATATTTTTCTGGGCATATATAATGAAGTAAGCATCATAAGTGTTATTACTAGTCTAGACTAGCATTTTGGTGCAGGTAGTCTAGCTATTTGTTACTGTGGCTTGACATTTTGTTCTGGGCATCTCTGATAAAGCAATAATGAAAAGGGTTATTACCTGGCTAGACTGGCATTTGGGTGCAGCAGTCTTGTCTTTTTTTTTAATTGTTCATGGTTCAATTACAAAATGTAGAACCTTTACAAAAATATTACAAAAGATAGAACACATATTTACATTTTCACAATTTCTTACAACAACATTTCATCTTAATACCATTAAAAACAAAAATTAGTTTATTTTATAAGATCCCTCCTATCCAAGGAGGGTGATGCTCTTGGTGTAAATAGCCTGATTCCAATTAAACAATAGCAAGTTTCAGAGATAAAAGGTCTATTATAAAATCCTTAACATCTAAAAAAAAAAGATTCGATTGAGCAGTAAGTATTCATTGATTATGAAAGGTAAAAAGTTATTTTTCTATGTGTTTGCAAAAACTTACTAATGCATATACTAATGGTTTATGCGAACCTTGCATCATTCTTGCCCATAAGAATTGCAAACAGTCTTCATAATCAATATTTACAAATTTCATCAATCGATTTGTTCTCATAATCTTAAAATGAGGGCAATAAAGTATGAGATGTTTCATGGTCTCATAGGGTTCATTGCATTGAGGAAAGCGACATTTACTTTGATTTATTTTCCCTTTCTCGTTCCAATTCATAGTCCTTTCCCTTGTATGGTATAAATTAAATTGATACCATAAATATGCTTTTCTGATATGATTGCAAGGGAATAAATTAATGTGATCATATCTTGGCGTACGGTTTTTAACATACGCAACGTATTCTTTGTACGATTTATAAGTTGCTATTTGATCTATGGTTAAGGACCAATCCCTTTCAAAAAGCTTTTTCTTTAGCATTAACTGGGCGGTGATACACATCATCAACCGTGATGTGCAGGCCGTTCAATATTTGTTGGATTTTCAATTGATATCGACTAATCGAAATTGAAGTGGTTAATTCCAGAGTGTTTTCCATGTCGACATATAGCGAGTTCTTTGGTGGAAAATGGATTTTTGCGTAATTTGTCAATTGTCTCCATTTCCAACGACCAGATAACTCCACCAACCCCAATTCGTGTTGTATCACAGCATTAGGTATAGACATCGGTAGATACATTGCAGATTTTAACAAAGAGCTCTGTAAGCAATCGAGAATTAAACTCATGTCACATAAACATATGTCAAGTGAGTATAGTATTACACTTTCAATTTTGAGTGTCTTGAAGTCGATCAAAGGTGTTAGCGAGAATTTACAATATTTCGCATGGATCCTTTTCAGTTGAGACAAAAGTGGTCTGCTCTTACATTTAATTAAGTCGGTCCATGATTTAATTGAATTTTTTTCTGAGAGATTGTATCCAAGATAGATCGTATTTGTGATACAGGATACTCGGGTTTTCATAATCTGCCATTGGAAACCTCCATGTTTATTCGTCGGGCCAAATTTCATAATGGCAGTTTTTGACGGATTCGGTGCTAAGTTGTGAGCAATTGCAAATTCATCAAAGAGTTGTAGTTTTATTTGGATCCCTGCTGGAGTAGGTTCAAAGATGACAATGTCATCAGCAAATGCCACCCATTTGAGGCGTATAGCATCGACCTTACTTGTACTTGTGATCCCAATTCTTATCTAGGTCAGACAGATATAAATTAAAAAATGTAGCCGCAAGGTTACATCCTTGTTTTAGACCTAAATATGTACTAATTGGCATAGTGGTTCTTCCTTCAGCTTATATTTTTATTTTATATGATGTATTGGTATGTAGTTTAATAAACCAATAAATAAAAAAAAACAGTTGGAATTCCCATATTCATAATTTCTTTCCAAAAGAGGTTACGAACGACATTGTCAAAAGCCGAAGTCATGTCAATCAGAGCAATGTACACAGAATATGAGTTCTTTACTTTTGTTCCCGCTATTACATGTGGCATGATTGTGGCATTTAAGGAGGTCCTCATGCCTTTCCGGAAACCCGTTTGATATCTTGAGTATAGATCATTCTTTTCAATAAGCTTCTCAAGGTCATGTAAAAGCAGAATCGCAAACAATTTCGCATCTGTGTCTATTAAAGAAATAAGACGGTACTTCTGTGGTAAAGTGGGATCTTCCTTTTTGAATATCGGGACAATATTCAAAGTTAACCATTAAGGGGGAATAATTCCCGAATTAATGATGGATTGGAATTTAGTTTTTAAAATTACTGCCCAAAGCTCTGGATCTGCTTTATAAAGGCATGGTGGAAATCCGTCGGGCCCTGCTGCTTTAGAATAGGTTAATCTGGAGATAGCCCATTTAATGTCATCTAGTGACCATTTCAAACGGGTGATCAAACTATAGCACAGAAGTACTCCTGGTTTGGTCTTAAATTTCGACGGGAGCTGAAATTTGTCTGTTACGTAGTCTTGCCATACATGTTCGACGATACAGTGAGGCATAGCCAATGCGAAACTCTTATTGTCGCTTTTAATTTTACGCCAGATTGTACGTGTGTCATGCGACGTTATGGCTCTTACTAAGGTGCAATTCTCTCTACTGTACTTCAGAATGCGGGCATGCCTGAGATTCTGCTTATATACATGCAGGATTTGTTTACGCAATGTTTTGAAATGCTCCGCTCCTACCATTTTTGTCTTCAGTTGTCTCAGTGCTTTGTTTTTTTTCCTTTTCAGAAGGTTGCAAGTAGGATCGTAGGAGTGTAAATGTTTCTTATTTGTATATTTATTGCTAAAAAATATTAGTGCAGTGTTTATTAGTTCAGAGTACTGGCTATCTGTTACCATTTCTGATTTTCTATTTTCGTGTCTTACCACTTCCATTTGTTGTGATATATGCTTGACAAATTGATTACACAGACCCTGACTCCACCTAATGGACAGTTGAGGAAGGTCTATTTCTACCAATGCTAGAGATCGATCTATCTTGAGCAATTGGCACTCCAATTTCAGATTTGTAGATATTTGAGCATGGTCACTGTGTAATATTTGACTAATCACTAGTGGCGCAGTGAGTAGTGATAAGTTATGAGTGACAAATATAAAATCTATCATGGATTTTTTCAAACCTCGTGACCATGTGGTTTTTGATTTGGTGTTGTTGGTCTCTACCATATCCATGTCCCAGTCCCTTAAAATTTCTCTCAATGTAGCTCCTCTGATACGAGCCAATGAAGAAGATTTTAATGTTCCCACCTCACTGACATTTCTGCAATCAGAATTAAAATCCCCACCTATAATTATTTCCAAAGCTTGATGTTTGCTTGATATAGTTTCTAGACAACTGTCAAGTTCGTCTAGAATGGCATCGATTGAGGTGTAGGCTGGATTCCAATATAAAGTAATTATGAGAATTGGGGGATATTTAGGCGAGTTTATATTCAAAAGTATACCTAATAAACTCCCAGACTCCCATATCAGCTTAGATTGAAATTTAAAGAAGTTATTGACTGCGATTGCGAGTCCCCCCGATGGGCGTCCTTGAAGAGATCTTTTTGCAGGAGAGCAGTACATAGAATATCCAGGCATGGTAAAAAAAAGTCAATTTTCATAGATTCCTGCAGTAATATTATAGTTGGCCGATTCATGAGTGGCAATATCGAATGCCATTTCATGAGATTAAGATATCCACATGAATTCCATGAAACGACTTTTAATTCAATGTAATTGGATAGCTATGTTGTGGGGAGCGGTGCTTTAGACTTAAGAATTGAGATAAGCATAGGTTTGAGCCAAGGTATATCTTTTGTATTGGCCACTATGTTCAATAGTTCGTGAATTGCGCGATCATCACCAGATTGAGACTTATGTTCAGGCACTTCGCTCTCCAGGGTTTCAGCAACAGAAGGACTAAGATGTGCTAGAAAATCATTTGCATTTGACTCAAATTCAAAAGTATTAAGTTGAGTCCTTCATCTTTTATTTCAACACGACTGAACCACAAAAATTTCATTATAGCCTCAGAGCTCAAGTAGCATATAGCCCTGAAATTGTTTGTTCTTGCCATAGAGACTCTGAGAATATCCTGTGATTTAACCATTCTTAATTGTGGTATTCTTGAGAAAAAAGCAAAAATGAATGATCGATTGATGCGCATATTGCCCAAGGTGGCTTTGTCCCTCTCGAAACCAATTATGTATAGTTTTTTTGTCTGCACATTGTTTACTCTCAGGTGGTCCAGGGACTGCTGATATCCCTTCAAGAGGGTGTGATGACACAGCATCCGTCCCTGCCACCTGTCACGATTGAGGTAATATGGCCTTTGTAAGTGTTTCAACATTAAGAGAACCATCATATAGGGCTTTTCTCAGTATTTCCAATGTTTCATGATAAGTATTTATTGAATCTTGGTTATTCGTGGTTTCGGGTAGGCACCTGCTTAACGCCGGGCCATGTATTGATATACGTTTGGTATCAAGTGTTGTTTTTATAGGAACGGTATCAAATCTAGCTTTAGTCATATCGCTTCCATTTGATACCGACGAGGCATCATTGGCTAAGTTTCTTATTTTCCCCCTACCATTTACTGTGATCAAACTTTTTTTATCAATCAGATTGTTTTCCTTAGGACTTACAACTTTTGAAATGGGTACATCAAGACATGCTGCACTGTATGATGATTTTCTTGCAGGCATAATTGCATTACTATTACACAGCAATGGTCGTACAGCTTCTACCACAAGTAGGAAACTAATTGTCCAAATTTGTTTTTGGTATGGGGATTGCGTCAGCTTCTGAAGTATTTAAATTGTTTCTTTTTGCCTGTACTTGAGGAATTCTAGGTGGAATTTTTGGGATTTTAGAGATAGTCAGGATTTCGATTTTCGGTCTTCACAGGCCACAGTGATTTATTAAGTGGAGTTTTATTCACTTTGCTTTCTGACAAGTCTTTTGATTTGGGCTTAGGAGTTGGTATTAATGCCTCTTGACTTTCTTTTGTAAATTACTGTAAGTCTATGGGGTCATCATCGGTGATTTCTATCATTGGTTCTAAATTCGCAGCCTCAGAGAGCTCTACTGTAGGATCCTCAGGCTTGTTGACGACAGTATTGTCTTTCTTTTTTAAGAGAGCTTCCGTTCGTCTTTTTTTTTGCGAATCCTTTTACCGCTCGTAGATGGGTCTTTTTAGCTCAACGCGACAAAAAAGAAAATTTAACGTCGGATTGAAAGCCTTCTTTTTCCTCCTGTTTCAACTGATCCAGAGCTTTCACTAAGACCGTTGGACTGTCTGGAGGATCCACGGATTGTACCAACTTCGATAGTTGATAGGCAATTGTGGTGTTTATCACCTCAACTGAAGGTTTAAGTTCTTTCAGTTCAATATTGCAATTGCAAAGCGACGAAACAGGAGGTATAATTGTAGTTTGTGTTGGAGATGCCGGTGCATCAAAACAGCGTTGGGTGCTTTTTTCATTAAGAGCTGGGGAGATATCTGTGGACTGGTTTGAGGAGAGTTCATCTTTGATGGATCTTAGGGTATCAGCAGCCATTATGAACCCTTCCATTCTGTCCATCTTGGAACATATATAATGCAGGATAGCTTTTATTTCCTTCAGTTCCAAGTGTGACAAATCATGACCCTTGTCAAGTAGATCTAATATTTTAATGATCACCGGAAAAGTGCCTGGGGAGCGCTGGTTGTTGTCATCGGTGGGACTAGACCCCCCAAAAAATTCTGCCTGAGAAGGCTTGATATGTGTGTCAGCCGATTCAGGACAGTATAATAGAAGAGGCGGCGGTAATTTCTCATTTATGTCTGCAACTAGATCTTTACTTAACTCATTTGCATATTTGGAGTTGGTTGGTGATTGTAGATCTAACAAGTTATTTCTTTTAATAGAACCAAAGACTAAGGGCGTCAGCATGCCTATTGAGCGGCTCACTTGTTCGTCAAGAGCAGCCATATTTCTCATAGTGATATTAAGCTGTTCTTCGGCTTGTGGGCAAGCCGCGGGGGATTCTGAACAACTACTAAATACTTCAGCAGGTCTCCGCACTTCAGGGCTTACTGCGTTCCTGTGTGTAAAAGAGTCCGAAAGCATGGAGATAGAAGGACAAGTCGGATCTATAGTATGTATTAGCGCTACATGAGTAGAGATACTAGTGCGGTTCATGGTTTCTTAAGAAGTGATCGAGGCCATTGCATCTAATGCAGCAGGTTCCATATAAGATGTTCTGCCATGACAGACAAGTGAATCAATACTTGTCGACGTTAATACAGTTGATGCTAAGTCATTACATTGCCCGCTCCGCAAACCACTAGCCATATTCTTGACAGCGAGGGCGTCCGTGGGAGATGTAAGGGGGCTGACTATTAGGTAGCAGCAAATTTAGAGATTGTTCGATGTTTTATAAATTGCGCCTAGTATCCAGCATTAGCCATTATACGATAACAAATAGTGGAAACAGGTGAAGAATCCACTCACTTTGCAGGGCAAAGCTAGGTACACCTCGTATGGTAAGCCAGACACGAAAAGAAACAACAATCAACTTGATGACCAGTACATAGATGGATACGGGTGTGGATTGAAAATGTTTCCAGCTGGCTGGCGCACCTGACGAGCCTGCGAACAGCAAACAGCGCTACTTAGAGCGCGTACTTGATGCGCACGTAACTCAAGTAATATAGGCTTCTGGGAAGGGGGCGGAGCCACCATGCAAGTCCAGTAATCCACTTGGTAGAAAGTGAAGAGGTTGCACGGTGTCCTTGGTCAGCAAACAGTGCTACTTAGAGCGTGTACTTTCCTTACTGTGGTATTGTATATTATTCTGGGCATCTATCATAAAGTAAGTAATGATAAGTTTTATTACGTGGTTATATTGGCAATTTGGTGTAACTCATCTAGGTACGGCATACTGTGGCATGGCATTATTTATTATTTATTTATTTATTTCGCTTGACAACACACAAAACAAGAGACACGCACAGTATGAAAGAAAGATACAATCTTATACAGTGAATACAATACTGGTACATAGTGGGTATTTCATACACATTAATGAGTCAGGGTCCAGGTGATATCACAGATAGAGGGTTAAAGGGTCACCGATCACAGGGTGGTAGTAGGAGAGGGGAGGGCGGGGACAGAGGATTCAGCATCCGAGTCCGAGTTCATGGTAGACATATAGCTGCGGAACTTCCTCCAGATATCCCTTGGTCTCGAGTGTGGATGTTGCAGAGTACCCCAGGCCTCTTCAGTATCTGACGCCCAAGTGACTGCCCTGAGCCACTGTGTATACGTGGGTGCTCCAGGTTGGAGCCAGTTCAATAAGATGCAGCGCAAAACCAATAGCATGCAGAGTCCAGCTAGCTTCCTCAAATCATGCCCTAATTGGGGAAAGTTGTTTGAATGGCATCGTAATGGGAATGGGTCTATAGTGTGGTCTAGTATATTAGACAATGTGGAACATATTTCGGTCCAGAATTGTGTCAGCTGCGGGCAGGACCAAATCATATGGATGTATGCAGCCTGATCGGAGCCACATCTAGGGCAGCTGGAGGAAAGCCCACTGAACATATGGTGCAGTCTACTCGGGGTGTGATGATATCTGTGCAACACCTTGAATTGTATTAGTTTACATCGAGAGTTGAAGGATACATTATGGGTGCATGCACACATAGGGGCCCAGCGCTCATAAGTTATCTCCACCCCAAGATCTTCCTCCCACCTGTGTTTCAGCGCAATGAATGAGGGGGCAGCTCTGGTTTGCAGCAGGGTATAAAGCCTAGACACTTTCCCCCTCGAGGAGTCGAAGGAGCACAGCTCCGCAATTATGGGCTCATCAGGTGGTACTGTAGGGAAGTTGGGGTATTTAGTTTTGAGACTTTTCCGGAGAGAGGAATATTGCAGCCATGCTGATGGTCTCCGTCTCAGGGAGAGTGGGAGATCTGACCATTCAAGAAAGTTATCCTGTACATAAAAATCTCGGAGCGCCATGAACTCTGCATCGGCCCATCGGGATACGATAGACTGTGGAACACGCGGGACCTCTGGGAGGAAGTTCCAGAGCGGCAGGTCCCCGTGGAAGGGTTGGGGTGTGTCTAATAGTTTCCAGATTTTGAAAAGGGCCAGAGATGTATTAACAACCGGATCTGCTGAACCTGGGTCAGCCGGGGCGGGTTTGAGAACGAGAGAGCACATATCCCAATCACTAACTGTCAGCTTCTCTAACCGAACATGATGGCATGGCATTTTTAGCTGTGTATCATCAAGACTACAGCAAACATGACACGTGTTCTTACATGTCTGGCCTACATTGTGCAGCCAGTTTTGACATGTTTCCTAATTGCACCATTGCAGTTTTAATAGTAAAGCGGTAAGATAGCTCAGCAGGTTGAATGCTAACTGCTGCGATCTATGTGTGATCTGCAGGTTGCAGGTTCAAATCCCGGCAAGACCAACTCAGCCTTCTTCTGAGGTTGATAAATGAGTACCAACTTCAGTTGGGATGATAACTGTATGTACAGTGCTTTGGCGAAAGCACTGTGTAAATAACAAATCATTATCATGAATTAAAGCATTAATGCTCCTGTGCACTGTTGGTGACTTGCATCTATTGGATTTTTGGATACTGTATTATCATAGCAACTGGTAATGTAGGGCCTCTACATATCATATAATGACACTACCTGACATGCAGCTATAATTGGCATAATATGGAGGTAACTTGCCATACAATGCTGAAGTGGCATTTCTATGCCACTGCCTCAGCCTATGTTCTATTGGGTCTAACCCTATCATATCATGAGCCTATCAATGGCATACGAAGGCAGCACCCTTGTTAAAATGTGGTTGGTATCTAAAGTATTCTTGTCTGCTTTATTACCTTTTTGGTATTTTCAAAATTGTATGTTTATGTACTTTTTTTACGCCTGTAAAACACTTCCGGTAATGTCACTAGGATTAAAAGGAACTGACGCCATTCGGGTCAAAGAGCATGTAATGTCATCAGGTGTTTGATGTCACTTCCACTGCCCCTGGCATTTTGGTGAATCGACGTCCCTGCTTTACACCCAATGCAAACCCAATGCAAACCCAATGGGGAGGGGAGTGGTTCAAAAGATTTAAGGGATCTCACACCCCCAGTCCCATAGAAAGTTTAAAATTATGCCATGCAACATTAATACATCTCTAGGGAAAACAAGCCTCACCAGTGTAGTTGCCATGCAAAGTCATTGGGTTGGAAAGTGTTCATGCCTATCATCTTTAGATTCTTCTGGTGACCTCAGACTGTAGGAGGAACACCCAGATTTGGTTCTGCAGCAAAGGAGAGACCCTCACGAAGATCTCCACAGATGCCCTTCTTGCATTGACCCCGGACAGACTCAAAAGGCCCTTGGCAACTCGGCAGTTAAACTTCTTTCATCCTTCAAGCTTGTATCCTGGTGGGGGGAGAACAGTGAATTTCCAGAGTCGCAGCAGAGTCTCGAAGATGCTCATGAAGGGTTCCAGCTATTTGGGTATCCAGAAGTCCTTGTTATGATGAGCAGCTGGTTTCCAGGCATTGCAGAGGAAATGCAAAGATACATGCTCCTAGGACCAGAAATTGGTGATGTACCTCTAGCAGGACAGTGTTTGGTTGCTCCCACCAGTCTTAGGGTGGAAGGCACATTGCAAAGGTATTCCATGGCGATATGAAGGTCAAAGTTTGCAACGCGGTGGTCTTGGCTAGGCCAATGCTGGTTTCTGCATTAGTGCTCTGCTGTCTCGTGGTCGTCCTCTACTTCAGACCGCTTAAGCTCCAGTGGTCAACTTGGTTCCTGGTTCCAGCTCATCTCCTTATATCCTGAAAATGGATTGGGGCCAATCCCAGCTCTCCAATAGGGACACTTTGTAACATTCAAACTTGGAGGTGGCCTTCCAATAAGGAATAGCCAGCCTCCCAGAACCTGCCCAGCAACAGCCAAGCTCCTGCAGTAATGTGGATTGAGGGCAAACAGCCCCCTCCTCACTCCCTGCCAGTACACACACAAAGTAGTGCCTTAGCAGGCTTCTTGCAAGAAGCCCTTCAAAGTGCATGAAGAAAGGGAGCACTCCCTACCTGGAAAGGAAGTAGGATGGCTATCAAGGCCATCTCGAAAAGGACTTAAAACAAGAAGGGGGCATTTTATTTATTTAATGTGATTTAGTCTGAGAAAACTCAAACTTTACACATATTATACAAAGGTATCACACACAATTATACAGTATTTTTAACAATTCCATGTAAAAAAAAATAAAAAAAACAAAGAGCAATAAATCCTACATCTACTAAATAGCCAATTAGCTTCACACCCTACCATCAGTCTTTGTTTACATCACATCTCAAGCATTATCACAGATCCAGCTCTCATCCCCTGTGTTTGTCATATTTATCTCCTTCAAGTCCATATCTCGCTTTACCATTTCTATCTTAGATTCCACCTTTAACCATACATTGTAGAGGGCAATTAATAAACACATATTCCCTGAATTTGTACAATAGCACCAGAATGATAGCTCTTTCAGAAATTCCAAATTGTGTACAAATTTACCAAGCAATAGATGAATAGTGTTGTCCATTTCTTGGCAATCAGTTAATAAATGTCTAGCTGTTTCCAATTTGTCCATTTGTTTGCATAGACGGCAGGTACGATCCTTAATAGGCATCTTAGATCTGCTCCCCAGGATCATCATAGTTGGTAACTGTTCCATTCTGAGAAGAATGATGAACCGTCTAAGTTTTCTAGCTGGACAGAGGTTCAAATAGGTCTGTGGTTGCATAAAGGTATAATTTCTATTTTGAACAAAATTATAATTCTTCAGTGTACTTAAATGAGCAAAGTTCTCAAGCCAGTCCCACCTGTCAACTTTCTTTCCCAGTGCATTGATAACAGGTTTTGAGATACTAGCTCCTATATGTTTCCAACCTATCTCATCTAGATATTTCATCATGGGTTCGTATAATTTACCAATGCTGTATCTTTTATTTAATTCCTGATGAACTGCAGTTAATAGGGTATTGGAGGTATTGCTCATCATTCTTAAGAAGAACACTGCTCTCTTTTTTAACACCACTGCTTTTAGAGAGGGAAGTCATAATTCTAATCTTACAATGGCCATCGGCACACCAGGAGGGAGCCCTAAGATCCGTCTCCAAAAGTTACCTTCAATGACTTGTAACCAAGTCAGATCGAAGGTTAACAAAGCCTCCAGCCCATAGGTAATCATAGGGATGAACACTTGGACATACAGTTGACGTGTTGCCCACAGAGTAAAATTACCCTGTTTCCGAGTGAAGTTGGCCATTAAGGCCGTGATTTGGGCAGCTCTGATGGTACGTGTTTGCCTGCAAGATGTATAATCCCCATCAGGTTCAAATTCTACCCCTAGATAACAATACGAAGGGGCGTAAAGAATAGTAGTATTGCCCACCACAAGGTTCACCCGGGAAACTCTTTTATGGGTATATCTTAATACTTTAGTTTTCTCTAGATTAATGGTCAAGCCATTATTATTAACATATTCCCATAGTGCTATGGCCGACCTTCGTAATCCGCTTATGGTATTATCTAGTATAACCACGTCATCTGCGTAGGCTAGAACCACACAAGGGGATTCTCCAACTTTAGGGGGACAGTTTTCCATGGATGCTAGGACCATTGGTATATCATGGACATACAAGTTATAGACTAATGGAGCCGTAACGCACCCCTGCTTCACCCCCCTATTCTGCAACACCCTACTAGTCAGATGGCCTTCCTGAACTAATTTAAGTCGGACTGAGGTGTTTAGATGCAAAAGTCTAAGATAGTAAAGTAGCCTTTCAGGGCAGCCCATACTTTCGAGTTTCACCCATAACCGGTCTCTAGGGATAGTGTCAAATGCTGCCTTAAAATCAATATATAATGCGTACAAAGGAGGCTGCCCCTTAATGCATGCTCTAGTCCGCAGAATATCCTTGATTATCAGATTATGTGTTGTAGAATAGCCCCGTCGAAATCCACTGTGAAATTTACACAGAATGTTAGCTTCATCTACCCACTTCTGGATTTCGCTAAGCAGTAATGAAGCAAACAGTTTTCCAGTAATGTCTAACATAGACAATAACCTATAGTTATGGGGATCTAATCGGTTTCCCTTTTTAAAGATAGGAATCAGGATCGCTGTTTGCCAAGTATTAGGAATTTCCCCTACTGCCAAGATCTTCTTAAACAAAATAATAAGCAGGCTAGTCCAGAAGTCAGGGTAGTTCTTAATGGTGGTGTTCGACAGTCCGTTAGGGCCCGGGGCTCTTGAGACTTTCAGCTCTTTGATTTTACTATATATCGCCTCGTATGATAACTCAAACAGAGGCTCAGGTGGAGTCCATCTTTCTGGCATAACTTTATCTACCTGTCTTTTTAAGTTACGGGTTTCTAGGAATTCTACCCATACTGCCGAACTTATGGGATTGACTAGTTGGCCTTTGCTCTTTGCCTTAGCCTCGCTTAACAATGCCCATGTGCTACCCGAGTGTCTATACCCAATTGTCTGAACCAATCGTTGGTTTGAGCAGATACTCTCAGCCTTTTTAATATTCTTAATAGTTGACCTATATCTATTTTTTATTTTCCTAGTCAATTCGCCATATTGTGGCATAGGTAATTTCATAGCCTTCATTCTACGAAGCTCGGCTCTGAGATCCCTCTTAGCATCTCTTATTTCTTTATTAAAGGGTCTCATATTACCTTCTGTTCTTAACATTGCTCGCATGGGGCTGGCAGCGTGTTTGCCAGAAAAGGCCAAGATCCAATCTTCAATAGCATTAATGTTCATACCCTCAAAATCCAAAGAATTTAAAGTATCAAAATGGATCAGTGATTCAGTTGCTAATCTTATGTTCTTGTCTGACCACCTTATTCGTGTTCCAGCATTATTCACTTTAATATTACCCATATTGGACTGAGGAGTAGGGTCCCTAGTGCTATTGAGCACGCACCAGAGGATTGCATGATCGCTCCAGCTGTTATAATCACTTCCATGTCCATCACCTGTTGTAGCAATATTGGGTTCATGAGAATATAGTCCAGCGTGCTCGAGGAGACACCATTGGACAATGTATGTTTACCTGGGGAATTGCTAATAGTACGTCCATTAATCATTTCTAATTCCCAGCAGTCAAACAGGCTAATCCAACTCTGTCCCTCCCCACTCTTTTTCGCATGTGTCATAATACATTTCTCCTTTAGTTTAGGATACTGCGCGCCACCTCCATCACCCTTCATATGGCAATTAAAGTCCCCCAAGACGATAACCGCTGCGTTCCCTGAATGTAACATCCAGCTTATCATTAATTCATGGAGTGCTTCTTGGATTTGATCCCTAACTACAGCACCCGGAGGATTATAGAGACTAATGAGTAGAAATCTTTCAAGGCTACTCTCTCACCCCAGCTCCAGCTCCAGCTCCACCTCCACCGCAATAAGGTAATCATCTAAGTGACCATACAACCGTTTGGAGACTAATGCATTTGCCACCCCTATAAGTAGTCCCCCATACGGGCGACCTCTTCTACCCCTTTTTGCGAATGCTTAATGAACAACAAAGCCATCTAATACCAAGGGGTCAACTGCCCATGTCTCTTGTAAGCAAAAACAGCTATAATTTGCTAAAAGAGCAGTAGATCCCTCAGTTCTTAATAGATGTGTGAAACCACGGCAGTTCCAAGACAAAACAGTAAAATCTCAGTGGTTCTTCAAAACCCCTGGCAATGTATCCAACAACCATTTTAAAACTAATTGCGCATTAGCAAGCTCAAGCTTATTCCCTTCCAAAGTCTTAACATTATCTGTTACACTTTCTGGGGTAATCAATTGTTCTTGAACAGCGTTCGGATCTCTCTCATTCAAATCCACATCAATTTTGATGTCCACTGTTCTCAGATCCTCTTTATATTTTCGGATAATCTTTGCTGTAGCTAAAAATGTGCAATGTAGCGCAGAGACATTTGGATTAGGGCCGCTCAATGGCTCAACAAACAGAAAGTCTTCCGATGTTAACACTCGAAGTTGGGGAACACAGTTAAGCCTAGTTAGTAGCTCTGAGCGTGTTAGCCATTTATTTTTACCACTTTGATACAAGTTCTTTATCAGGCACACCCTGTTGTCTGAGGGGTCTTCCTGATCTTCAAACTTAACCGGTGTTCTCATTGCTTTTCCTTCATCCAGATTTTTCATAGGTTGTTCAGGCGACCCTATTTCTCTTATGTCTTCTTCTTGATCGACAATCTCTGGAGCTTCTTCTTCTTCATCCACCGCTTTCATCATTTATGGCTCCTTACATAGCCAGCTAGTTAGCTGACCATTAGCTGGTAAGTTCTTTTTCCTAGCTTTAATCGCTCTTTTCCTTGCTTTTTTTGAACGCAATTCGAAAACAGGTGAGTCCTCTACCAACACCGGTTGGGTATTCAATTTGGTAAGCTTTTGAGCTTTCTTTGCCAATCTCTGCTGTTTCCGCGAGAAGAAGATATGCGAGCTATGCTCATAATGTGTCTCCGTCTCTTTATCTGATTGTTCCACCGCCTCTGTAGGGATTATTGTTTCAGTTTCCTTAACTAGTTGTTCCTCATATTCTTTAGCTATCTGTATTGCTTCCGTAAGATTGACTTCAATCTCTTCTCTTTCCTTTACCTTATGCTCATATGACGCGGTCAAAGTCTTGGTATTAGCCAAGATACGTCCAGACATTTGTAAAAGGATCTTAAGTGCAAATTGTAATGCCGCTACTGAAGACTGGAGCTCCGCGATCTCATTTGTCATATTTGTTTGACAGCCCGGTTCTTCTATTTCTTTATCAGGTGCATCCTCCATGGAGGTCATCACGAGGTTCGGGGAGGCAGATAGTCTCCCTATACTCTCTGTAGGCATAGGTAAGCCAGGCGACGCACACATTACACTTGCTGTCTGATGCAGTCCTCCATTTTCTGCTGTCAATCGAGTTTGTGAGGACATCTCCTTTTGTATGCTTAAACACAATTCCAACAATGAGTTGTTGTCAATATCCTCATGGTTAAATGAGCTCATTAGCACACTGCTTCTAGTTTCGAGTACCTCATCTTCCTCAATTATAGTTAGGTTGATATCAGCTGGAGGGTTAGGTGGAAAAAAACCTGTTATTGTACCTTAACCTGCTACCATAGGTTTCCTATTTTTCTTTTTAGTCTTGGTCTTATTCGTCATGGTTATCTCTTCCACCCTCTCCTTATCTAGCTGTGTTCTTGAATTACGGAGATATCGATTCTTAGGAGCTCCTCTTCCCACTGGCATTGCAATCCCAGCCACTACCAGGGAGGGAGTACTACTTAGAGTTTTACTTTCCACTTATGCTCACTATAGCAACCTAATAATCCCCACTCCTCCAGTTGCTATATCACGCTGGGTGTCAACCAAATGGCAGAGCAGAAAACCCCCTCACCAATTACCCCCCATAGGGTGTAAGAGTGAACGGTATATCATAAATCTGGGATCAAAGTCATTCCGCCCACAGTCTCCCAGATACTTTCCCCAGCTCACCAGCAATTGCCAATGGGATGGACAAAGGGCAAAGGGAGAAGGGAGGCAGGCAGCCAATTCACAGCCAGCACCGAGCAGGCAATCAAACACCCACTCGTCAGCGTTGCCCCGCAACCCCCACCTGTACCTTCCGCTCCTTCTCCGCTCCTTGAGCACAGCCACACCGCCTACCGGCCACTCACGCCGTGATAAACGAGGCGTCTCCAACAACCTCGTCGGCGGCTCTCAGAGCTCAGCTCCCAAGGCTCCGTGGGTCCGTGGGTCTTAGGGCTCGCAATTACCCCCGCCCAACTCGCAAGCTGCCCGCCAATGTCTTTCCAGGTGTACTCAACGCGGCACGGCTCGCAGTCTCGACGCCACGCCACGAAGCTCGCAGCCTCTGTGGCTTCCGCGGCTTCCACAGCTTCGGAGTAAAGGACCCAGCAAGCGTCTGGTCGTCAAGCCGCACCAGCTCCAAATCACGCAGAGCCACACTCCAATGCTCTACACTGGCCGCTTCCGACAACCGAGTAACAATCCGATGATGTCTGTGTCCATGTGTCTAGCAGTAGTGCTGGGTGGCTCAGGACAGATGGTAAGATTTGCAACAAGAAAATCTCCCTAACAGCCTAGATAATAAAAGTAGCTATAATTTCATACTGAACCCACATCAAAATGATGTCTATCTCTCTCAGGCGATATATTGCAATTATATTTAATACTCTGAGTTGTACAAGACATGATTATTGTTATATTGTGCAGCCAATGTAAATATTTTGCATGCAATAGTTATTAAATCGGATGAAGAACCTTACTATCATGGAAAATGTAGTGTGTGTGGTTAAAATGTGTGCAAAACCCTATTATGACTCTTTTTCAGTTGATAACACTCTGAAATACTTCAGTAATCATGAGAGCACCTGCAAGATAAACCGGCTGCAGCATTTGATGTTGATTTGCAAAAAGATGAATCTTCAAATAATAATCTAAATAAAATGTGTGAACAGTACGTTTGATGAACAATGTTATAATGGGGTTGGTGTAAATGTATGCTGTATTTTATTCGAACCCTGATTTCCTGGATTACATAAAATGAAAATCCTGATGAACAGATGAAAAGTTACCCAGATATAGTTGAAATCAGCACATGGGGGAGAAAGCAAACATGTTTTTTAAACTTAGATTACGATTTGCCCTTATTTATAGCACATCAAAAGGATTATGCAAGTCATCATGCGACTCCAGTAATGGAAATTGAGGGCTAAAGAGATTCACTTTTTCCCCTGTAGCCACTTTGTTCACCTTTTTGTATTACAATTAATATGAACTTTTCCAGAATGTTCTGGCAAGACTGTCTCCCATATGGATCATAACACCTAGATTTGAATGATTGAACATTATTATAATCCCCAGTTCACTTTGAGTACCTCTGCTTGCCAGAATTCAATGACAGTTCATCCACAGCCTTGTCATAAATTGTTCTTATGTCGTCCAGGCATCCACTGTCCCCGAATGCTCCCCATTCCATATTAACACACATTCGTCCTTGGTCTCCCTCCACCATCTCTATGTTTTTCATTTCTTCCATGTAACATGCATTGCTCCCAGTTCCTAAAATAAGGAAAAATTATTATGCATTGTTTACCAGCAAATCAACACATGATGCAATGCAGACATAGGAATATCTCTTGTATGTCTGGTAAATCATTAAATATCATGTTCGTAAAATCCACGCACGAACATCGTGTGCATGCATTGTACACTGCTTGACATTTTCATGCATTTGTATGACTGGAGAGGGGGCACAGAGCGGAATATTGGGGGCTACTTGGTTATCTGTTGGGGCCAGGTTTACCTGCTCTGCTGGTCACCATGAGTGAAAGGTTGAATGTTGGTGTATGCTATGTGTACAAGCAATTCAGAGAATGCTAGGCAAGCTCTTTGAAAGTTCTGTGTGGATGTCAGTTTGGTTTTGTATGCTTGTGACGTGGCTGGTGGGTGTCTCCTGTCCTACATGTATTTAAATGTCTTACTAAAAAACTGAAGTGATTACCTAAGAATAAAGCCTTCATCATTAATACCTCTGCACTCCTGTGTCGTCTCTGAAGAAACCTACACAGATATAAAAGATGGCATTGATTTTTTTTAAAGGTACCCAGATGTGTGTGCAGGCAGAGGACACTAAGCTGAAGATCAGAAGTTTGGAGTAGACCAGGAGATACCCACTGGTCCACAAGCGTCCCAAGGTAAACTGTGCTGTGTAAAGTGCCAAAGATGGGAGTGAGTGGTGTTCTGTGCAAGTGTTGCAGAGGGCAAAGAGGAGTTAAATTGAGTAAAATCCTCCTGACATGTACACACAGTTAATATTGGCTGAGGGTAAAAAATGGAGCCCCATAAAATAGGACGATAAGCATAAGCAGTTCCCGGTGGAAGGAAACTTTGATTTGTCCAAACCTCTACATTTACATAGAGTGCTTAGACAAACGTCGAAGCAGGCACTTACTGAGCAAACAGAAATATTTTTAGATTGATTTGTAGAGGCTACAAAACAAGTTTTGGAATAGCAAATTAGGGGTTTGAAAAATATGAAGATACATTGAGGGTCAAACTACAGAAAAAGAAAAATATACAGGAAAGGGGAATGGGATCAGAACAAAGGAAGGGGACGGGGTGAAGCTCTTCTCCCAGTACTTTTCTGTACCCTCAGTGAATTCAGAGGTTAAAAAAGGGGAGGGGGTAAGGAGGATGGACAGCACAAAATTGAAGTGCTAGGCATTTCAAATACTAACTGTAACACTGCATGCACTACCGCAGCAGCATTGAATTGCCTCCATCCAAGTCACAGTCCCAGCCACGAAGAAAACACAGCCCCAATCCAAAGGTGATGATGTGCAGACAAAACCCCAATCCAAAGGAGGGCATGCCCGGGCCACTCAAGCAAGCAGCATTTCGACATTTACTGCACATGCTTGTGCTGTATACAATGCAAAAGATGCAGAACTACAGTATCCATTACAACAGTTGCCCAAGGTTGATGCAGAAGGTGCTGGTAAATTGGTAATGGTATGTGCCCCGTGGACTCCTAGGGATTTGTGAAATGTGTCTGAAGATGTTCTGGATATTAGGGAGGAACCCGAGAAGTGTATTCATAAGAGTGGTTGGCCAGAATAAGGTTTAGGAAGGGGTGCAGGATTCAAACAAGTAAGAGACAATGTGCTAGATACAATTGGAGTGGTGTGATCTCGAAAGATGGATTGGGCACAAAAAGAAAATTTGAAAGCAAAAGAAAGATGCATCTACTGCATAGTATCTATATCATTTGAAGATTGTGTTAACAAACAGTTCAGGGATAAACAAACCAGTTTATATGGCTCAAGAAGCTACAGGAGTGGCGTTTGTACACGGGTTAATGCTGAAACATCAGAAACAGATGAAGAAAATTAGCCTTGGGTGGCAAACCAAGCCTATCACATAATCTGTGGTGGTTGTGAATCATTGTGTTTCATGTTAAGGACAAAGGAAATAAACAACAATGTAAACTATGGGCTCTTCAATTGCAGAATCTATAAGTGTGGGGCAATCTAATGTATATAAATGTGAATATGAATGAAAATGTGGGAGTTGGGGGGCCAGCAAGCTTCTGAGGAGCTGGACGGAGCAGAGAAAGGGGTAGAGCGCAAAGTGCTTTTGGCTCAAATCTGCAACGTGTATAACCATTGCATAGTGGGTTTGTAACACGCAAAACTGCATGTCATTACTATAAGCAGGTGTGACACTGGATGCTCAAGTGCCCAAACAAGCCACATATTCAAGCTGCTGGAACTCCCCCTGTAATTTCTTTACTCTATGCAAAAATATAACATTTCCACCTTCATGCAAAGCTGGAGGGTTAGGACAGCCAAGGGAAATAAAATCACACCATCACTGACACCCTTGGACCAAGAGATTTTGTTGAATCAGAAATGTAAAGGAATGGTGTGCCTTGTTTAGTAGAAACTGGAACAAGTGGCTCAGCAATCAGATCCAAAGATTTCACAATAAACCGCTTTCCTACTGTTAAAGCTGTTATTGCAAAAAATCCCATTACTGTCCCTTTGTCATTGACTTTGACCAATCTCAGATAAGCACGCACTTCTTCTGAACCCGCTCGCTATCTGCTGTAAAACTGCTGGATGAGACTTGTCTAAATTGGGTTGTACAATTTATTGTACTACTGAAGGAGTGTTTCTAGAAATTCCAACTGACATTGAAAATGAAGAAATGTTGCAAGCAGAAATGAAACCAATACAAGTGAACAAAAAGTCAGATTCAGATTTAAATGTGTTATCTTAGAGGCTGAGTAAACTATAGTCACAACATGTAAATTAGGTGAGTCTTATCAAAAATGCTGAGCCAAGGTGAACTCATGTAAACCCAATGAAACCCTTACAAATTGAAGACCCAATATCATTTGAAACCAGAAGCTAAAAAGGGAATTTCCAGAGTTTTAGAATCATTATTTCAGCAGGGAATTATTGTTCCTATGACCAGTTTATACAGTGCCACGAAAAAAGGGGGTTCCCAAACACTGACCAATTGCACATTATAGCATTGTGCTAGATCCAGTCACAGCCAGACTGCTGCCTTATTTGTGGTCAATCACAACAGCTGCACTAGCCGTACAATCATAAGAGAATTTGGGGTTAGACTCAGTCCTCATTGTAGCAATGCCCCACGCAGTTCCTGAACTATGAAAATTAAAACACAACATTTATCTGCTTCATGACATACAAAATATGGACTTATTTTGCTTCACTCTGCAAGAATATCATATTGACATGATGTTGAGCTTGTATCCAGCCTTTTTTTGGCCAGGTCCAGCAGATGGGGAGCCAAATGATTGCATTTTAGAAAACACAATGATCACTAAGTCATAAAATAGTGTGGATGGAGTGGTGCAGGTGCACTACAAAGGGAAGATCACCGCGCTAGATCTTGTATCTTAAAATACCCTGCAGCTGGTGATGGGGTTCCAACGAGAAAGCACCCTTCTTTCTCCAAAAGGTAAAGTGTGAAATTGAGATTGAGCCCTGTTCACCTAAGCGCTCGGTAAATTAATTGTTCAGTATGTCAATCTTGAAGTAATAAAGTTATTCAAACCAATCTGTTGGTGCTGTATTTATTGTGAGAAGTCAGCCGACATGTGTTTCGACCCTCAGGGGTCTTTTTCAAGGCGTGTGATGTGATGTTATTACGTGATTGTGTGAAAAATTCATTTACCCAGCGCTCAGGAGAAAAGGGCTCAATCTCCCTTTCACACATAAAATATTGTGCATGAAATCCTATTAACAAGCCTCGAGGAAGAATATTTGTAATATATTGTAGACTGGTCATGTATAGGAAATGGAAAGGTGAACTAAGATTGGGGTATGCAGTGTGTGTATACTGCACAGAAAATAATACAAAGCATCCAACACCCTGATGTGTTCTATGCCCAGGTTTCTTAACTAGTCACATTGTGTATTTTGGACAAGGAGAAATGAATCACAATAGTTACTGATTTGTGCTACGCCTTTGTGTATGATTGTGGGTCGCTCTGAAAAGAAAGAGGCTTCTTCACTGCAGTAGG
Organism: Ambystoma mexicanum; assembly: GCF_040938575.1. NCBI lineage: Eukaryota > Metazoa > Chordata > Amphibia > Caudata > Ambystomatidae > Ambystoma > Ambystoma mexicanum. The sequence continues at coordinate 777,604,659 of NC_090929.1, forward strand.
CACACCAATAAAAAACGCATATGTAGATTCTCTCCTGCGTTCATTAATGTTGCCCAAAGAGCGAGCAGAGGTCAAATGTGCTGCACATCAAACCTCTAGAAATGACATCACAAGGAGAAATGCCTTTGTAGGCAGAGTGCTGAAAGAGGCTGCCATATCCTTTTTATCTTGGCTGGAAAACTGCTTTCTCAAGTACAAGGGCAGTCACTCCCACCCCTCATTGTTCGACCTTTTATGAACTTGCTGAAATGCAAGAGTGTGCATCTGATATAAAGAAAAATTCATGGAGCAAGGCAGGATGTGTCCTCCACAAATATACACTTTGGCGATTGAGAGATGATTTTCTAGTAGAGACCAGGTCTCCCATACCTTATTTTGCACATGTGCTGCATGGAATTGCACATGTCGGCAAAGGGGGTTTGTGGCTAATTTCCAAAAAGAATGGTATTCTCCAGGTCAGTGGGGAGCAGCTATGTAACCAATGTTTGTTCTGTCACCAGCAGAATATAGCAGAATACTGCAGAATATAGATGCACCATTTGCCAAAATTCATTCAATGTGATTTCATACAGGTACCAAAGGCAGCAAAGTGCAATATGTTCTAGTCATTTTAGACATGTTTTCAAGGCACTAATATTGGATTCCATCACTGAGTGCCAGTGAGCATAAATAGTGACAGCGAAACACACTTTACAGGGAAACAAATTCAGGAGCTATGTCACCCGCACTCAGTGGGAGTGATGAAAGACTATTCGGGGCCCTGAAAAACAAACTTGCAAAAAAAGTTCTGAAACTGGTTTGAAGTGGCCAGAGGCATTGCCATTCACTTTAATATGAATGTGAGGCACTACAAATAGGAAAACAGGTTTAAGCCTGTAAGGAAAGGTTTTCTTTTTGCACCTTTCCATTCACAGATTTCTATGGGACATCCTTTCATTTTGCTTGTTTTGAACCCTGTCCTGACTTTTTGGAGGTAACTAAAACATTCTGCTTTACTTCCCCTGCCTATTTTGCTCATTCTTATGGGGAAACTGACTAGTCCTAACTACAGGTGGGCAAAATGTCTGCCTGCAAAGTGCAGAATTCACACGGGAATACGCTTTCAACCAATCTCCAAAATCAGGATTACCATTCCGCCACCACTGAAGCTTTGTCCGGTTTTGTGCAGTTTCGCGTGGAGCGCAGTCTTTCATTTCCATGCTGGTTTCATGTAGCGTGACGAGAAACTTCCTTTGGTACTCCATGGAATGAGAACTTTCCACCGTTGCCGCCACCCATAATATCCCAGTAATACTGGGATATTGGGTGGCAGAGACGCTAGGGGCCGTTTCCCAGTATCCCGCTAGAATTACCGGTGGGACACCGGGAAACTCGTAATGAGCGCCTATGTATGTCTCTTTTCTTGTATTGTTACAATTGTACACATCACCTTACAGTGAAGTGGAGTTGTACACCTTTTTATATAATGGCTTTTTGGTTCATTTTCAAATGTGCCTAAAACAAGCCGGTGGCAGCTATGATATTTTTATTGTTGTTGTGTTATTTTACTCGTGCACTTTTGCATTAACCGCAAATGGCATCTAATGGGAGGTAGTACTCTAAGATGACCGTGCCAAACAGTTTTTCACTTGTTGTTTTGCCTTCCTCCTGCCTTCTAAGGTCAGGAAATTCAATCTATGAAAATCCCTTTCCTGGGGAAACCTGGGCCTTTTGCAGGCTAAGGAGCTTTGTGTATGGCAGAAATAGAAGGGGCAGATCTTCAGCTTGTGCCTGTGCACAGGCTGCTTGAGTGTTTGCTGCTGTATGATTGCCTGTCGCCGCCCCACTTTGGTGACCTTCATTGGATGTTGACTTCTTCATGTCCCTGAGGTGTCCCATGGCCATCTCTCTCATAGAAGTATTCACTGGTCTTTGTTTGGCTCTTCACCTGGTAGCTGTCTGGAACCAATTAATGTGCACTGCAACTGACGAAGTGTAATCCTGTGAAAGAAGTTATTACTTCTGTCTAGACATCTAGATGAAACTTGAAGTATTAACAAAAACAGAAGAATAAGCCTGGAACGAAGTCTGTAAGCTCTAACCGTGGTAGCCGGAGAACTCTGAGACATGCGTTAAGCCTACTTTGCTGTTGCGTTCTCCCTCTGTCTTCCTTAGGGTAACTAGGGTGTAAAATCCAGACCCTAACCCACTCTGACTTGGCCTGACATGGGTTAAGGACCCTTCCCTAGACCTACCCTATTGTGTTGGATTGAGTTGAGTAAATAACCTGATCTTTACTTGAACGTTGATCCAACCTTGGAACTCTACATTAATGATAACCACTGGCACTGCTATTCCTATAAGAACTTAAGAAGTATATGCTTTGGAAATGGTGACCTTTGGGCACAAGGCCCCATACCATTTTAGGGGTGGCGTTCATAAGAATTAGGGAAACTGTTTGAGTTCTGAAAGATTCTGTCGATTTCACTGCACCTGACTACTCACCTGTGTTGCACTGATAATTGATTTATATGCAGTTCTATTCCTCCTAAGGGTGGATATGCATGGGATACATTACTCACTGTAATCCTATTTCTGATGCTTGTATCTGCTTAGATTCACATGCTTTGCATAGGCCAACATCTAGTGGAAGTTGTAGAGTATTGCACATGAAGTTTGAAAAGGGGCATCGGCAGGGCGTGACTGTAATACTATCCCTAGTGTGATGTTCTCCGTACCCAAGATCCATCACATGTCCTGGTCCCTCAGATTATTTGTTTCTGACAAGAGGGAGTGTAATTTGTAAGTGTGGAGTGTAGGTAGAGACCATGAGTGTTAAAGATCTATGCTTCTTTCCCAAGCACCTTCTACTCCAAGAGGGGAGGATGGGCGGGCGCATGTGAATCTAAATACAAGCATCAGAAATACGATAACAGTGAGTAATGTATTCCTTCTGAGGCTTGTGGATCGGCTTAGAATCAAATGCTTTGCATAGATTAGCAAGCAGTACTTGTAGAAGGAGGTGGGTTGTTAGAAGGTAGCGCTGCGAAGAGATGTTTCAGCACTAATTGTCCCACCTGTGTATCACCCTTAGAAAGTGTGTCCACACACTAATGATGGGTAAAGATGTGTACTGAACTCTAAGTGGCAGCCTTGAAAATGGCCTCTAAGGGTACATTTGATATAAAGGCTAGAGTTGCCCCAGTGCCTCCAGTTGCGTGTGCTCTAGGCTTAAATGGCAACGTTCTCTTAGAAAGAGAATAAGAATGTTGGATGCAGTTGACAATCCATTTAGAAATTGCTACTTTGGAGATAGGGTCCCCTTCTCTCCCAGCGGCTACAGACATGAAAAAACAATCTGTTTTTCTGATAGGTTTAGTCTTTTGAAGGTAGAGCATGACAACTCTGCGTACATCTAGTATATGAAGGCTTTTCTCCGCTGCGTTAGTAGGGTTTTGGAAAAACACAGGTAGTTCTATTGTTTGATTTACATGGAATTTGTATATGAACTTTGGTGAGAATCGAGAATGGGTTTGTAGCACCACCTTGTCCTTGTGTATAACCACAATGGTGTCTTGTATTGACAGAGCCTGTAGTTCACTAACCCTTCTGATAGAGTAATGGCTATAAGAAAGTCTGTTTTATATGTCAGATGTTTATGGCTAACTTTGTGCATTGGCTCGAAGGGGGCACCCATGAGCCTTGTAAGTAATATATTGAGGTCCCAGCCCAGAGTAGGTTTAGAAATTGGAGGGTATCGTTTCTTAATGCCCTCCATGAAGGTTTTAACTAAGGCACCTAGTACCACAATGCTTTGCTTTGAGATGTGGTATAAGCGGAGAGAGCTGCTAGGTGTACCTTGAGCGAGTTAAAGACTAATCCCACATCAAGTAGGTAAAGGAGGTAGTTGACTATATTTTACAGTGAACAGTCAGTTGGATTGGGAGACTGTGTCCTGCATCAAAACACAAAACATTTCCATTTGTTGAAGTAGCAGTGCCTTTTGTTAGGCTTACGTGTTTCTTTCAGTATTTCCATGCAACTCTGATCTAGGTTTAGGTGTCCAAATTCTATGACCTCAAGAGCCAAGCTGCTATGTTCAGCGCCTAAGGGCATGGGTTAAGCATTGCCCCTTGATCCTGAGGTACCAGGTTGTCCGGACAGGGTAGTTTCATGGGAGGACACAGGGACATCATTTGAAGATGGGAGAACCATGTCGGCCGCGCCCACATGGGAGCTACCAGGATTAATGTTACTTTTTCCCAGTGTAGCTTGTGGACTATTTTGTTGAGAAGAGGTGTTGGCGGGAAAAATGTATGCAAATTTCCCTGACCAGTTCATCAGAAGTGCATTCCCCTTGGAGCCTTTATGGGGAAACCTGGGCACATAACCTGGGCATTGTGCATTTTCCAAGGTTTCGAAAAAAGGCCTATTTCTGGGAACCCCCAATTTGAGAAGACATTGGGCCTCATAGGGCGGTATGGGATTTCGAGCACCGGTAAGGAGACCAGTGCCGGTAAGCCCTTACCGCCCTACTACGAGGTCGCTTAGCGGGTCCCTCCTTTAACGCCTGGTCTGACCAGGCATTATGGACGGGACCCGTTAAGGGACTTCCGAGGTAATAACGGTACCGCAATTTGCGGTACCGTTATTAGTGCCTTCCCCATTCCCATTGAGCCCTATAAGGACTCAAATGGGAATGGGGAATGGCTTTTTCAATGGGGACTTATCGGTCCCGCAAAGGTCGGACTACACCGGTAAGTCCCCATTGAACCAGACCGGTGCCGGTACCGTTATTGGAAACAGTCATGGCGCAAATACCGCCATGACTACCTCCAATCTCGGAATGAGGCCCATTGTCTAGCATGTCTGTGTTTAGTTGTCATTCATGCTCTGAGGGTAGCATTGTATTCCTGCTTAGCACATCTGCCAGAGAATTGAGTTCCCCTGGAACATGATGTGCCAGTAGAAACATGTTGTGATATAATGCCCACATCCAAATGTTCTAAGCTAGTTTAGACAGCCCTGGAGAACGGGTTTGCCCCTGTTTGTTTATATAAAATCTGGTTGTGGCGCTATCTGTGAGAATTAGGACTGCCTATTGTGCTAAGTCTTGAAAGTGTGCTCCTCACCCTGTCATTGACGCATCTGTTGTTAGAGTAACCTTGATCGCTGGTGTGTTGAAAGGATTTCCCTTTAGCAGATTGTTTCTGTTCCATCACTGTAGTGATTGAACCAGAGGTTGCAGAACCACCACTAGATCATCCCATAATCTGCTTGCTTGCAACCATTGTTTCGCTAGACAGTCTGGTGCGTGGTAACAGGTAGATGCAGGAAGCCATTATTCCTAATAGGCGTGTTGCTTTTCGTATCGTCAGATGACGACCAGCTACATACTGAGGTGTCTGAAACAGCATGTTTTGAACCCTCTTTTGGAAGGGAAGACTTGCCTGTCATCTGTTTTGATTAGTGCCCCAGGAAATTGCTTTAAAGCTGGATCCTAGACTAGAATTATTTTAGTTCATGGAAAAGGCCAATTGGAACAACAGATTGACTGTTGTGTGTTTTATAGGCACCTCTGGGGTGAGTCCTGGTAATTAGCCAGTCGTCTATGTAAGGGTACACTGGAATGGACTGCCTTCGCAAGTGGGCGGCTACCACTGCTAGGACCTTTGTGAACACTGTGGGTGCTGATGGAATGCGGAATGGTAGCACTTTGAATTGGAAGTGCTTGTCTCCCAATTTTAATCTTGGGTACTTTTTGTGCACTGGCAACATTGAAATATGAAAGTAGGCATCTTTTATGTGCAATGTTGCCATGTAATCCCCCATTTTCAGTAGTGGGATGACCTTCTGCAACGTTGTCATCCTGAAATTCTTGGGGTTCACATACGTGTTTGCAGGGCACAGGTCCAGCACTTGGATGCATTGTTAGATCTTTCTTTGTAACAAGGAAGTACATTGAATAAATACCTTGATTTTGTTTCAGGAATGGCACAAGTTTGATAGCTCCCTTTTGTATTAGTATCTTGATTTCCTCCTGCGGGATGTTGAAGTGTTCTGCGGACATTTTTCTTATTCGAGGTGGATGGTGGCTAGGTGTTTCTAGGAAAACCATGGAGCATCCCCTGGTCACTGTGTTGAGTACCCAGCGGTCTGAGGTTATTCCCTCCCATTGCTGGGCAAATAGTGTAATGCAACTTCCAACCGGGGGCGCATGAGAGGGAATATGGATCAGCCCGTCATTTGGAGGCAGGGGTTTCTGTGCCTCTAGAGGCGGCAGCTCTGCCCCGCCCTTTCCCATGGCAAAACCCTTGCTTCTGGTGTTGGTAGAACGATTGCTCCTGGGGGCTGTAAAATGAGGCACCAAAGGTACCTACAGTGGATTGAAAGCTTGCGTCCGAAAATGTCAGCGTGTGTTGAATACCCCCTTTTGAATTAAGGTTTTATTTGATATTTGCCCTAATGTTTTGATGGTCTTGTGGTCTTTCTTCATGGTTTTCAGCTGGTCATCTAAGGCTTTACCAAAGAGGACTGCCTCTTCGATAGGCATGTTGATAAGCGCTGCCTGTGTTTCTGGCTTGAAGGCAGAGTCTCTGAGCTACAAGTGCCTCCTTAGGAGCGTTCCCTCAGCGATGACTGTCCCTGAGGTGTCAGCCGAGTCTAGAAAATATTTTAGGATATACTGAGACACCTGTTTGCCCTCTGTGGCCACTCTGAGAAGGTGTGATTGTGCATGTTCTGGCACAGAGTCGAGATGTTTTGTGACATCCTCCCACTGTGTGCTGTTATAGCTGCAAAGAGGGTAGTATTGTTTGCTATTCTGGTCATGAATGGATCAGAAGTAGTGATACACTTGCCCAGCCTATAGAACCTTTTACACTCCTTGTTGGGAGGTGCTCCGGAGGTGGCGAGTGGAAAACCAGCTCTCTTTCTGATAGTAGTAACGACCAGAGAATACAGCTTGACATGTCCTTTAATATACAGAGGGTCAGATGGCGATGGTTTAAATATCTTTTCCACCCATGTGTTCACTGCCCTAGTGAGTGAGGGGGTAGTCAGGGATGGAGAGGCCCTTTTCTTGATGGATTCCAGTAGAGGGATAGTCTGACTAATGGGATTTTTCTCATTGAGGATATCTTCAACTAAGTCGGTTCTTTCTGGACTTGTTTCCTCTGTTTAAATTCCAAAATGATGAGCTGCATTCTTAAGCAGTTCATTATAAAGAAGTTGGACCTCCATAGGGGAGGTATGGCCGCTCTTGACTGCTGAGCCGTTGGTAGGATCTGTAAAGATGAGATCCGGGTTATCCTGGTCCTGTTGATAGGTGTCGCCATATTGGTCGGGATCATCCTGGTCGACAGCCCAGATATCCTGGTTAGTCTGATGTGACTGCAGGTCACCCTACTGAGAACTTTGTGAAGCCTCCCTGGGCGCACAGGTATGATGAGGAATGGGCAAGGGGGGCGGCGTTGGGCTTGAGTAGGTCCCACTGGCGCTGAAGGTTGCTCCACAGATTTTTGTGGTGTGGGCAATTTACTAATAAAGTCTGCAAAAAAGGAGATTTTCCCCATAGTTTCTTCAAACTTTGCCTGAGTCCAAGCTGCACCCACTGGAGTTTCTGCCATGGGGGCTTTTGCCACTTCAGGGGTTCCCCTAGGGGTAACCATTAGGTCTTCTGTAGAATAGTCAACTCTGGGGGTTCTCCCTAGGGCATTTTTGGGAAGGGTTGCAGACAAGGGTGACGAACCTTCCTCATAGTCTTCAGAGGTTTCAGGGGTCTGTTTACTATGAGCAGGCCGCTCTTTATGGTGTTTTTCTGTAGGGGAACAAGATTTCTTTTTTCGACTGCTGTTTCGGTATCTTCGCCTCAGCCGCCAAACAGTGTTTATGCACGGCTTTCGCCAGGGTGTCTTCACAAATGCCTTGTGGTAGGTGTTGAGGCAGAACAACAGCAGGCTTAGCTGGCGGTGGAGCGGTAGGTCGAGAGATGCCTACCGCCGGCGTGCGGCCTTCCGTCGATAGGTCAATCAAGGAACGGCTTTGGGGTATGTGGTTGTGAGTGCCTGTACACCATCGTCGCCAGAGGGCTTCCTCATAGCAGCACGCTGTGACTGCCTTTCGAGACTGGGGACAGGCGTGCAGGAACTGGGATGTTCCTCTGTGGTGTCTTTGAGCTCCGAATCTGAGTCTCGGCTGCCTCAGCCTTCGTGTCTGATTCAAAGATACCTGCAGCGGCCTCCGACTCTGCCAACATGGCGTGTGCATCCCAATGCTTAGTCCTAAAGAGTTGACATGATGAACGGTTACGTGCAAGGCAGTGGTTACACACTCTGTGTGTCTTTTCACTGACATTTTCTATTGCACTTGGGGCAACATTTTAATGGAGTACGCACCATAGCGGAAGGCGGACACAGAGGCAACACGACAAAGACAGCAGGGGCAGGGAATGGGGGCAGTCATTCTCCCAACAGCAAAGGATCAGTCCCCCTGCTCTACCTACTGAAGGCCGTAGCCAGATGTAGGCCGAAGCCCGTCGTCGGAGTGGACCTCTGTTTCAGCGTTCGGATCAGGCGTTGAGAGGGCTCCGGAGGTCAGTCGCGATTGAAGTGTTTTGATCGATAACTGACAATTGAGATTAGGATGGAATGAACTCAAAAAGAACTTTTGCTACCGAATTTGTGAGAATACGACTATCCATCATGGCAGAAAAATAATCGGAGGGACCTCGACACGTGAGGGATCATGGGTACAGGGTACGTCACACTACGGATAGTATTACAGTCACGCCCTGTTGACGTCCCTTTTTGAACTTCGAAATACTTCATGTGTAATACTCTGCAACTTCCACTAGATGTCGGCCTATGAAAAGCATGTGATTCTAAGCAGATCAACAAGCCTCAGAAATATATTTGTTAAGGATTGTGTGCGACAATACTTACCTGGGATTTTTATAGGCTCATTGTGTAAACTAAAGGCCTAATGAATAATTGTATTTGTATACTTACTGTCTAACTGGATTGACTGGTGTTGATCTGTGTGGACTCATTGGGCCTCACTACAAGTGCGGCAGTGCGGCAATGAACTGCAGTAACATGGCAGTAATTCTGTTACTGCTGCATTACTGCACTGCCGTACAGGTTTGGTGGTGAGGGGGAAGATTTTTCTCTGGCAAAAAGCTGGAGGGTGTGAAAGCATCATGAAGTAAGACACAGACAACAGAGTACAGGTTTGGTGGTGAGGGTGAGGCTTTTTCTCTGGTAAAAAGCTGGAGGGTGTGAAGGCATCATGAAGTAAGACGAAGATAACAGATTCAATTTTCTAAATAAATGGTTTATTTTTCTTAAATGTCAGGATGGAGTAAGGCCTAACTTGCCCTATACTAAGGTGGGATTGCCCTACCTAAAGAAAACTAAGGATAGTCTGTGTCAGTAAGTTCAACTCAAAAGTCTGTCTGTGTCCAAAACCAATACATGCCGTCACAACTAAGTATATACAATGTTTAGGGATGTCAGAAACAAAAGAAACACTGTTCCAAATAAAGTTATGAGCTTCTTCCAGCTCCTGGCTTATTTTCAGCTTCTCCTTCTCCAAGTTCAAAACAGTTCCAAAAAGGCTGCAGATTTCCCTTCCCCAAGAGTTCACCACAGTTCACAACGTCTTGGGGTTCCCTTACCCAAGAAGTCAGCTCTTCCAGCTTCAAAACTACAATCAATTCAAATCTCTTGACTTTAAAAAAAGTTCCAGTTCAACTTCTTAATCATCAAAGCTTTTCAAAAGTTCACATAGCTTGCTATCTTTCTCATTCACTTCAGCAACGGTTATACAATACAGCATCTTTATCTTTACTTGGCTCTTTTCAAGCAGGGTTCTTCACTCAGTCTAGGTGCAGTTGTCAGACCGCACGGCCCACCCATTACAGGTCACACAACGGATAACCCTTTGGCACTTTGTTATGCTTCTTATTCTTCAGGCTTTAGTCCTACACAGGTTTTCTCTCTCTCAACCTGTGTCATTAATCATCACTCATTTCAGATTCTCCTTGGCAGTCTCTTGGTTTTGCCGCAACGTGTATCTCACACAACCTACTCCGTGGTGTTCGCTCTTTTCTACCACCTAGCTTTCACATTATTCATAAGTGCTAATCACTTGCTTTTATCTCATGCTGTATTGCATTGGCTCGAAGGTGGCACCCATGAGCCTTGTAAGTATGATATTGAGGTCCCAGCCGGGAGTAGGTTTAGAAATTGGATGGTATTGTTTCTTATGCCCTCCATGAAGACTTTAACTACGGGCACCTAGTACCACAATGCTTTGCTTTGAGATGTGGTGTAAGCGGAGAGAGCCGCTAGGTGTATCTTGAGAGAGTTAAAGACTAATCCCAAGTCAAGTAGGTAAAGGAGGTAGATGACTATATTTGATGGTGAACAGTCAGTTGGATTGGGAGACTTTGTCCTTCACCATAAAACAAGACATTTCCATTTGTTAAAGGAGCAGTGCCTTTTGTTAGGCTTACATGCTTTTTTGAGTATTTCCATACAACTCTGATCTAGGTTTAGATGTCCAAATTCTATGACCTCAGGAGCCAAGCAGTTATGTTCAGCGCCTGAGGGTATGGGTTAAGTATTACCCCTCGATCCTGAGGTACCAGGTTGTCCGGACAGGGTAGTTTTATGGGAGGACACAGGAACATAATTTGAAGATGGGAGAACCATGCCTGCCGCGCCCAAATGGGAGCTACCAGGATTAATGTTACTTTTTCCCAGTGTAGCTTGGTGACTATTTTGTTAAGAAGAGGTGTTTAGGGGGGGGGGCGTATGCACATTTCCCTGACCAGTTCATCAGAAGTGCATTCCCCTTGGTGCCTTTCTGGGGAAACCTGGACGCATAATCTGGCCATTGTGCATAATCCAAGATTGCGAAAAAGGCCTATTTCTGGGAACCCCCAATTTGAGAAGACATTGTCTAGCATGTCTGTGTGTAGTTGCCATTCATGCTCTGAGGGTAGCATTGTACTCCTGCTTAGCACGTCTGCTAGAGAATTGAGTTCCCCTGGAACATGTTGTGCCACTAGAAACATGTTGCAATGTATTGCTCACTTCCAAATGTTCTGGGCTAGTTTGAACAGCACTGGAGAACGGGATCCCCTCTGTTTGTTTATATAAAACATGGTTGTAACGCTATCTGTGAGGATTAGGACTGCCTTGTGTGCTAACTAAGTCTTGAAAGTTTTAAGAGCTTTGAGTGCTGCTAGCAGTTCCAGAAGGTTGATGTGTTCCCTGGTTAGGGCCTGTGTTCACGCGTCGTGAGCAGTGTGGTGGAGGAAGTGTGCTCCCCACCCTTTCATTGACGCATCTGTTGTTAGAGTAACCTTGATTGCTGGTGTGTTGAAAGGATTTCCCTTTCGCAGATCGTTTCTGTTCCATCACTGTAGTGATTGAACCAGAGGTTGCAAAACCACCACTAGATCATCCCATAATCCGCTTGCTTGCAACCATTGTTTCGCTAGCCACTCTTGCATTTGGCCTAAGCACAGTCTGGTGTGTGGTAACAGGTAGATGCAGGAAGCCATCATTCCTAGTAGGCGCATTGCTTTTCGTATCATCAGCTGACGACGAGCTATGTACTGAGGTGTCTGAAACAGCATGTTTTGAACCTTCTCTTTGGAAGGGATGACTAGCCCGTTGTCTGTTTTGATTAGTGCCCTCAGGAATTGCTTTAAAGCTGGACACTAGACTAGAATTATTTTAGTTTATGGTAAAGACCAATTGGAACAACAGATTGACTGTTGTGTGTTTTATAGGCACCTCTGGGGTGAGACCCAGTAATTAGCCAGTCGCCTATGTAAGGGTACACTGGAATTGACTGCCTTTGGATGTGGGCGGCAACCACTGCTAGGATCTTTGTGAACACTGTGGGTGCTGATGGAATACGGAATGGTAGCACTTTGAATTGGTAGTGCGTGTCGCCCAATTTGAATCTTAGGTACTTTTTGTGCACTAGCAACATTGAAATATGAAAGTAGGCATCTTTTATGTGCAATGTTGCCATGCAATCCCCAAGTGATGCACTTTTGCTTGCGCAGAAGAAAGCCTCTGTGTATGGCAATTTAACAGCAGGCCGCCAAAGTAAAGAAAAAAGCATAAGGTGGAAGACCAAACGACCACTTGGCTCTACTTGTGCTCTGCCTGACACAATCTATTTTGGCATGCAGAATTGAAATTCGAAGGGCATTTAAAACAGGAAATTAGATTTCATTGGTTCCCTCTTATTCCTTATTGCTTAGATAACCTGTTGGAAGTGCATAAACGGTCAAGGATATTGCAACCAGCATTTGCTTGTGAGAGAAATGCCTTTCAATTAGCACATTGAACAGTCACTCTCTGTACTGAAATGACTAAACTGTGTCAACAATGTTGGGGAGATTTTCCTTACTTCAGGTGTATCTTCCTGACTTGGGTATTTCTAGTGATCCGTTAAGCTCACCGGGCTCTTCAAGTGTTAGTCGTGACAGAGCCGCGCAGGTCTTACACTCAAGAAGGGGAATACTGTGGTTAACAGGTACAGTATACATTTTTCACTTAACCCCAATGAGAAAATCTCCACACACTATATCTGTATAAAAATATAATCTTTATATTAAAAAGGCTAAAACGAAAATCACTACACTTACTATTAAGTAAACTTTGTAAAAGAAAATCTGCCACAATGTGCCACGTAAGGAGAAGCATTTTCAAGATGAGTTGGTTGTTTAGAGTTCCATAAGAGTCCTTCCTAGAAAAGAAAATCTAGAAACAGGTCTGTAAATAGTTTTCTTATCTAGACCAGCACATTTAGGAAGGACCAAGGAAGACCAGAAGTGCAGATATGGGGAAGCCTCTGGCAGGAAAGAGTTACCTTTGAACAGAAGTGTCCCAAACAGAAGTTTCTGGAGTTACCATGGAGTAAGCCCCACAAGAGACTCTTGAGATTGAAGAAGAGAAGCATGAAGAAAAGATCTGCCACCAAAGCCGGAGATCAGTAGATCAATACCATGTGACCGATAGATAGGAGATCTGAAGCAGATGGTTTCCAGAGGAGGCTGCTGTGGACCTTGGTCAATGAGCACCAAGGTTTCTAGTGACAACACACTGATTATTGAAGATCTGGGGATTCTGAGGTCGAGGATCAGAGCCACAGAAGCAGAAAGGCAGTTTGACAGTGATCAGTGGTAGTCCTCGATGCATGCTTCCAATGTCATCCTGCGGTATAGAATTTGGTTTCAGTGAATGGGATCAGCTTGAAGAGACAAGAAAAAACAATATTAAAGAAAAGTTAAAGAAGTGACACGGTGGAGGAGCCAGACACTGAAGCAGGACTGAGAAGCAAGTTTGGCACTGTGATCTAAGAAACAAAAGCAGTACATGCCCCTGGGGCTTCCCAGTCAGGGGAGATGGAATTAGGGATTAGGATTCTCTGGTCGGGTTGGCACTGAAAGACTTGCAAAGAAAGGCCAACCACATCTGTTTCCAGCAATGCAGGCAGGGTCACAATCTACAGGGAGATGTGGCCTTCGATCAGGATATGTGATCCAGATATCCCCAAAGAGGGTTCCTTTTGGTCATCTGGAGAAGCAGACATTTGTTGTGTGTTCCTGAGAGCTTCAAAAGATGCCAGTGCAAAGCTTCTATCCTCCAGCAGCAGGCTTTCCAGGAATGCAGGTCAGAGTTATAGCAGTAGGCAAGGTGAGTGGGAATTGGGATGTGCTTATATCTTCCTCAGGAAGCAGTGAGTGAACACAGCACCCAATCACACACCAATAATCATTCAAACAGATGGGTAGCTAGCAAACGCCAGGCCAACCCTCCAAGCACATACACACATTGTGGAACGGTCTCTCACGCAAAGGAAGGAATCTACACTATCCCAGACAGGCATCTGCATATGCCAGTCAGAGCTGATTTCTGGATGACTAAAGCCCACAATCCTGGGATAGAGGCATCCAGTGACCCAAGATGGTTCACTTTCTCTTAGGCACTCAAAGAGGGACAAAGGATGTCATGTGATCCCTCAGGTCTTCGAGGCAAACAAAGACAACATCCATTTTGGTGAATGGAGGAGGGTTAAAAATAATGATCCAGCAAGGTAAAATGTATTCCACCATGTGGAACTATTTTGCACACCTGAAAAAGCCATCATGAGCCTAGAGCCTGGCAACATGACTAACATAGGCTACTCTCTCTGGGGCACTATGTGGCACCTTTGTGGTACACTTGCCTTAAGATCTCTTGAGGCAGATGATATAAAAATAGAATCACTCAGTCAGGTTTGGGATTAAGCCTGGTTGGCAGAAAAACAAAGTCCAAACCAGAGAAAAGCGAGCATAAAGTTCAATGGGGCTACCACATGTCGTAAAAAGTGGGCTTTCTCCCGAATAATAAAGCCACCAAGATCCTTAAATTGCCCAATTCTTACAAGTAGATCATTCTGATTTTTGTACTTGGTATTACTGTCCTCACATGTCCATGCTGTTGGAGGAGCTGCTACCACAAAAGCCTCCAAAACTCCTTTCATGTTCTCACAGAATGCATGTTGCTGATGTGAGTTGATAATAAAGAAATTGTGTTAGTCGACCACAATAGGTATTATGAAGATGATGAAATACAAGATAAAGTGCAAAAATAATGTCACTAGATATCTTTAATGGGAAATTTTGATGCATACATCTATGCAATGCAACAATTAAATGCGCTAAACATAATTAAGCAGTTAGAACTACGACATAAAGGCGTGATGAGACTCGGGTTGGATGTAGAAAGAAACAGAAATCAATAAAAGAGAAATTATAGAAAAATGATATAGGGAGGTTGTGCTGAGAGCAGAAAAGGACGAAAAATGTTGAAGCTGTCAATATTATACATTTTAAAAGGGCCCTGGATGTACAAGAGCCACGGTAGATACTGCAGCTATAGTTGGGAAGATGGCGTGACGACTGCAGCCATGTTTGGGGAAGCAGAGCAGTGAGATATCTGATTGGTTGGCATGCACATGGAAACCCATAAGGCTGTGTGGCCATGTTGTTAGCCTCTGCCTCGGTCGCCGCAACACGAAGTGAAACAAGAGACATCACTAATGTAGGCATGTGTCACTGCCGGAAAACCAGAACATTAATCAAGTAAGCGTCAGTCGCAGGATCAGGCCTTATTTCACATAATGCAAGGTCCTCCGAAGGCAGTGGTTTGTATCATCGTGGTATTGTACAGGTCGTACATGGTGCTGTAAATCAATGGCCCCCAAGGTTGAAGAATGCTCTTTAGGAACTTTATTGATAATGCAACTGACTTAATGCCTCGTACTGACTTTTCTGGATCAGCCTTATTTTGGTAACCCTATAACTTCTCTGAGATTTGTGCGCTTGAGGTCCACATTTTTGGGACAGGGATGCTCTGCCAGTTTCCCTATCTATTTCTGAACAGCTCTATGAAAATAAATACTCACTCTACCTTTGCTGTCTCAGTGGCTTACAACAGTACTTGGTGGTCATTTTCCAGTGGTTTCTACACTACACATACATTTTGTTTTTTCCAAGAAGATTCCTTGGTTCTGCACTTTGATCCTGCATTGTAACGCAAAGTGTATGTTTTATTTGGATTAGGATCTGACACTTCATTCCTTTTTAGCTTCTCGTTTCCCCATAGAAGAGGAAACCTGAAATTTACCGGAGGTGAGAAGGGCACCTCTAGCATATTTGGATCAAATGGTTCCACTTAGAAGATCCCAGAGTCTTTTCCTACCATTTGATGTATTTGGGAAGTGGAATAAGACTTTTTCAGTTTAATTCAGCATTAAGGTATATGAGACAGTTTCCCTAGTAAACACACCGGAGGATCATTTGGCACTAGAGGATATCCAGGTCAGCACTAGCAACAGGGTATACGGACCAGAGCGAATGTCCAAGAGGGAGTTCTGTTTGATTGGATATGCAGGATGGCCAGAGGCAAACATCGTTACTATCGGCAGCAGGTTCATTACACTTCTCATTTTTCAGTTGAGTGAAATCTTCAAATATCAACCACTAGAATATTGTTAATTTCAAGGTGAAACTCAATCTAGAAGATGCAATTACGGTTTTGTTGAAGCAGTATGTCATTAGCATAAAACCAAAAGGTTTTTGTTTTCATTCAAGTTTTGCAATTGGAAAGTAGTATTGACACTATGTTTCAGTACATTTCAGATCCATTGTGCTAGTAGACAATACTAGATAATACTGTTAATAAACATATAACTTTCTTATGTTTCTTACCTACAATAAGGCCAACTTCACAGTTCGGGTCTTCATAGGCACAGGTCATCATTGTACCAACTGTGTCATTGACTACGGCCACAACATCCAGTTCAAACTCCTTGGAAGCAAAATACAACTCCTGTTAGTACTCTGCTGACTACTTTCATAAAACATATTTATGTAACCTGTCCAATTTAGGCTCTGTAAAAAGTACAATTGTATTAACTTAAAAATATTAGTTGCAAGAGGCAGGATGAAGCACATAGAGATGTGCACAAGTATGTAGTTTTCTAGAAAACACAGTTTATTTAGATACCTAGAATGGAAGTGGGATTCGTCAATGGTAACGGTGAGCAAAGAAAAGGTTTCTCACAAAGTCCTCGGTTTGGGTTCGTCCCGGCCCAGGTCCAATGTCTTACCTAGATCTTTATCTACGTCTTGAAGGTATTTGAGAATTCAGAACCCTCTTCTGCCAACTTCGTAGAAGGGGGCCTCTGAGGCCAAAAGACATCCAGCCGAGCAAACTATTGGGTACTCCTTGAGAAGTGACAGACACAAACAAAAATGATACGCTCTTGCTGGGTTTTAGGCACATGCTTGGCAAGCTGACCACCTACTTGTTCTAGGGTACTGATCCCAATGGTTTTCGCCTCCTGGCTACCCCTGATATAACCTTGCTGATAGAGGTTGAAATGACTTGTTCCTCCTCCTGCCTTTGACGCCTGCCCTGAACAGACCTGGTCTGCTAGATACTCCCTTACCTTGCTGGCTGGTAGGGATACCTGTTTTCCTCCCTCCTTCTAAGGTCTTGTAGTTGTCTCTTCCCACTAGCTTTCCTCCATCCTACTCATCTCCGTATAGTAGCTCTCTCTCCAACGTCCTCAATATAATTCTCTCCAAACTATAGTTCTTTCCCATTAACCTCCTGATTGTAATTCTCACCAGATGCTATCTGTTCCTCTCCAGTCACTTCAATTTAACTCTCTACAGATGGTATCTCTCCTCCTCAACTGTAACTTTCTTCTTCCAACCTCCAACACTCTCCCCCAGTGATCCTCTCAAAAGAATTCTTGGTTACCAAACTAACACCTCCCTCCAACTCCTTCTCAAATACCCCACACCACCTCAATGAGCAAGCTGAATTTATAGTTTCATATCTCCACCTCTTGGATGGTGCTTAATTACATTGGTTGAACCAATGGAGGGGGGGCAGGTCTGCTCTCTGATTGGGCCAAGTGTTTGTGGTCATGTGTGCAAAAAAGGGGCTGGTGTGAACTTAAAGTAAGACAGACTGCCATCTTGGATTCTGCAGAGGCCTTAGCCATTTGTGAAGTCTCTTTCGTCCTTTGGAGCCTTGTTGGCATTGGCTGTGTTGATATTGGTTCCTTTTTTTTCCTAGCTTGTAAACTAAAAGTCAGTGAAACATTTGGAAGGAGAAACTGTTTTTTTTATATACAAAGCTTTCGTTGCAAGGAAATTCCATTAATTCTGTTCCTCGCATGGGTAACACATGTTAGTTTAATTTCCTCTCAAATTATGACATGTTTCGTGACGCGCTGAACCCCATGTCCATTTACTTGGCATGGTCCTGGGTTGGGAAGGATATCTGTTGCATAGCTCTTGGTTGGTTGTTGTTTCTTTCAAGTTGGTTGTTTAAAGAACCAGGACTTGAGTAGTTTACTGAATGTCAGGATATTCACTTCCAGGCGGAGATGCTTAGGTAGGACGTGCCACAGTCTTGGAGGATGTGGACAGTTTTGGCCATGTGAGGAGTCAGGAATGAAACCCAGACACAAGTTACCCATGTTTTTGATTAAAGACTTTTATTGAAAATAAAAGGGTCAAGAAAAGGCTTCTCTGACCTTGCTCTAAGAGGAATTTCCCTACCTAAAACCAAAACTAAGGATCTGTCTGTGTCAGGATGTCAAAATCAAATCTGTCCTTGTGTCCAAAAGTTTTATTCTGCCCCTCACACTATAAACTAAACTATAAGGTGAAAAGGAAAATGTCTTTAACCCTAGGTGCTTGGAAAAGAGTGTGTAAATGAAGAATAAATGGTTCCAACTCAAAGGTTCTCAAAGGATAAAGAGTCCTTGTTCCAGAGGGTGGTTCCCTTCGCCTGGATTCCTCTTAAATATAAACAATTCTTCATACAACAGTTCCTTGTGTCTTTCCTGACACAATAGCACTATCATAAATAAAGCTGCTTAGCCTTGTAATTCTGTTTCTTTCAGACTTCCTGTTTTTCCTTTCTGTCGGGACTTTGAGCTTCATTCAGAGTCAGGCGATCCGGTAAAAAAGTGGCGGCAATACAGTATACCGCCACTTTTACCGGACTGGCAAACTATGCGTTAGGTGGAGCCCCCAAAGGTGGGAAATCCACCAGTGGCACCAGTCATACGGTAAGTAAGGTGCCGGAGAAACCGGTACCGCTGTGCACTGACTGGCCCCAAAGAATTGGCAGGAACACCCCCACTACGGCAACACTGCCACATCACAAGCCTCACCTATCCGGGAATACCGGCCAAAAAATGGCAGCAACACAGGCAAACGCTAGGCGGCGAAACCCCCACCTGAAAGCAGACGGTAAAAAGCAGAAAATACATGCAGGTGTGGAATATTAGGCCACAGGTACACCCAATGCATCCAGGTGCACCCAATGCAACCTGGAGCAGGTGAAAAAGGCCACACCTTCAAACAAACAACAGGGCAGCCCCCTTGTGCAAACGTATGATGGAGCAAAATATAGTCTTAAACAAACCTAGGGAGCCTCACGGCCTTGACAATCATCATTCTTGTCATTGAATTACAATTATTTCTAGTAATAGAAGAAAAGCGCTCAAAGAAGCACATAGAAACCAAAAGAAAAATCCTTAGAGTGCAAAACTTAATTTAATACAAACTTGATTACATGCAAAGAAATATACATTTTTAAATTCATAAACCATCCTTAAACATAGATTTGAAAAAAAGAAAGAGGAAAAAAAGAAAGAAACGAGACAAAGTATTCAAAATATACCTGAATCACAAAGTATAAACCATCACTAGCAAAACAATAAAAAAATGAATTAGTTCTTATAAGCGGGATACTGTGCAGAAGATAAGTGTCTACTGCAAATGGACTAGCAGGGTGCATACAAAATTATCCTGGTAGATTGATGGAGAGTATTGCCATGGTTAATTAATAAACACAGCCTTGTTGTCTGCCTATGTGTAAGTAAAATCAAAAACAGTTGTCAATGCTGTTCTATAGGTCAATAAACCAAGCATGGAATCATGTTTCGGCTTGCCAATGTGTGTGGCATCCGTGGTTGAGCCTTCCTCAGGGCAGGTGTGGTAGGTCACCCTATAGGGGGCAGAAAGATAAAACAATATTGACTTATCAAAAAGAAGGGGGGGGGTTG
Source organism: Ambystoma mexicanum (assembly GCF_040938575.1). Classification (NCBI taxonomy): domain Eukaryota; kingdom Metazoa; phylum Chordata; class Amphibia; order Caudata; family Ambystomatidae; genus Ambystoma; species Ambystoma mexicanum. Next base: position 777,624,306 of record NC_090929.1, read on the forward strand.
CACAAACTGACATTTTCTTGGGAAAAACAATGAATCATACTGCTGATCTAAATTGGGGACCACAAGCTACTCACCCTGTATCTAGATCAACCATGTCCTGAGTCATGCATTATACACATCCCGTGAAGTGTGGGCCACAGTGTTGTTGCTGACGTGTGTTTCACGTGGGTCTTGTTGTTTAAGTGGCTTGCAGGAGTGAGGTTCATGGATGGGGCTGGGGGTACATGCGGGATGTATGCAATGGGCATGCTTGTATGTCTATCGGGGTAGTACAGCCATCGAAGGTGGACAGTGCGTTCCATGCCATGAGTCAGGCCACTTGGCTTGCCCATTGCCCGGCACCCTGATGGTGGAGGCATGCAAAAGGGAGGTGATGCACATGTGCATGCACTTGTACTTACTGCCTTGTCCTTGTGTCGCTGTTCCAGCCTCAGTGCCTCCAATGCCCTCAATCCCCTCCATGTGCAGGATGCTGCTCTGGCACTCCTCCCACGGCATGAGTCAAAGGGGCTCCACGGTGCCTCCGCCTGTGGCTGCACACTCCCTCCTATGCTTTGCAATGGCTGAGCGGACCTTGGACTTCATGTCGTGCCACTTCTTGCAGCAATCCTTTCTCATCCGGGGGATGGTCCTGACAGCTGTGACGTTGGCCACCACCTCACTCCATACAGCGCTCTTTCTCTGGCAGCTTGTCTTGCATTGCATTGCTCCAAACAGCTTCTCAGCATACTGCAGCATAGTATCCACCAGGGCTGTCAGTTCAGCATCTGCAAACCTAGGTTTGTGTTGGCTTAGGTCCTTGCCTGGGTTGCTGTGCTGCTGGGACATGTTTTTGTAGTGTTTCAGGGCCTGGATTGCTGTGGAGTGCAGTGGATAGAGGTGGATTCTGGTTTTTGCAATGGCTGGCGGCCTACTTCCAGTTTTCGCAGCATTTCAGATTCCGGTGCCGGTATTACCGCCATTCAGGTTTTAGTGCAATTCTTGAGCAGATCTGGTAGGGACACCACTTCTGGTCCACTAATGTCAGATGTTTTCTCCATTCATCCGTTGATACCGTCAATCCATTATTGCTGCTTCCGGCATAGGTGTGTGTGTGTGCCCATCTACTTGTAGCTCGGCAGGGTTTCCACTGCACGTGCATTGGCGGTATAAACAGATGTTTACCGGCTTACACGGAATGAGGCCCTTTGTTCCATTTTGTCTGATCAGCACAGTTCTAATATTCTTTCTTAGAATTTCTTGTATTCATGCACTTGCAATTGCCTAGTATACTCTCTTGCCAGGGCTTCCTATATTCATGCACTTGTAATTGCCTGGTATACTCCCCTGCCAGGACTTCTTGTATTCACACATTTGCAATTGCCTGGTATACTCCCCTGCCAGGACTTCTTCAATTCACACACTTGTATTTGCCTGGTGTACTCTCCTGCCAGTGATTCTTATATTGACACAATGGGCCTCATTACAAGTTTGGCGGTAGCCTTGCCGGTAAAACCAGCAGGCTGACGCCAAACTTGCAATTTCTTCCGCAGCCTGCAAATGGGCAATTACCGGTTCGTTGCGGCCCTGCTGGACCCGGTAATTGCCCATCTGCTGGCGCCGGAAAAAAGATGCTCCCCATTCCCATTCGGCTCCATTGGGCCGGATGGGAATGGAGAGGTTGGATGCACGGGCACCGTTTATAACGGTGCCGGTGCATCCGACATGCTGTGCTCGCAGGTGCCTTTCTGCCCGCCAGGTCTGACTTGGCGGGCAGAAAGGCACCCGCAAGCACAACTCGTAGTTTGCCGGTCCGGGAACTACAGTACCGGCATGCTTACTGGTACCGTAGTTCCCAGACCGGCAAACTTATAATGAGGCCCAATGTCTCTCTCCACATCAACAGTTGCACTTTCCCTTTGTTTTTGAATATATCCTCTTGATATATTATCTGATTCCGGTTCCCCATGTATTAGCATTCCATACATTCACATACTGATAGGGGACTTGTTTGCAATTCACTTTCTCGTTTCACAATTTGTCTCTTTGCTTTCACTCTTTCTTCCGTTCTGTTTACTATTATTATTGTTTGGCATGCTCACCCATACGGCCAGGGTTCCTCACTATCCTTGGGTGAACTCGCTGCCCAGGAGTCTTCCCCCAGACCCTGACGTTTCTGCAGCACGTTCTGGCCTTGCAGTATCCCCCTTCATCCTGGAATGTGAGCCTCTCGGCTCCATCACACTGGTCTGTGCTTCTCTGAATCTCGAGCCACGCGAGAGGTGACACTTTCTCTCAACAACTGCAACAGCTGCTACCACTTTGCCTCCGTTCTTTGCATTTCCCAGGCACAGGTGTTTTTGGAAAACAACTAGAGCTCATTGGGCCTGTGGCTTCTACTCCTCTGCACTGCTCTTTCGCTCTTCCTCGTCCCAGTATTCGGGTGATTCTGGGAAAAGAAGTCCATTGTTGATGGCTGGTTCAAAAGGCTTGGATAATCAGTTTCAATAGTTCCAAATGGTAAACCAGTTCTAGATGATGCACATTTAGAACTGAAGAAGGCGGTCTTGTAATTTCAACAAAGTATACCAGAGTTGAAATTTGATCTATATGATTTTGGGAAAGGTTTTCCTTATTCGTCCTATGGGGAGGCGTAGACGTATGGCAACAGGCCATGAGGGTATTGGGTATGAGAGGATTGTCTTCAAGGGCTAATGGGGGGATACCATGTTTCATCCAATGAAGCCATGAAATCTCCCTGGAGTTTGTCTCCTCCCATGTCATTCTACCTCATATAGCCGCCCCCAGGGTCAGGATCTAGTAGCGGCAGCCGGCCGAGGAGGTAACAGCTGGGAGATCAGTGATGCCATACATCAGTGATGAAACATACCCTTCTGCTAATGCTGCTGGTTCTCTCAGCACCTATTGGAAAATGGGAAAGGAAGTCTACATTGCCATGTTTGCTTCCTTTTCTGTGTTGTACTGTTAAACAATAGGGCTGCAGGTCTAAGAACCAGCACATGATTATTGCATTGGTGTCTTTGCGGGGGCTAATCCATGTTAATGGAGCGTGATCTGTGATCAGTCTAAACTTCCTACCAATCAAATAGTATTTAATGTACGTTATCACACACTTTATTGCCAGGGCCTCCAATTCAATAGTGGCATAGTTCTTTTCTTGAGGAAATAACTTTCTACTAATGTAAAGAATAGGGTGCTCAATGCCATTTTGATCTTGTAAAAGAACTGCCCCTAAGCCAATGTGTGAAGCATCCGTCTGTAGCATGAATTCCCTGTTGAAATCTTCCATTTTCAACATGGACTCACAACACAGAATGTGATTCAGCTTATCAAAACACAATTGGTCTTCTTTCCATTTTACCTTTTGAGGTTCTGCAATTTTGAGTTTATTAGTAAGACAAGGCGTAATAGATGAGTAACTGGGGATGACACATCTATAATACCCTAATAAACCGAAAAACCCTTCTTTGTCTTGGATATTGGGGATTCTTTGACTGCTTTTACTTTCTCTGTTTGGGGTTGAACTTGAGTTGCTGTGAGTCCGGCTTTCCTCAATTCTCTGGTAACTAGGTATAGATGGTGTAAATGTTCTTCCCATGACTTACTGTGGATGATTATATCATCAATGTATACCTACAGAAAGATGTATAAGGCCGGAGGACTTGGTCCATTAACCTTTGAAAGATAGCCGGAGCCACCTTGAACTGAAAAAGTACAATGGTGGTGGAAAATCCAATTTTCTCTTTGTCCTCTGGATTAACAGGGACTTGCCAGTATCCTTTCGCCAGATCAATCGTGGAGAGCAAAACAGCGGTTCCCAATTAACCAATCAGGTCATCTATCTTGGGCATAGGGTAACTGTTGGATTGGGAGACTGCTATCACCTTTCTGAAGTCAATGCATAATCTACACGATTTATCTGGCGTGACAACAAGTACTATCAGACAGGACCAAGGGCTCTGAGATGGTTTGATGATATTGGGCCCCCAGCATGTTTTCCATCACCTCTACAATGATTTATTTTCTAGATTTTAGTATCCGGTAGGGTTTTAAAGGGACTACCTTCCCTGGGGGTGAACGGATTTAATGAAAAACTCCTTTTACCCATCCTGGCTCAGTTCTTTGATTGGTCTACGTTTGCTTTGGTCTAACTGTCAATTAATATGACGTATTAAGTTCTCCAATTTCGGGACAATTTATTCATCTTCTAGCAATACAGTGTCTGTCACTGACTAGATTTTGAGTATGGTGCTATAATCCTTTACACAAGCAGTTTATTTGTGTTTATGTATTTTTTGTGTATTTCACCATTGTATTTTAGGTTTGCATTTTAGATATGTATGAGTTTAGTATGGATGGAGTGACTGGTGAATTGAGTGGATCTGGTTGTGTTGCATATCATTTTGAGTGATTGCCCTTTGACAATCATGTACTAATATTTCCATGAATTGCATTTTATCATTTCATTTGTTTTGATACATGATGAGATTTTATAATTCTTATGGTATATTCTATTAAATGAATAAATCAATTTTCTCTCATGTTAGGATGTGAATAGAATTTTTTTCACCTCTAGGTTTGTGATGTGTTTTGCATTTATGCGGTTATATCATTAATCGGTTGTGTTATTAAGGGTTCAGTCTTGTCATTTCACCTACAACAGATTCCGTACCCCGGTCTCTTAGTTGCCCTATATATACTTGCTTCTTCCAAGCACGGCCATGGGTAGATTTTTTCGCTTGGACTCCCCCATTGTCTTTTGGTCAGTTCTAAAGATATCAGGGCATTTTCTCGTAGGTCCAATGGATCTGGGTTGTTTGACCGTGGCAGAATTATTTGCGGCGGAATTGACCGGAGTCAATTTCGCTGCAAATAACAATTTTACCACGGCTAAACTCAACAAAGCTGTGCCCCCACACCCACAATACATCCCCCACAACCCCACTTACCTTTCTCGTTTGCTGCCTCTCCTGACCCTGCAGCATCAGTTCCGTCCCACCAACGTGGGTCGGATCCGACGGCGCAGGGTCCCCTTTTCTTTTTCTTTTTTGCCTGTGTCTTCCATCTTCATGAAGCGGTGGACACACCCACAACTCCCCCCCCCCAAAGGCTAAAAATACCAAACATGGGGAGCGGGTTACACCCCGGCAACCCCCACTCCCAGGTTCAGTATTTTTTACCCAATTTGATCAAATCAAATTGGGTAATACTTGTCAAATAGATCTTCCTTCCCATTTTGAGGCAGGTCGGAAGGAATCAGGGTATTCTTATTTGATTCATCAGCAGTTAAGCTGGTCAGTACTACTGTGGTATTTTCAACAGGATTTTCACTCGACTCTTTGAGGAGGTTTATTTGATAAATATGAGTCTTGATTTTTCAATCAGGTTGTGAGACTTGATAGTCGTATGGCCATTTTTGTTCTATTATTTCATAGGCACCATGCCATTTGGACAACATCTAGAAAAAGGAACCCCAGTGTTATTTCTTATTGATGTTAGCAACTAGGACTAGAGCAGTATTCTCGAAAGAGTATAGTGTTGGATATTTTTGAATATTATGAGGAGTAATCACGCCACTGCATTTTGGACTCTTTAGAATGTTCTCATCAGGTAATCCAGGAGTCTGAGACAGAGGCTTTTAGTATAGTCTAATATATAGAGTGCTAGTGAAATCGTGGCCATGGGTCTGTAGTTGAATGTTACGTAAGGCAAGAGAGTATGTGAAGTACGAAGTTGGAAAAAGCAGTTTATGATGATTACTGTGACATGCAGTTCACATATGCAGGTATTGTCCGTTGTGGTTCCAAGATTCCTTACCATGATTACCCTTATTGGGCATTGGCCCATTCTATCAGGTCAAGGGATTGTAGTTGTGTTAAAGTTGTTGGGTTGCAAATCATCAGTTCTGTTTCGATTGGGTGGAGTTTTAGTCTGTTTGCAGAAATCCATGTATTCATGTGTAGAGGAGCAGCCAAGTACCTCTACCAGAAGTCCCACCCCCATGTTGCCTATATGTTGGGAACCGAAAATTGCGACATGCGCAATACCAGTGAGGGTACATATATACTGCAAACAGTTCTTGAAACAAGGTATCCATTAGGATGTATCTGTGAAGAAATATCGGTCTTCTGAAGGAAGTTCCAGAAAAAGTGTGAAGATGAATGAAAGTAAACACTGGTGACATCACATAAAGCAGAAATTATGCACCTAGAAGAGATGCTGATGAAGAAGGTGAATAGACTGTATAGGATCCGATGGCAAAGTAAAGAATTGAGCAACATTTTGGGAGCAAAATGAAGATTGCATGTGCGGAGAAGCATTGAAGAATGCAATGCCGTTTTATAATTGTAAAGAAGCAATATTGTAAGTAGACCAAGTAATCATAAGGCTGGCTATACGTAGTGAATAGACTTCAGGCATGCCGCCAATATATGGGATACATTACTTACCGTAATCGTATTTCTGATGCTTGTATCTGCTTAGATTCACATGCATTGCATAGGCCTACATCTAGTGGAAGCTGTGGAGTATTACAGTTTGTTTTTCGAAACTCGAAACTGGGCATCGACATAGGGCATGCCAGTAATACTTTCCCTAGTGTGACGTCCACTGTACTCATGATCCCTCACGCGTGTAGGACCCTCAGATTGTATTTTTGCTGACATGAGGTATCATGAGGAGTAGCGTGAGTACAGTTTATCCAAGCAGATACATAGATAGATAAGACTACAAGCAGCCATGCGCCTTCTCTCAGAAGGGAGGAAGGGCGGGCGCATGTGAATCTAAGCAGATACAAGCATCAGAAATACGATTACGGTGAGTAATGTATCCCTTCTGAGGCTTGTGGAATCTGCTTAGATCACATGTTGTGCATAGATTAGCGAGCAGTGCTAGAAGAAGGAGGTGGGATGTGTGAAGGGTCATGAGCGAACAGATGTCTTAGAACCGCTTGTCCCACTTGAGTATCTGTCTTGGAATGAGTGTCAATGAAGTAGTGCTGAGTAAAAGTGTGAATAGAGCTCCAAGTAGCTGCTTTGCAAATGGTGTCAAGGGGTACATTTGCAATGAAAGCCAGAGTAGCCCCAGTGCCTCTTGTAGAGTCGGCTCTTGGCATAAAGGGCAGAGTTTTTTCAGAAAGGGAGTAACACAACTGGATACAATTGACTATCCACTTCGAGATGGCCCCTTTAGAGACACGATCTCCCTCTCTGCCTGTAGCAACGGAGGCAAACAGTTGGTCTGTTTTTCTTAGCGGCCTGGTCTAGTCTGCATAGTAGAGGACCGCTCTTCGCACATCTAGAGTGTGTAGTTTCACCTCAGCAGAGCTTTTGGGTTCTTGGAAGAAGTCCGGAAGCTCAATGGACTGGTTAACGTGGAATTTTGAAATTAACTTAGGTGAGAACCTAGGGTGTGTTTGTAGAGCCAGTTTATCTTTATGAACAGTAAAGAAAGGATCCTGCACTGAAAGAGCCTACATTTCACTGACCCTTCTTATGGATGTAATGGCTACTAATAAGGCAGTTTTATAGCTCAGGTGCTTGAGACTGGCTTTATGCATGGTTTCAAAGGGGGGCCCCATGAGCTTAGAAAGCACCACATTAAGGTGCCATCCTGGTGGTGGGTTTGAAATTGGAGGGTAGAGTCTCTTTACCCCTTCTATGAAGGCTTTAACCACTGGTACTTTCCACCACAAAACCTTGTTATGGGAGGTGGTGTAGGCTGACACCGCCGCCAGGTGTACCTTGAGAGAATTAAATACCAACCCTGCATCCAGCAGGTGGAGCATGTAGGTGACAATATTGGAAGGAGTGCAATCAACCGGGTTGATTTGCTTATTCTGGCACCGGGATAACAAATCTTTTCCATTTATCAAAGTAACAGTGCCTCGTGATTGGTTTCCTAGGTTCTTTTAGGATGTCCATGCATCTCTGTGGTAGTGTAACGCTCACCTGATTCCCGTAGAGGCGCCGGTCTTGACTGGGCGTATACCGTATCTTCAAAGGTGATGTGTAACCCACGGCTGGCTCTTTGGGCTGGACCTCTGTGCACTGTATGTCTGGCTCGAAGGGTAAGATGTCTGCAGATAGAAAATGTGGGATTAATGAACTGGGTTATTGAATGTCTCTCTCTTCTTCCCTTTCTCTTCTCCTGTAGAACCCCAAAGGTTAACGCTCTCACCTTAGGTAAGTGAACGCCGTGCTCTCCATCTGCCTCGAGGCAGGGTGCTGTAACCAGTTTCTTCACTGGATAAGGGGAGCAGGCCTCTTGACTTCAGAGGACTGCTGTCCGTCGTTTACTGCACGAACGGTAAGTTTCGAGTAATTCTAATGTCTTTAAAGTCTTTAGTAATGATGTCTCTTGTTTTGCAGGGTTCCGGCGATGGCGGATGGCGGGCTGAAGTGAGTTGAAGATGGAGCCCGTGTGATGAATAGAAGCGCCTGGAAGCACGTAAGTAAGCGCTTGTTGCCTGCTTCACGATGCGCTCTAACTGTCTTTTTATTTTGCAGGTACAAGTTCGGGGCGGCTGCAGGGTGCCGGAATACCCACTGGGTTAGATGTGGAAAGGAGTAATGGCACGTGAGTATTAAAGTTCCCCAATGTCTTTAAACGCACCTTGTTTTGTCTTTCAAATGCGGGATGCAGCGCCGAAGGCCTCCGGAGCGTGCGAAGAGTTGGTAAGCTTTTGTCTTTCAGATGCCGGAATGCAGTGTGAAGACCTCTGGAGCGCACGAAGAGTAGGTAAGCCTTTGTCTTTCAGATGCCGGAATGCAGCGCGAGGCGTTGGTGACAGCCGATGGACCAGGTAAGTGAAGAGCTGTCACTGAAGACCGTAATGCTAACCTGTTCTTTCTTGTCTTTATAGGTGTTGCTGAAGACTGGATTCAGGATGGTAAGCCTTTTTCCTTAGGCCCAGGATCAGATGCAGAAGACACGATGAGCGTTCTGCTGCTGAGGATGCAGAATAACGCAAAGCAAGATTCATCCATCGGGTGTGGTTTAAATAGCCTCCTGTAGTGCTTAGGTGTCTCCTTCCACAGCCACGCCTAGGTAAGAAAAGAGTTCCTGCTTTCCAGAAGAGTTCCAGTGTTCTGAATCTAGGGAGTGGCTCCTGCCCCACCCAACAGGAAAAGTAGTTCCAAACAGAAGAGGATCAGAGACTCAACTGGCAGGCAAGTAAGCAGCGTGGTCTGCTGCAGGTAAGTCCACCCAAGCATTATGAGCCCGGCGCTTCCAGCGCTGGGACTGGGCATATTTATGAGCCTGGTGCCACTGGCGCCAGGACTGGGTCCAAAAGGTCCCAATTGGGACTGGTTGGCACTCGGAACCTGGGTTATGGATCTGCTTCCAAGGGAGTTGGGAAAACCCTGACCTTTTGGAAGCAGAGATCATGACAGTACCCCCCCCTCAAGGCCCCTCCCAAACCGGGCTTCTCCGGGGGGTTTGGCTTGTCAGGAAATGTTCGGTGAAATCTTTTGATTAGGCGAGGAGCGTGGACATATTCAGCAGGTTCGCAGGATCTCTCTTGGGGGCCGTAGCCTTTCCAGTCAATTAGGTAGAATAGTTTAGATTTGGAGATCTTGGAGTCCAGAATGCTTTTGACTTCAAACTCGAGTTCTCCATCAACTAGGATAGGTTTTGGAGATTTGGTTAGTCGGGTTTGAGGTTGCACGGGTTTTAATAGAGAGACGTGGAAGATCGGATGTATCTTCATGTGCGGGGGCAAGTCCAACTTGACCGCTACTGGGTTTACTATGGTAGTGATGGAATAGGGACCAAGGTATCTTGGGTTGAATGTGCGTGGCCCTTTTAGAGGTAGATATTTGGTGGATAACCAGACTTGATCCCCTACTTGATATTGAGGGGCTTCCTTCCGATGTTGATCTGCTCCTTTCTTGTATTGTTCTTTAGCCCTTTGAAGGTGAGAAACAGCTTCCTTAAAGGCTTGGGTGATTGTAGAATGCAGGTAGTCTACTGCTGGTGTTTCAAGATCTTGGAGGGGATCCAACTCCGAGGTTCGAGGGTGACTGCCGTACAAAAGAAAAAACGGGGTTTTCCCAGTTCCCGAATGGACAGAGTTATTGTAGGCATATTCGGCTATCCAAAGGATGTCTTTCCAAGTTTTTTCAGTTTGTTGCAGCATGCAGCGTAAATACTGTTCCAGAGTTTGATTGGTCCTCTCGGTTTGTCCGTCGGTCTGAGGGTGGTGACTGGTCGATAGTCTCACATCAATTTGAGCCGACCGACAGCAACTTCGCCAAAAATGAGAAATAAATTGACTACCTCGATCCGAAATTAGAACCGAAGGAAAACCGTGCAGTCGGACGATGTTTTCGAGAAATTCTCGGGCCAGAGTTGCTGCTGTTGGCAAGCCTTTGAGCGGAATGAAATGCGCCATCTTGGAGAATAAGTCCACGATTACTAGAATCGTATTGTATCCGGAGCATGGAGGTAGATCGGTGATGAAGTCCATAGAAAGCGTATGCCAAGGGCGAGGTGGGATGTCAATAGGGCGTAAGAGGCCTGCTGGTCTTTCCTTTTGACTCTTGTTTTGGGCGCATACTCCACAGGACATTATAAAGTCTCTGATATCTTTTTTCCAAGACGGCCACCAGAAGTAGCGCTTGATCTTTTCTGAGGTCTTGGCCATACCGGGATGTCCTTCCATTAAAGAATCGTGATAACAAGAGATTACTTTTTTCTGTAAATCTGTGCTGGGTAGGTATAATCGTTCTTGGAAATACAATAAGTTGTCCTTTACTGCAAAGTCCTTTCCCTGCAGATGCCAATTCTGTATGTCTGCTGGAGTTACAAGTTGCCTGGCTTTATCCTTAACTTCCTCTATGGATTCTGTGGCGATTACACCCAGAATTCTTTGTTCGGGAATGATTGGTACAGGTTTAGGGTTGATCAAGTGTTCTTCCACTCCCATCCGAGAAAGGGCATCAGCTTTACCGTTTTTTGTACCAGGTCGATAGGTAATTATGAAGTCAAACTCGGCAAAGAATAATGCCCAACGGAGTTGTCTAGAGGATTGGGCTTTTGCGGTTTTCAAATATTGCAGGTTTCGGTGATCCGTAATCACAGTAACGGTGTGTCGGGCCCCCAGCAGATAATGCCGCCAAGCCTTAAAGGCAGACTTGATAGCCAGAAGTTCCTTGTCAGTAATCGTGTAATTGATTTCAGGAGGCGAGAATTTGCGGGACCAAAATGCTACAGGATGCAACTGATTGGTTACCGGGTCCTTTTGTGATAGAACTGCCCCCATGGCAAGGCTTGAAGCATCAGTTTCCACGATGTAGGGGAGTTCGGGGCGAGGGTTTTTTAAGATTGGTGCAGAGATAAATTTAGTCTTCAAATCCTGGAAAGCTTGTTCCGCCTCGGTAGACCATTCAAAACGTTTGTTTTTCTTTAACAAGGCAGTGATGGGCTGGACTATTCGAGAGAATTCGGGGATAAACCTGCGGTAAAAGTTAGCGAAGCCTAACATGCTTTGCACACCTTTTACGGAGGATGGTGATGGCCATTTGAGAACTGCATCGACCTTCTTTGAATCCATACGCACTCCGCCATGTGATAATATGAATCCCAAGAATTCAACTTCAGTCACGTTGAAAACACATTTTTCCAACTTAGCGAAAAGTTTGTGTTGACGCAATCTTTCAAGGACCATTTTCACGTGTTTCCGATGTTCAGATTCCGATGAAGAATAAACGAGGATGTCGTCAATGTAAACAACAACACACACATCTATGAGCTCTCTGAGGACATCGTTCATAAAATATTGAAAGGCGGCCGGGGCATTACAAAGTCCGAAGGGCATGGCCTGATATTCAAATAGCCCATACTTGGTGCGGAAGGCCGTCTTCCATTCATCGCCCTCTTTTACTCGTACCAAGTGGTAAGCTCCTCTAAGATCCAGCTTTGTATATATGCATGCTTTTCTGACTTGGTCCAGGAGTTCAGGGATCAAAGGTAACGGATATCTATTCTTAACGGTGATCTGGTTCAGGGAGCGATAATCTATACAAGTTCTAAGGTCTCCTTCCTTTTTTGGAACGAAGAACAAAGCTGAAGAAGCAGGGGACTTGGAAGGACGAATAAACCCATTTGCCAGGTATTGATCCAGGTATTGTCGAAGGTGAAGATTCTCAGGCTCGGTGAGGGCATAAATTCTACCACAAGGAGGAGTAGATCCAGGTATCAGGTCGATCTGGCAGTCATAAGACCTATGAGGAGGTAGAGAGTTAGCCTGATCCTTCCGGAAAACATCTTGGTATTCTAGGTATTCTAGGTATTCGGGAGGTAACTGGGGAGTCTCTGAAGAAATTGCTGCCAGTGCAACACCAGGTGGAGGGTGACAAGTAGAGACACATTCTGGAAACTGGACCGTTCTTGCTCGCCAATCGATCAGAGGATTGTGTTTCTCTAACCAAGGTATTCCTAGAATAATCTGAAACTGAGGGGCCTTGATCACATCGAACACGATCTTCTCATGGTGTCCATCTTGACTTACTAGCGTCACCTCTTGAGTGGTATGCGTTACTGGCCCGGAGGCTATCTCCGTACCATCCACGGTAGTAATGACGTCCTTTACAGCCTTGGGACAAAGAGTTAGATTCATCCTCAAAACCATTTCATGATCCACATAATTGCCGATGGCACCGCTGTCGACGTAAGCTTCAATTGCATGTAATCGATCCGGATTATCAGGGCTAATGAGGACCATAGGTATCACGAAATGCGAGGTCACGGAACTGGTTTTCACGCTCGGCAAGAGGACCTCTATTCTTGTCGGGCGAGGTCGTTTCCCTGCTCAGAGTTTGTAACTTTGGTAACTGCAGCTCCTACTGCCTTCTTGGCAGGTTTCACCGGACAGTCTCGAAGAAAGTGCCCTGAGTTTCCGCAATAGAGGCATAATTGCAACTGTTTTCTCCTTTCCCGCTCCTTTTGTGTTAGAGGACCTTTCAGACCCCCTATTTGCATGGGTTCCCCGGAGTCTACTCCTTTGGAAGGAGTTGGCGGTTTGGAAAATACTCGAGCATCAAACTTGGAACGATCGGCCTTCCTGTTCTGCAGTCTGTGATCTATTTGAACGACTAAGTCTATATAGTCCGAACAATCTGGTGGGGGATTCACTACTTGGGCTAACACATCTTTGAGCTCTCCGCGTAGACCTCTATAAAACAGCGTAATCCTTTTGTCCTCAGGCCAGTGAGTTTCCACTATCAGTCTGTTGAAAGACGCAATATAAGCCAAAAGGTCTTGATTACCTTGTCGCAACGAAAGAAGCTCATTGTCCAAGGCCTGCCCCTGTGAATGTCTTGCGAACAGTTTTTCCATACTGAGCTGAAAAGCTTGAAAATCATGGAGGACCGGATCATCTTGATTCACTAGAGGGATCGACCAGTCTGCCGCATTGCCACTAAGGTACGAAAGCACGAAAGCTACTTTAGCTTGATCAGTTGGAAAGGCTGCTGGCCGGCATAAGAAATGCAACCGGCACTGATTGATAAATACTGCAAACCTGTTTGGGTCACCAGAAAATCGTTCGGGCGGAGCCAGAGGTACATTCCCAGGTAGGTTGATCTGCACTGGATTCATAGAGGATGTAGAATGAAGATTTCCCCCAGATGCGGGTAACGGGGTCTGTCCGGCTTGTGACTGTAGCAATTGTCTAGCGAGATCATTTGTTCGCTCCTTGGAAATAATCAGTTCCCTTCTTAGAGCGTTCGTTTCCTGACGGGCTGCATGCACTTCTGCCCTTAGTTCCCCAAGTAACTGGGCTAGCTGGTCTGTATCCGAGGTTTCCATAGCGCCTGGACGGGAGTTTTGTGGTAGGCTTTGCGTTCTGTAACGCTCACCTGATTCCCGTAGAGGCGCCGGTCTTGACTGGGCGTATACCGTATCTTCAAAGGTGATGTGTAACCCACGGCTGGCTCTTTGGGCTGGACCTCTGTGCACTGCATGTCTGGCTCAAAGGGTAAGATGTCTGCAGATAGAAAATGTGGGATTAATGAACTGGGTTATTGAATGTCTCTCTCTTCTTCCCTTTCTCTTCTCCTGTAGAACCCCAAAGGTTAACGCTCTCACCTTAGGTAAGTGAACGCCGTGCTCTCCATCTGCCTCGAGGCAGGGTGCTGTAACCAGTTTCTTCACTGGATAAGGGGAGCAGGCCTCTTGACTTCAGAGGACTGCTGTCCGTCGTTTACTGCACGAACGGTAAGTTTCGAGTAATTCTAATGTCTTTAAAGTCTTTAGTAATGATGTCTCTTGTTTTGCAGGGTTCCGGCGATGGCGGATGGCGGGCTGAAGTGAGTTGAAGATGGAGCCCGTGTGATGAATAGAAGCGCCTGGAAGCACGTAAGTAAGCGCTTGTTGCCTGCTTCACAATGCGCTCTAACTGTCTTTTTATTTTGCAGGTACAAGTTCGGGGCGGCTGCAGGGTGCCGGAATACCCACTGGGTTAGATGTGGAAAGGAGTAATGGCACGTGAGTATTAAAGTTCCCCAATGTCTTTAAACGCACCTTGTTTTGTCTTTCAAATGCGGGATGCAGCGCTGAAGGCGTCCGGAGCGTGCGAAGAGTTGGTAAGCTTTTGTCTTTCAGATGCCGGAATGCAGTGTGAAGACCTCCGGAGCGCACAAAGAGTAGGTAAGCCTTTGTCTTTCAGATGCCGGAATGCAGCGCGAGGCGTTGGTGACAGCCGATGGACCAGGTAAGTGAAGAGCTGTCACTGAAGACCGTAATGCTAACCTGTTCTTTCTTGTCTTTATAGGTGTTGCTGAAGACTGGATTCAGGATGGTAAGCCTTTTTCCTTAGGCCCAGGATCAGATGCAGAAGACACGATGAGCGTTCTGCTGCTGAGGATGCAGAATAACGCAAAGCAAGATTCATCCATCGGGTGTGGTTTAAATAGCCTCCTGTACTGCTTAGGTGTCTCCTTCCACAGCCACGCCTAGGTAAGAAAAGAGTTCCTGCTTTCCAGAAGAGTTCCAGTGTTCTGAATCTAGGGAGAGGCTCCTGCCCCACCCAACAGGAAAAGTAGTTCCAAACAGAAGAGGATCAGAGACTCAACTGGCAGGCAAGTAAGCAGCATGGTCTGCTGCAGGTAAGTCCACCCAAGCATTATGAGCCCGGCGCTTCCAGCGCTGGGACTGGGCATATTTATGAGCCTGGTGCCACTGGCGCCAGGACTGGGTCCAAAAGGTCCCAATTGGGACTGGTTGGCACTCGGAACCTGGGTTATGGATCTGCTTCCAAGGGAGTTGGGAAAACCCTGACCTTTTGGAAGCAGAGATCATGACAGGTAGGTTGAGATGTACAAACTCTATGACTTCAGGAGCCATGCTGCCAAGTTCATTGAGCTGGGTTGAGGATGCACTGTTTGACCTTGGTGCTGTGATAGTAGGTTGTGCCAGCATGGGAGTCTAATAGGTTCGCACACTGCTAGTCTGCGTAGGTGTGGGACCCACGGTTGCCTCGCCCACATGGGAGCAACTAGGATGAGTGTCATCGATTCCTTGTGCATCTTGTTGACCACCTTCCTCATGAGAGGAGTTGGTGGAAAAGCATAGGCAAACATCCCTGACCAGTTCATCCACAGGGCGTTCCCCTTGGAGTCTGGCTAGGGGAACCTGGATGCGAATCCTGGGCATTGTCTGTTTTCGCTTGTAGCGAATAGGTCTATAGTGGGGAAACCCCACTGTGAGAAGTGGTCTTCTACGACTTCTCTGTGTAGACACCATTTGTGTTCTTCTGGGAGGGGATCTCTGCTTAATGCGTCTGCTAGAGAATAGAGATCCCCTGGAACATGTTGAGATGACAAGTAAATGTTCCGTCTGAGTGCCCATGTCCAAATTTTCTGGGCAAGCTTGGACAGATTTGGCAAACAAGTCCCTCCCTGTTTGTTTATGCAAAACATTGCAGTCGTACTGTCTGTTAAGATCTGTACTGACAGGTTCAACAGGTGGGGTTCGAATGCTCGAAGTGCTCTGAAGACTGCCAGAAGTTCTAACAGATTGATATGAGACCAGAGATCCTGAGCTGTGTGGTGAAGGAAGTGTGCTCCCCACCCCGACAGGGACGCGTCTGTAGTTACTACAGCTTGTATCTCCGGATCCTAAAAGGGTTTCCCCTTTGACAGGTTCTCTCTTGTCCACCAGTGGAGGCTTTGTACAAGTGTTGGCGAAACGACCACTAGATCATCCCACTGACCACTTGTCTGAGACCACTGTTTCGCTAACCATTCTTGCATGGGGCGCATGCGCAGGTGCGCGTGGGGGACCAGGTAAATACATGACGCCATCATGTCTAGCAAATGCATTGCTTTGCACACCCTTATCTGGTGGCCGGACTGATATTGTGGAATTTGTAGTAGCAGGTTCCAAATTCTTTCCTCTGATGGAAAGGCCAACCCCTCTTGAGTGTTTAGGATGGCTCCTAGGAACTGTTTGGAGGTGCTTGGCACCAGGCTTGATTTTTTCTCGTTGATAGAGAAACACAATTCGAAGAGGAGGTTGATCGTTCTTTGGATGTTTGAACTGCAAATTAATGGGGTCTCCGTGCTGAGCCAGTCGTCCAGGTAAGGGTACACTGGGATTGCCTCCCTGATAGGTGTGCCGCCACCACCGCCAGTACCTTGGTGAATACCCTTGGAGCTGAGGCTATACCGAAGGCCAGCACCTTGAACTGGTAGTGCTGACTGTCCACCTTGAAACGCAAGAATCTTCTGTGCGCTGGGAACATGGTAATATGAAAATAGGCATCTTTCATGTCCAATGTTGCCATGTAATCCCCTCTTTTTAGGAGGGGGATTACCTCTTGGAGAGTACTCATGCAACATTTTTGGGGCTTGACATACTTGTTTGCAGGGCGTAATTCTAATACTGGGCGCATTGTCAAATCTTTTTTTGGCACAAGGAAGTAAGTTGAATAAATATCCTTGTTTACCTGGTTGCCCGGGCCGAGTTCTATCGCGTCCTTTATAAGAAGATTGATGATTTCCTCGAGGAGGATCTTTTGGTGGTCCAGGGAATGTATCTTTTGTCATGAAGGGTGGTTGCGGGGGCGCTCCAGCAGTTCGAAGCAGTATCCCGCGGACACTGTGGACAGCACCCACCTGTCCGATGTGATCCCTTCCCATGTTTGGGTGAAGTTGGAAATGCACCCCCCTACTGGGGATGCGTGGGAAGGAACCCTGAGCGGAACGTCACTGTTTTGCGTGAGGTGTACCGCCTCTGGCTGGGCTGCCCCTTCCTCTGCCACGGCTCCTTTTATTACCGCTGCCATAACTTTGGGTAGTCTGTTGGTTGCCACCCCATGAAGTACCCTGTCCCTGTGCGTAATTGGAGCACCTCTGGGAATTTAGGCTGAGTGAGCGACGAAAATTACTATTCCCTCTTTGATTTGTGGGCTTATTTGTCAATTGTCCCAGGGACTTCAGAGTATCGTACCTGTCTTTGGCAGTTTTGAGTGTGTCCTCTACTGCTTTGCCAAACAAGACATTTGGTTAAACCGGCATGTCAATAAGGGTAGCCTGGGTCTCGGGTTTAAACCCTGAATGTCTTAGCCAAGCGTGCCTCTTAATGACAGTGCTCTCTGCTATGAGCCGGCCTGCATTATCTGCGGCGTCAAAGGTCGTCTTCAGAATGCAACCGGACACGGCTCTACCCTCCGACGCTATCTGGGCTAGCTGGCCCTTTAGTGGTTCCGGAGCGGAGTCAATGAGAGCAGCTACCTGCTCCCACTGGTGGCAATTATAGCTTGCCAGCAGAATGGTGGTATTGGCGATTCTTGCCTGGTAAGCGGAAGTGAAGGCCACTTTCCTTCCTAACCCATAAATTCTCTTGCTCTCGTTGTCTGGGGGAGCCTCAGATGAAGATAGAGGCGTCCCCGCTCTTTTTCTGGTGTTTGTGATTACCAATGAGTCGGGCTTAAGTTGACCCCTTATGTAAAGTGGGTCTCACTGGGCGGCCCTGAACAATTTCTCAATTCTGGGGTTTACAGCCCTAGTGAGATTAGGAGTGAGAAGGGAAGGATCAATCCTTCGCTGGATTGACTTGAGAATAGGAATGGCTTGAGCAATGGGCCTTTTGCCCCCACTAGCTCCTCTGCAAAGTCCCTCTCTTCCTGCGCCCCCTGAGTGTCTATGTGGACGTGCTCTGCAGCTTTAGCCAAGACCTCATTTAGAAGGGGCTGGTTATCTATTGGTGAGACAGTAACTTGTGGTTCCTTGCGAACCGGAGAGTCCATATTGTAGACTTCTCCCTCGTTCTCCTCCTCCTCATTCTTGTCCTCGTCATCTCCATAATACTCGACCCCTGTTTGGTCGTCCAGCATTTGTATTTCTGGGTCATCCTGATACTGTTGGTAAGGCTGGATGTAGTAAGGGTCTGAAGTCAGGCCCTGAGCTGGAGTATCAAACCGAGATCTCTTATTAGGAGGCTGAGGGTCCTTGGATCCTGAAGGAGCAGCATTGTTAGGGGTATAGCTAAGAAAATGCTGTGGGTTTTTTTCATAGAAATTGGCTAAGGAAGACATTCTCCTCATCACCCTGTCTATGTCCTCAGTGCTCCATTCTCTGGAACTGGGAATGACAACCTCCTGTTGGGGTTCCTCTTCTAGTCCCATATCCTGAGGAGTGGGCGGGATGAGCGTGGGTGTATTGACTGGGACAAGGGTCTTAGATTTGTCCTTATCTGACGACCTGTGTTTGTCCTTGTGTGCCTGGGGTGCAGAAGTTGAATGTGATGACACTTTCTGCTGTTTGTGCCCTTTCCCATGAGTGGAACAGTGTTTCCCTGAAGGTTTGGCCTTTTCTGAATCTTTCGATGCCTTGCGTCGAGATTCGGGGGGACTGTCTCTCTCTTTCGAGTGTGCACGTCAGGACTCAGAGGCTATTACGCTTACCTGGTATCCACAGGGATGCCACCCAGCTGGGTTACTCACTGTTATGCTCCTCAGCTTTGCCCAGATATGGTCTGCGGGGAAGGTTCTGCCTTGTGGTAGAGTTAGGCGTGCTCTCCGTCCTGCCTTCTTTGCAGGGGCGCGTTGTCTTTCATGGGCGTGTGTGGTCCAGTTACTTCACTGACGCCAGCCCGTTTGATATTGTTCAGGTAGGTTTTATTGCTGTTCTTTAGTTTTGTTGTGGCGCATTAAGAGCACTATGATGCGGTAAGTAAGCGCTATGCGCAGCGCTGCGAAGTCTTGCCTTTGTTAACCTGTGTTTTCCTTCCTTGCGGGTCGCAGTGTTCTTCAGCGCGAGTGGAATGTCCGGAGTGGTGCCAGCCGAGAGGCGACCAGCCAGGTAAGCCTTTTGAGCAGTTCGTAATTTGCAAATGTCTCTACTTCTTACTTTAATGTTGCATCTATCTTCCTCTTTCAGGTCGTTCTGTCCGGGAGGCGTGCAGATTCGAGGAAGCTGTTCTCAGTAGCTGCGAGTGACTAAAGATGAAGACTGCAGGTAAGATGCTGCTGCTATAGCTGGACACGGTGAGCGTCACGTTGCAAACTGCAAAGTAACGCAAAGCGTGTTGTCTTGCTGGCGTGTGGTTTAAATAGCCCCAACTAAATAGTCCAGGTAAAGTAGTCCCTAGGCTACCGCACCCAAAACACTAGCCTGCATAGCTTGGTTCCTTGGAACCAAGCTATGTGGATCAGGGTCATCTTAAGCTTTTTTGGGGCCCTGGGCATGAACATCTTTGGAGCCCCCCTCAATCAAACCAAAGGAATTAAGTGATCAAGTATATCTGGAGGCACCCTCCCCCACCACCGTGAACAAAACCCATAGGGAGCCATGCCACCTCGCAGCATTCAAAATAAGCATGTTTACTCCCTTTAAGTCCCCTTACCCTCTTCATTCTTGCTCTAATCAGATTGATAAACAAGTAGCATTAGAAGGCCAACATTAGCAATCTACGAAGAGGTTACTTCTGTTCTAGTATAGAAACAGGATACCTTTTATCAATAGCATCCGGGAAGGTATGCAGCCTGTAGTATTAATGCAGGACTGTATGTAAACGGTACATGTAACCCAGAATAGGCAGAGAGCTCAATTTAGCTGCCTCGGAGAATGCAAAAGTGTTCAAGCATGGATAGAGTAGACCAAATGTAAGGAAGGAGAAAGCTACACATAGCATCGTATAGCATATCATGGAAAGTGGAGGCAGATTAGAAGCTACCAGGGAGGTGCCTCTATCCAGACAGACTGAGATTAGAAGTGGGACATGGTTTTCAAATAGCGTTGCCTTTGGAGAACAAGGGAACAAGTGCCTGTGGTGTGCAGTATATCAATGCTCACTATTATAGTGGAAGCAACCCTATAGCCAGTGAAACCATGAGTGAGTCTTTTATGAAGATCATACCCTAAGAAGGAAATCACACTGAGGGGCTGACAATTTTGAAAGGTTTAGGGACTGGCAACACTAAGAGGTTAGGCAATACAAGATTAAATGAGATGCCCAGGATCAGATATTGCTTAAGGGGTGAAGCTGGGATTTGTGCCAACTCTGCAATTTCTGCATTTGAACACTTTCTTTTCCAGCTGTTACCATGTACTAAAACAATTGAATTTTTATAAAACTGACTTGCAAAGTACACAAGTCACATTTCCAAACCTGACACTTTTTAAAACCAAAATATTACAGAAGGGTGTTACGCAAAATCGGAATGATTCTAGATAAATTCTATCCATCATCAAGGGAAGTATATAAGTACCAGCATACCAATCGATGTGATTTAACAGATTTAATCTAGGTATGTCTTTGTACTTTAAGCTTTAAATACTTCCAAAACAATGGCTTGTGAAATTGTCATTCATAAACGTGCAGAAAAACCTTTGACTTTTATACAAAAAGCAAAAAGTTGTTTGTGTCAAACAGACCTTAAAATATGCTTCCCTGAGGCCTGCAACATCTGGTCGGCTCTCTCCTGTCTACCACCCCTCCCACTCAAATGGCCTACATAAGAAGAAAGATCAAGTAATGAGCTAAACGATGCCACCAGCATGCAAGAAGGCAAACCTCACAGAAGACAGCACAGTAATGCAAGATATATATGATTTGACCAGGATCACTATTGTCTGCTGGCAAAGTCAGGATACAAGCATGAACACTTTGGTTCCACAGTCTTTTATTCACCTTTTGGACTAATCGTTTATGCTCATCTTTGGAGGGGATTGCCTAGGTTTTAGAACGCCCCATCTGGACAAACCAATTTCTAGACCTTCACCATACAAATGACATGTTAGTTTTTATAGCAACCCCTAACTGGTGCAGGAACATTGCTGATAATAGCACCTCTTATGTTGCAAAACCAAGTATATATGCAGGTAGGTTTATAAACTTCAGACATAGGAAAGGTTCAGCCAGCCTCGCAATGTGCTGTTCTAATCTTTCATATGAACACACATCTCTGCAATGCGTGCTTAACACATTGAACTAACGTCTGAACCATTGTGGCACTCAATTTATCAATATGCATTTCCTCTTTGGCTATTGCACATGATCAACATAATTTCCACAAGAAGGAAAGAATGCTACAGAAGTTGTGCCGTGCGGAGCACACAAACTATGTATTCCACAGTGAACGCAGAAAGCATTACATGATGAATTGATCAAGGCAGAATGGACTTGTCAGGACAGACAGACAATAGGTTTAGCGCCTCTGGAGCACCCCATAAAATCTCCTGGCGTGTGCTATTCAAGTCTAGTGAACAATGGAATCTTACTTTAGATCAGGCAGCCTTGTGGGGGCCCCCTCCAAGGTGGGGGCCCTGGGCAAGTGCCCCTTTTGCCCTCCCATAAAGACGTCTCTGATGTGGATGCCTCCATGTTGGCTAACAATACATTAAGTAGTTCCCAAGCACATGTTTTTTCATGGTGTATGAGCCTGGTGCCATAGGCGCCAGGAGTGGCCTCTAGAGGGTTTTGGAAGAGGATGCCAGGCTCTAGAGGCCCGAGTCCTGACTCCACCTGGCCAATGAGTTTGCCAGAGGGGGTTTTGGGCGAGGGTTGTGACATGGGCAGACGCGGAACTGGCTGCCGGAGCCGACTTCTGGTGTGTGGCTTGGGGCTGGAGGTCGGATTCGTCTTCTGACGAACGTACCTCCGTGACTTTGGGGAGCGAGGCACTCTTGGCAACTGTGGACGGTTGCCGTGTGTCATGCGGCGATCTCGACCTGGAACGCCCAGAGGACACTGATTCCGTGGACCGCTCTCTATGTGCCTCTTTCTTCCGAGAACTCGACACGCGTGTCGAGTCTCGGTTGGACTTAGTGTGTTTAGGTGTAGAAGTAGTTTGGGTAGCGCTCGTGTCGCCGGGTGTGTTCCCCATAACTGCCCTGCCGGACAATCCTCAGAGGTTGGGGACTAGCGCTTGGGTGTCTTTCGACACCCCTGTGCACTCGCCGTCTGAAAAGGCGGCGTCACTGCCATCACTGAAGGCACCAACCGCTTCCATGGCCTCGAGCTGCCTGGCATGGTGGGCCCAACGCTTAGTGGAGCGGTCCTTGAGTGTTTTTGCTTTAAAAAGCTTGCACACTCTGCAGCTCGCTTCGGGGTGGTCCCTCGGCAGGCAGAGATTACAAGTGGCGTGTTTGTCAACCCGGTTGCACTTTGAGCAAAATTTAAATGGAGTACTCTCCATATGTCACCTTAAGGCAGCGGGCTAGTGTATGTAGGAAATAATAATGAGTGTTGAGTATGTTTCCACCCCCCACTCTCCCTACTTGCAGGGCCGAGGCCAGAGGCCTTCCGAGGCCCAAAGTCCGTTGTACAGTCTCGACGGTTGGTTGTTCTTCAGACCAGCGTCGATCTTCGGTGTCTCGACGTGGGAGTGAAAGAACGGGGAAATTAATATTGATTTTTTGCAAAATGGCTGAAAGCCAGGGAACTCCGCACAATGCTCCCGACAAGTATGGTGGAAAAAAACAATCTGAGGGTCCTACACGCGTGAGGGATCATGGGTACCGTGGACGTCACACTAGGGATAGTATTACTGGCACGCCCTATGTCGACGCCCATTTTCGAGTTTCGAAAAACAAACTGTAATACTCTACAGCTTCCACTAGATGTCGGCCTATGCACAGCATGTGATCTAAGCAGATTCCACAAGCCTCGGAAATACATATATGTGTATTTAGAATTTGGATGTTCCACAACGCATTTGAGCAAATCGGACCCCATGAATGGAAGGGCTGGAAGTGTGGCGCAGTTGAATAAATAGCTGACAGCGAAGTAATATTCGAGAAAGCTTGTCCGGCTCAGTGTCAAAAGTTGGGGCCGCCAAGAGCCAGGTTATCTACTTGAGGAGATACAATGAACGTGAGAAGCAATATGCGCTTCTGTTTGAGGTGTAAAGAAAAAAATCACGAGTGCCAGGTTTTATTCCTAGCACTTGCAAATTGCTGGCTGTATTACCACTGTTTGTTGCCTTTATTATTTATTTATTGTTATTTATCTGTTTCCGCACTTTCCACCTCTCCCCCCTTCCATGCACTTTTCCCCTCCCCCCTCTCCCATGCACTTGCGCGTTCTCAATGTCACTGGGCCTAGTAAGATCGCTGTTTAGTTCTCCCCTGTTCCCCTCCCTTGCCTTGTCACGCTCTGAAATACTTGTGTACGAGAGCGATAGAAATAAAATATCAATCAATCAATCAATCAATCAATTCATTTAATAGTATTAAATGCAACAAAGAAGCTCAAAACATGTCTCCTGTCACATGGCCAAGTTGGAAATAGACTTTGGGATGAGCTATACCGAGACTAGAAGATAAGGCCATGCTCTCACTCCCTTTTATTCCCCGAGACGAGACCTGTTGAGGTAAAGAGGGGCTCTCCTCCTGAGACTCCACTGACTCTTCAACAATATTAGAGATAGACTCTGAATTATCATCCACATTATCATTTTCCACATTTCCTGGGTTAGTAGGTGTGACAGGCATACTACCCAGACTTTGATTATTCAACAATCTTGCAATCAGTTCATTTTTCTTTCCTTTAACAGGGAGATTCCGGATTTTACACATTTCTTTCAGTTGCTCTACTGTTAAAATGATCAGGGCTTCCTGCCTGAATGTATCCATATCTGGCATGTTACAATTGCTTTTCTAGTGGAGCTTAGCCTTGTGAAGGTTGTTAGTTGAACAAAAGCAAAGCAAATTCTTAGTGTAACAACTCTACAATATATCCTCAGTGCCTGCCACCAGTGTTAGGCAAAACTTGTATGCAGTACCCTTAGGGTGCACTACAACAATTCTGACTACAGGTAATAGGAAAGCCAACCTTTGGTATAAGCTTGTACTACACAGGTTGGTTGCGTGTTGAGCAGCCAGGCTTATCTCAAGAGGGGTCAATGTGAACTGTAGGGGAGTTACACAGAGATTCACAGTGCCAAGTATTCAACTAAACACTTACACACAAGGTTTCTTGAATAAACAATTATTAATTTATTTATCAGCCAGTCAGAATAAGCCTACTTCAGAAGGGAGCAACATAAAAAGCAACACACAAATATACTTCAGTACTATACACTCTTAGTTTCTAAATCAGTAAAGACCCTTTTGGATGCTTCAATACCTACGGTGCTGGGGATATTAATATCTTACTGTTTGCATTGAGAAAACTGTTAGAAGTTGGTAATAGGGAAAGGTTACTAGAACAAAAAAGAGACCACAAATATTCTTAAGCAGGTAAATACTTTTGGATCCCCTAAGCAGAGTTATTCAGTATAGCAGGCTAGGCCAAAGTCAATCGGCAAATGTCTCATACAGGATGAAGCACCTCTTGTAGGTAAGTAGAAAAGTCTTTGCAAAATGTTTTAGAAGTCTTTGAAGAAAAGAAGATCTCGCTGTTCCTGGGCCTCAGTCGTGGGGCCAATAGGGAGGACTTCTGGGGACTCCTGCATTGCAATGGGATGGTCACCGCTCGCAACCGGCAATCTTTCCAACAAGTGGCACTTCGGTGTTTAAGCTCCTTGCGACTACCGCAAATAGCAACACTGCAGTTCTTGACTGTCGAGATGGACTTTCCTTGCTTCTGGGGTCCCGCACTCTGTTGAGGGGGCTCAGGCATGGGCAGTCCTTCTTCCTGGGACCCCGGAGGATCTTCCTGGAGCTCTTAGCCAACTTAAAAGCAACGCACACAATCTGGTGTTCCTCTCCCTGGCTATTCGGTTTCCAGCAGCAACTCTGTGGAAATCTAACCAGCTCCAAGAAGGTTGTCCAGGTGGCTTACTTTGGAGTTGATTGGTCCCACCAACTCAAGGGGAGAAGTTGTCCTTGCAGGGGTTTCTCTGTCGATACGAATTTGGAGTTTCAGCGCAGCAGCAGGGCTTCACCGGGCAAACCAACGTTCCAGGAGCTGCAGCAGGCGTCCTCTTCAAGTTCTTCTTCGGTTCTTTTGTCCAGTGGTCGACTCTGCCTTCAAAGCCAAAAGCCTCGCCTTTCCCATTCATTGCAGCCCGGCTGTCAGCCACCCAGCAGGGTAGCTGTCTTAGCCGGACAGTCAGCTGGCCCATCACTACAGAGTGCATTTGGGTCTCCTAGGAGACTAAGCACAGGGAGTTTCGGGCACCTCCGTCACTTCCTGCCCACCCCAGACACCTTGGAGACAGAGGCGGGCTTCACTCGTGAATCCCGCCAAAGGCAAAGCGAACAATGGGATCAATCCTGGATTGGCACGCAGAGTAAATCTCACAAAGGACCTTTCCACAAAGAAATGGCGAAAAAAGAAGATCGGGCCATTTTGACAAAAATGGCATCCTTGGGTGCTTTACTGCAGCTGCAAACGCAACCCGCGGTAAATGCATACCAGAGTAGTTAAAACGAAACCACTGCCACCAGCTATTCAGTGAGGAAAGGGTTACATAAAATTGTTACATGAGAAGCTAGACAAAGGGGATACTAGGTAACCCTTCCAGCATCCTATTGTAAGATAGTGTGTGCTGGATCTAGAAAGTTACAAATGTAAGTAAAGTCAATTTCACTTTACTGCTCTGGTAAACAGTATGTTATCCCAGAGAAAGTATTTAAACCTTTGGGAAATCTGCAGGATTTCCCTGTGCCACTGAACTGAAGGTGCTATGTGACACAATGTAAAAGATGATGCCTATGGAGTTTGTCAGGCTCCATAACCAAAAGAAACACAAGTTCAGAAATCACACTAAAATACATGAGAGAGTGGGAAAAAAGGGTCTCACTCTCTCCAGGTTAAAAAAATCAAGTCCTCAAAATCCAGCAAAGTTGCTGGGGGTCTCTAAGGTGGAGGGAATTAGCACATTTCTGAGAATTCTCCCTAACAGGGCCTCCCTCTGCAACAGCCTCCCTGCCACTCTAAAACATGAAGAGAACCATCTCCGTTCCAGAAGCACATCAAGACCTTTCTCTTTGCTTCTGCCTTCTCTCTTCCTCTCTCCTGCTAATCTATCTGCTTCGGCTCCGTGCACCTGGCTACCCTCTGATTTCGGGCCCAGGTCCCTGGCCACCGTGGCACATACCTGCACTGCTTCCTAGCAACCCTTACACTTAGGTCTGTATCTGTAACCCTACTGTCCCCTTACCTGCACTTATCAGACACCCTTTGTCTGCCCTTTAAAACTCGCACTTGCAACCTTTGCTGGATGCACTTCCAGTGTTGTCATTTTTATCCCTTGCTCAGCACTTTCCACCTCTCCCCTCTCCCTTGCACTTTCCCCTTTCCTCACTCCCCTCACTCCTCACTCCCCTGCACTTGCGTGTTCTCAATGTCACTGGGCTTAGTAAGATCGTTGTTTTGTCCTCTCATGTTTCCCCTCCCTTGCCTCGTCGTGCTCTGAAACATGTATGTATGAGCGCGATACAAATAAAATATCAATATCAATATCAATATTCAGCCATGTGCAGGACTTCAATCCTTTCATTGAAAACTCTGCATCCAGACGTAGCTCTATAATTGCACCATCTACATGTTGTTGCTCCATAAGTATAGCAAATTGACTCCTTATAAAAACAAATAACCATTTGTTTGCACAAAAGGACAGGAGATGATTTGATTTTCAACCAATGAAAAAAAATGGTATTTTTGTATTGCGATATTTTTGTGGGGATATTAATACATGGAACCAAAAAAGTTATTACATTCAAAGTCAAAACACCAAATGAAAAGTGAGGGCTCCAATGCTTCATGAGTGTAAAACAATGCTCATTTTTCTGAAACACTCCCAGTTCCACCCCATGTCCTGCACTTGAAAAAAACACAAGTTAAGTCATAGAATGAGTTAGAGCATTGTTTCCAGGTGCTAAAATAAAAATATATGGCATACATTACTAACCATAATCGTATTTCTGATGCTTCATCAAACATATTAAAGCTAACGACGACTAGACACCTGAACCTTCACAAGTGTAGCCCTACTTAATGCACTCAGATGCGTTAGTAACCCTTATGTTTATTACTGCTAACTCTGTATATTGCTAACTGTACATTCATGTAAATACTGCAACCGCTAATTGTACATACATGTAATTTTGTAATATTGTAAATTCATTCATGTAACATTGTAACATTGTAAGTCTCGCATATACTTGCTGCTGCGCCCGGTAACCTAAGGGTCTGGAGAGCATTATAAATAAATAAAACAAACAAACAAACAAACAAACAAGCAAGCTTGTATCTGCTTAGATTAACATGCAAAGCTTAGGCCGACATCTAGTGGTAGTCGCAGATTTATTTTCAAAACTCGAACAGGGACGTTGACTGGGCGTGTTAGTAATACTATCCCTAGTGTGACGTCTACTTTACCCATGGTCATTCATGCGTTGAGGTCCCCCAGATTGTTTTGTTTCTGACATCAGGTTGCATGAAGTGTAGCGTGAGTACAGGAATAGGTAAGCAGAAAGGTAAGATAGAGAAAACATCTATGCACCTTCAACTCCAGCAGCGAAGGAAGGGTGGGCGCATGTGAATCTAAGCAGATGCAAGCATCAGAAATACGATTACATTGAGTAATGTATGCCTTCTGCGGCTGGTGGATCTGCTTAGATCACATGCTATGCATAGATTATCGAGCAGTACCTGGAGAACAAGGTGGGTTGTGAGAAGGTACAGTGGCAAATAGATGTTTTAGTACTGCTTGTCCCAACTGTGAATCTGCTTTTGAGTGTCTGTCAATGCACTAATGCTGAGTAAAGGTATGAATAGAGCTACAAGTAGCTGCCGTGCAAAAAAATGTGTATTATCTTTAGTTACCATTTTCTTTGTGACAACAGAAAAACAGAAGTTGTACAACATTCTGAGAAAAAACAACAGTGAGGCAACCAATATAACATAGACACCGTTATACATTAGAAGTGTTCGCCGGAGGCGACGACCCAGACTCAGAGCATGCATTATCAGAGGCATAGTGACGAAAGTCTGACCAGATGTCTTTGGGACTTGTAAGAGGATGAACCAGTGTTTCATATAACTCTACCATATTGTTCGCCCATGTACGGTCACCTAACCACTCTTGCACTGAGGGGGCACCAGATTGCTTCCAGCCAAGCAAAATGCACCTCTTGGCCAACAAAAATCCCAGGTTGAGGAATCTGCGAGTCTCCTCAACCATTGGTTCCGTGATGCCCAGCAGTATGGTCACTGGGGAAATGGTTCTGCATAGCCTGTCACATCTTTCAAAATGTTGCATACCCCATCCCAATATGATCGAAGACGGGGCAGGCGTAAAGCATGTGTAGTAGATTGGCCTCTTCACCTGCCCACCTGGGACATTTACCAGAACAATTGGTTCCAAACGGTTTGATCATCCACAGAGTATAATGTAATCTATTCAGGACCATGAACTGAATCAGCCAAAATTTAGATTTATAGGAGAATGTTTTGGTAAGCCTGCATATCGCAGCCAACTGTTCGTCCGTAAATGTCTTACACAGATCACACTCCCATTTCCCTCTGACATCTGGGCCTTTATGCACTAGTGTGCTTAACAATCAATCATATAACACTGATACCTGCTTCATAGAGCCTCCCACCATGATGTCATGTATATACAATTCCCCCGGCTTTATCTCGGGCTCAGAGTGGTACTCCGGTTACCGCAGCCTAAAAGCAGCCCTAATCCACTGGTAATGTAGCCGCTGCACCAGGGAGTCCCCAACATAGTTCCTGAAGTCTTCCCAGTCTATGTATTTTCCTTGCAAATACATGCACCCCAGAGTGGTAACGCCAACAGCCCACTAGCTTCTAGATATGGTGCGATCCGGCATCAGTGACATCCCCGTATGATCCCACACAGGAGCCCCCTTATCATAAGTATTTTTCAGGCCCCTCAGCTACCTTGCAAATTGTGGCTAAGGGAACATTTGCAATAAATGCTAAATTAGCTCCTGTACTTCGTGCAGAGTGAGCTCTTGGTGTAAAGGGTAAAGTATTTTTTGATAGTGAGTAGCAAAGCTGTGTGCACTTGACTATCCATCTGGAGAATGTGTTTTATTGAAATATGATCTCCTTCCCTGACGGGTGCTATGGAAACAAGGAGTTGATCTGTTTTCCTTAGAGGTTTTGTTTTGTTTGTGTAGTAGAAGTTCACCCTCCTTACGTCTAGGGTATGGAGGGTTCTTTTAGCTGCATTTGATGGTTTTTGGAAAAAATTAGGTAGTTTAATGGACTGGTTGCCATGGAACTTATATATGAATTTTGGTGAGAACATAGGGTGTGTTCTTAGGACCACCTCGTCCTTGTGGATGATAATGAAAAGGTCTTGCACTGAGTGTGCCTGTAGTTCACTGACTCGTCTTATAGAGTTTGTAGCTACTAGAAAGGCAGTTTTTTTAAGTCAAATGTTTGAGGCTTGCTTTGTGCATAGGCTCAAAAGGTGCCCCCACGAGCTTTGTGAGGACAACATTAAGGTCCCAACCCAGTGAAGGATTTGAAATGGGAGGGTATAGTCCTTTAACTCCTTCCATTAATGCTTTAATAACGCGTACCTTTCAGCATGACACTTTGCTTTGGGACGTAGTGTAAGCAGACAGAGCCACCAAGTATACCTTGATGGAATTAAATACTAAACCTGACTCTAGTATGTAAAGCATATAGTGAAGAAATTCAGATGGTGAACAGTAAATAGGATGTATGTTCTGTGATCTTCACCAAATGACAAATCATTTCCACTTGTTAAAGTAGCAGTGTCTAGTGTTGGGTTTCCGTGCTTCTTTGAGGATATGCATACACCTTTGTGGAAGATTTAAGTGCCCAAATACTATGACTTCAGGAGCCAAGCTGCCAAGTTCATAGTTTGAGGGTATGGATGAAATGTTGTCCCCTCATGCTGGGAGAGAATGTTCGAGGGGCACAGGAGTTTGATTGGCTCGCACATCGCCAGTTTGCGTAGATGCGGCAACCATGGTTGTCTCGCCCACATCAGAGCAACCAGGATTAGTGTCACTTGTTCCTGGTGCATTTTGTAAACTATTCTGCTCAGTAGCAGCGTTGGGGGAAAAAGCCTAGTCAAATTTCCCTGATCAGCTCATCCACAGGGCGTTCCCATTGGATCCGGGTTGGGGAAACCTGGATGTGAAGTCTGGGCATTGTGTGTTTTGGCTTGTGGCAAACAACTCTAAGGAAAGATAACACCAGAGGGAGAAATCTCATCTAAAATGTTTGTGCTGAGCTGCCACTTGTGCTCTTCGGGTAGAGGGTCTCCACTTAATGAGTCTGCCAGAGAATTGAGTTCCCCTGGAACATGTTCCGCTTGAGTGCCCCCTCCCAAATTTGTTGTGCTAGCCTGGACAGACTTGGAGAGTGCGTGCCTCCCTGCTTGTTTATGTAAAACATGGCAGCGGTGCTGTCTGTGAGGATTTGGACTGTTTGGCCTGACAAATGAACTTGTAAAGCTTGTAGGGTTTTGAGCACTGCTAGTAGCTCTAGCAGGTTTATGTGATTTTGGGCCGTGATATGGGTCCACAGGCCATGCTATGTGTGGTGAAGGTAATGGCCTCCCCACCCAGGGAGAGATGCGTCTGTTGTGACAATGGCTTGCACTGTAGGGTTGTGAAAAGGTTTTCCCTTTAATAGATTCTTATTTGTCCTCCAGCATAGCGCTTGAACTAGGGTGAGAGAAACAACTATTGATCATCCCACTGACCGCTTGCCTGAGACCACTGTTTCGCTAACCATTCTTGCATTGGGTGCATGCGCAACCGTTGGTGCAGGACCAGGTAAATGCATGAAGCCATCATCCCAAGCAAGCGCACTGCTTTGCGTAGTTATTTGGTGACGGCTAGATACTGAGGTAATTGCAGCAGTATGTTTTGCACTCTTACGTTTGATGTAAAGACTAGACCCTCTTCTGTCTTTATGACAGCTCCTAGGAACTGTTTTATCTTACTTGGAACAAGACTTGATTTTTTATCGTTGATTGAAAATCCCAATTGGAACAAAAGATTGATTGTTCTTTGGGTATTTTGCTTGCAAATTTGGGGGGTTCCCCTGTTATCAGCCACTTGTCCAGGTAAGGGTACACTGGGATTGATTCTCTGCGTAGGTGCGCTGCCACTACCGCTAGTACCTTTGTGAATACCTTTGGAGCGGGGGCTATGACAAAGGGTAGCACTTTGAATTGGTAGTGTTGGTTTGCTATTTTGAAGCACAGGAATCTTCTGTGCGCTGGGAACATTGAAATGTGTAAGTAAGCATCTTTCATGTCCAAGGTTGCCATGTAGCCCCCCTGTTTTAGCAGTGGGATTACTTCATGTAGTGTAGTCATGCAGATTTTTTGTGGCTTGACATAGGGGTTTGCAGGGCACAAGTCTAGGACAGTGTACATTGTTAGGTCTTTTTTTGGCACAAGGAAGTACATTGAATAAATACCCTTGTTTGCCTGGTTTTCCGGGATGATTTCTATGGTGTCCTTTAGTAGCGGTGCTTTGAATTCTTCTAACAGGATGGGTTGTTCTTCCTGTGTAGTTTGTTTTTGTCTTGTCAGGTGGTTGGCTGGTGTTTGTATTAGCTCTATTCAATAACCCCATGCCACGGTGGAAAGTACGCACTTGCCTGCCGTGATCCCCTCCCATGCATGGGTAAAGTGAGAAATATAACCTCCTACTGGAGGGGCATGGGAGGGATCCTGTAGCGGTTGGTCATTGCTTTGGATGGGTGGAACCCCTCTTGAGGATGAGGATCTGCCCCTACCTCTGGACCTTCTTTGGCCCCTTTTAAAACTCTGTTGGGAAGACTGCCCCTGTGAAGAAACCCAGGACAATTGGGAGTTCTGTCCTCTAAACGGGTGTGTATTTGAACCTCTTCTCTGCACAAAGGGTTTGTCAGTGAGTTGTCCCAGGGATTTGAGGGTGTCGTATTTCTCCTTCACAATTTTTAGTGCGTCCTCGACCACTTTTCCGAAAAATGCGTTGGGCTTGATGGGCATGTTTAAAAGGGTAGCCTGGGTCTCCAATTTGAAACCGACTGACGAAGCCATGCATGGCATTTAATGAGGGTACCTTCTGCCACAATTCGCCTCACATTGTCTGCTGCGTCTAAGTCTAAGAATGCAGCTTGGTACTTGTCTTCCTTCAGTAATAGTGTGTAAGAGCTGCTATGTATTTAGGGGCTCTGCAACCAAGTCTATTTGTTGTGCGACCTCGTCCCACTTGTGGCAATTATAGCTGGATAATAGCCTAGTGTTGTTAGCTATTCTCACTTGATAGGCAGCCGAGGAAGCTACTTTCCTGCCCATGATGTCGATTTCCTTACTCTCCTTGTCAGGTGGGGCTTCGTCAGAGGCTAAGGGGGTTCCTGCTCTCTTTATAGTAGTTGTGACTGATAGAGAGTCAGGCTGTAGCTGCCCCCTAATGTACAAAGGGATCGATGGGGCTGTCCTAACATTTTTCTCAATGCGTGAGTTGACTGCCCTTGTCAGATAGGGGGTAAGTAGAGAGGGCTGAATATGCCTCTGGACAGATTGAAGCAGTGGGATGAACTGTGCTGCAGATCTCTTATCCCCAAGGATGTCCTTTACAAAGTCCTTATCGACTTCCTGGGTATCTATTTTAAAGTATTCGGCAGCCTTTAAGAGCAGGTCAATGTACTGTATCAGGGAATCAGCAACTGGTTGGTCGGTAGGATATGGGGATTAGATGATGTGTACCTCGTCATAGTATTGGTCTAAGTCCCCTATGTCCCCTTGGTCTTCTGGGTCTGTAAATGAGCCAGGGTCTTGTGAGCTTTGAGTGTCATAATATGTGTCCTGAGCCACGTCTTGATATGACGAGGTATTCGTTTGTGTAGCGTCCAGGCAGGCTCTTTTTGCATTGGGCTGTTTACTAGCTGCTTCGCCTTGAGGGGGACCCTATCAAACTGTTCTGAGGTCTATTGAGAAGAGCTTGGCAACACTGAGGGAGCAGGTGTAGGAAGAGGCTCTGGAGCTTGGTGCTGCTTGTGATGCATTGCCCCTGAAAGGTTGTCCTCTGGGCTAGAATAATCCCTACTTTTTGAACCATGTGATTTTGAGGCGTCGAAGGTTTGGTTTTTTTTCGACATTCTGGCCTTCAGAAGGGTGTCAGGGATGTGTTTTTTTAATTAAGTCGCTAATTTTTGATCTTTTTGTAGGGGCCGTTGACAAGCCTTTCGACGCACAGTCTCCAGAACCCAAGGACTATCCGGTTTTGGACGCGGTGACGGAAACTGACCATGGCATCTGTTTCAGGGGCCTGTCATTTGGTGATCGCGACTGCGATAGCCCAGAGGACAGGGAATGTTCGGACCTTCCCTTCGACACAGCGTGTGGCTTATCGGTCAACGACATAGTCGACTGTCTGCCATGGGGGATGTGCTTGGTGTGGTGTGTAATGGAGGTGCTAGAGCCGCTGGGTGTCGTCCTGTTTGAGTTGGGACTCGCATGCAGGAATCCATTGGATCCCAATCGCCCTTGGCGATCCTTAGGACCCTGAAGCTGCTATCGCTGGAGGGTCCCTCGACGTCCATGGCGGCCTTGGCCTTTTGTTTAGTCTTTCGGTCCTTTAAAGCTTTTGGCCTAAACAGTTTACAAGACTTGCACTGTTTTTTGCCATTGTCCCTATGGAGGCAAAGGTTACACACTCAGTGCAAATCCTTCATGGGAAATTTCCCGTTACAGGAAGGACAGAATTTATAAGGAGTATTTTCGATAGTGCATAAAGATGGCAGCCTGGCAGAATCCAAGGAAGTATATGGTAATATGCATTCTCTAAGTGAGATGGAATATGAACCTCCCCCCACTCTCCCTACTATATAGGGCCGGGGCCCATTGGGGCCTAGGTAGGCCGCAAACAAAGTTAATCGAGATGGGAGTCGTTGTCGTCGACGGATGGCCTTGTCATCGAATGCCGTTGCCAGAGATCTTGCGGTGTACAGTCGTCGAAAGGACAGAAAGAAAATCTAAATTGAAACTTTTTCTAAGTAATGGCATCAGCCAAGAAGGAACTCTGCGATTTGCATCTGACTATGATGGTGGAAAAATAACAATCTGAGGGACCTCTGCGCCTGAAGGACCATGGGTACAGTGGACGTCACACTAGGGGTAGTATTACTGGCACGCCCTGTCCACGTCCCTTTTTGAGCTTCGAAAACAAAAAATTGAATACTCTGTGGCTACCACTAGATCTTGGCCAATGCATAGCATGTGATCTCAGCAGATCCACAAGCCTCAGAAATATATATATATATATATATATATATATATATATATATATATATATATATATATATGATACATTAGTCACCGTAATCGTATTTCTGATGCTTGTATCTGCTTAGATTCACATGCTGTGCATAGGCCGACATCTAGTGGAAGCTGCGGAGTATTACAGTTTGTTTTTCGAAACTCGAAAATGGGCGTCGACACAGGGCGTGCCAGTAATACTATCCCTAGTGTGACGTCCACTGTACCCATCATCCCTCACGCGTGTAGGACCCTCAGATTGTATTTTTTCTGACATGAGGTAGCATGAGGAGTAGCGTGAGTACAGATAATCTAAGCAGATAGATAGAAAGATAAGACTACAAGCATCCATGCGCCTTCTCTCAGAGGGAGGAAGGGTGGGTCGCATGTGAATCTAAGCAGATACAAGCATCAGAAATACGATTACGGTGAGTAATGTATCCCTTCTGAAGCTTGTGGAATCTGCTTAGATCACATGCTGTGCATAGATTAGCGAGCAGTGGTAGAAGAAGGAGGTGGGATATGAGAAGGGTCATGAGCAAATAAATGTCTTAGAACCGCTTTCCCACTTGAGTATCTGTCTTGGAATGGGTGTCAATGCAGTAATGTTATGTTATGTTATTTTGCACTTATATAGCGCCTTATATACCATTGGTATGGTCTGAAGGCGCTGGTAGGTTGAACGCCCTTGGGAACCGAAGTTCAGGTCAGTAGAGAGATTAGGGAGAGTTAACGGCACGTGTGCGCACCATGTATGTGTGCAGCTGGTGCGGTATTCGTGAAATAGCTGCTTCTTAGCGGTAGGTGTGGTGGTTAAGATCAGGTGTATGTGTTCGTTCTGGCAGGATTTATCCAGACCAACTGTGGCTGCGTTAGGCATGAGGAGAATGCCTGGCTGGGGGGGTGCCAACCAGCAGTCTTTACTTAGAGTAATGGGGAATGAGCGGGAGGTGTGGGTATGAGAACAGTTATACCGAATGGTATCATAGTATCTCTGTATTCTAGTTGAGTGGTGGTGTAAAGAAGAGAGTAAGCATGGGGTGTTCTATGATGGATTACATGCTCTTTCAAATGTTCCCTGCATTCCAGACCATACTACGTACGTCGCGCAGTACTATGCACTCCAGTCCGTTCTATGGACTTTTATTCATTCCATGCGTCCCCATCAACGATACACACTCCGGTCTGCTCAACGCATTCATGCATTCCGGTCCGCCTCGCGCGCCCTGTCTGCGCCTGTATTTCGCATTCACCCACCGTACGCAGTCACCCGCTCCCCGCATTCACCCGCTCCCCGCACTCACCAGCTCCCTGCACTCACCAGCTCCCCGCACTCATCTGCTCCCCACACTCACTAGCTCCCCCTACTCAAGTGCCCCCCGCACTCACCCGCTCCACAGACTCCTCTGCTCTATGCACTCATCCGCTCTATGTACTCATCCTCTCTATGCACTTATGTTTTCTATGCATTCAAATCATCCGCTCCCACACTCATCCGCTCCGCACATTCATCCGCTCCCTGCGCTCAACAGTTCCTTGTACTCATCTGCTCGCGGTACTCGTCCGCTCGCAGTAGTCATCCACTCCCCGTACTCATCTGCTCCCCGTATTCACCCGCTTCCCGTACTCATCCGCTCAATGCACTCGTGTTTTCCACGCATTCAACTCATCCGCTCCCCGCACTCATCCGCTCCGCACATTCATCCGCTCTATGCACTCATGCTTTCCCCGCCTTTAACATTAATATGCACTCATCAGCTCCTTAGAGTCATTTGCTAATACGCAGTGATCCTGTTCTATAAATTCATCCTCTCTATAACCTCATCCTCTCTATAACCTCATGCGCTCTATAACGACATCCGCTCTATAACCTCATCCGCTCTATAACCTCATCCGCTCTATAACCTTATGCGCTCTATAACCTCATGCGCTCTAATACCTCATGCGTTCTATAACCTCATCCGCTCTATACCCTCATCCGCTCTACATACTCATCCGCTCTACATACTCATCCGCTCTACATGCTCATCCGCTCTACATGCTCATCCGCTCTACACGCTCCTCCACTCTACACGCCCCTCCATTCTACACGCTCCTCCACTCTACACGCTCCTCCACTCTACACGCTCCTCCACTCTACACGCTCATATGTTCTGTACAATCATCAGTTCTACATTTGCTTCTCTGTATTTATGCCCTCATCTGCCATACGCGCTCGTCTGATCTACATACCCAACCACTCTACACGCTCATCCGCTTAACATGTTCATCCATTCTATACCTTTATCCTATCTACATACGCATTCGATTTACACACTCATTCGATCTTTGTAGTCATCTGTTCCTCCACTCATGCATTCTTCCACTCAGTGCATTCAACTGTTTACACTCAACCACTCTACACACTCAGCCGCTTAATATGTTCATCCATTCTATACACTTATCCGATGTACGTACTCATTCCATTTACACACTTTTTCAATCTATATAGTCAATCTATATAGTCATCTATGCATTCTTTCATTCAGTGCATTCATCTGTTCAACACGCTTCATCCATTCTAACTATTTCATCGACGCCATTTACTTCGTTCCCTTCTCATGCATTATGTGCATTTCAGCAGTTTACATCTCCTTACTTTTTCCCTATGACTTATTCTTATTATCCGCTTCACTGTTTTGATCTACTTTACTCGTTTAATTCTGTTTGTCTTTCTAGTTTATATTTGGGGTTATTAGCTGTCCATTTCTCGCCTCAGGTAGTTTGTTGGGTTGGTGTCGTTGAGATGCTGTTTGTCTGTTTGGGTTAGTTTGGTTACCGGTTGGTTTTAGGGGAAGAGCCAGGTTTTCAGCAATTTGCGGAAAGATGTTAAATCCTCAGTTTGGCGGATATGTGGTGGGAGTGAGTTCCACAGGGTGGGGGCCAAGGCTGAGAATGATGATCCGCCTAATCTGACTGAGTTTGTCTTAGGTATGACTACGAGGCCGGCTGAGCTTGATCTTAGGGTGCGAGGGGGGTGATAGGGTTTTACTTTGTTTTGAAGATATTGAGGTCCGGTTTTATGCAGTGCTCGATGGGAGATGCATAAGGTTTTGAAAGTCACCCTTCGGGCTACTGGAAACCAGTGCAGCGTCTTAAGGGCTGGGGAATTGTGGTCTCTTGAGCCGAGCGCAAGTAGCAATTTGGCTGCCGCGTTTTGTGCCCTTTGGAGTTTATTCAGTTGGTACGCGTGGATTCCGAGGTATAGGGGGTTTCCATAGTCCAGTCTTGACATAACGATTGATTGGACCGCAGAGAGTCTGTTAGGAAAGGAGAGATATGGAAAGATGAACCTAAGGGTTTTAAGGCGGTAGTGGCAGGAGTTTGAGACGTTGTTGACTTGGCTCAAGAGTGTTAGGTCAGAGTCAAGGATGCATCCAAGATTTTTCACTGATTTGCAGGGGGTCGGTGAGCTGCCCATGGCGGGTGGCCAGGGTAGTGGTTGCGGAAGAAGCTCGGAGTTGCCACATACCATGATTTCCGTTTTGGAGGGGTTTAACAGGAGGTGGCTTTGGGTCATCCAGAGTTCTATGTTGAGGAGGCAGGAGGCCAGGTCAGGTCGGAAGTTGGGATTTGAGTTCATTAGTTTTAGAATTAGTTGAGTGTCGTCGGCGTAGTTGTAGCACAGGATGTTGTGTGAACGAACTATTGGAGGGAGGGTGATCAAGTAGATATTGAACAGGAGGGCAGATAGGCATGCTCCATGTGGGACTCCCGTGTCGACTGGTCGGGCTTGGGAGGTATAGTTGGAGAGTATCATTATTTGGTACCTATCTTTGAGGAATGAAGCTATCCATTTAAGAGTGGTTCCACGAATTCCTAGGGAGTGGAGTCGGTCTAGGAGGATTGAGTGATTGATTGTGTCAAAGGCGGCGGATAGGTCAAAAAGGATTAGTGCCGCGCCGCGCTGAGTAAAAGTGTGAATAGAGCTCCAAGTAGCTGCTTTGCAAATGGTGTCAAGGGGAACATTTACAATGAAAGCCAGAGTGGCCCCAATGCCTCTTGTAGATTGGGCTCTTGGCGTGAAAGGCAGAGTTTTTGCAGAAAGGGAGTAACACAGCTGGATACAGTTAACAATCCACTTAGAGATGGCACCTTTAGAGACGTGATCTCCCTCTCTGCCTGTAGCTACGGAGACAAACAGTTGGTCTGTTTTCCTTAGCGGTCTGGTTTTGTTTACATAGTATAGGACCGCCCTATGCACATCTAGGGTGTGTAGTTTCACCTCAGCCGAGCTTTGTGGGTCTTGGAAGAAAGCCGGAAGCTCGATGGACTGGTTCACGTGGAATTTAGAAATAAACTTAGGTGAGAACCTAGGGTGTGTACGTAAAACCAGTTTATCTTTATGAACTGTAAAGAAAGGATCCTGCACTGACAGAGCCTGAATTTCACTGACCCTTCTTATAGATGTAATAGCTACTAAGAAGGCCGTCTTATAAGTCAGGTTTTTGAGACTGCTTTTATGCATGGGCTCGAAAGGGGGCCCCATGAGTTTAGATAGCACCACGTTAAGGTCCCATCCTGGTGGTGGGTTTGAAATTGGAGGGTGAAGTCTCTTTACTCCTTCCATGAAGGCTTTAACCACTGGTACTTTCCACCACAACACCTTGTTATGGGAGATGGTGTATGCTGACAGAGCTGCGAGGTGTACCTTCAGCAAGTTAAAAACCAACCCTGCGTCTAGCAGGTGGAGCATGTATGTGACAATTGTCAAAGGAGTGCAATCAACCGGGTTGATTTGCTTATTCTTGTACCAGATAACAAATCTTTTCCATTTGTTAAAGTAGCAGTGCCTTGTGTTTGGGTTCCTAGATTCTTTTAGGATATCCATACATCTCTGTGGTAAATTGAGATGTCCAAACTCTATGACCTCAGGAGCCATGCTGCCAGGTTCATTGAGTTGGGTTGAGGATGCACTTTGTGACCCTGGTGCTGGGACAGTAGGTTGTACCAGCCCGGGAGTTTGATGGGTTTGCACACCGCTAGTCTGCATAAGTGTGGGAACCACGGTTGTCTCTCCCATATGGGAGCAACTAGGACAAGCGTCATCGATTCTCTGTTCATCTTGTTGACCACCTTCCTGATGAGAGGTGTTGGTGGAAAAGCGTACGCAAACATCCCTGACCAGTTCATCCACAGGGCGTTCCCCTGGGAGTCTGGTTGGGGGAACCTGGATGCGAATCCTGGGCACTGTCTGTTTTCGCTTATGGCAAATAGGTCTATAGTGGGGAAACCCCACTGAGAGAAGATATCTTCTACGGCTTCTCTGTGTAGACACCATTCGTGTTCCTCTTGGAGGGGATCTCTGCTCAAAGCATCCGCCAGAGAATTGAGATCCCCTGGAACATTTTGAGATGACAGGAAGATGTTCCGTCTGAGTGCCCATATCCACATTTTCTGGGCAAGCTTGGACAGATTTGGCGAACGAGTCCCTCCTTGTTTGTTCAGGTAAAACATGGCTGTAGTGCTGTCCGTCAGGATCTGCACTGACAGGTTCAACAGGTAGGGCTCGAATACTGCCAGAAGCTCTAACAGGTTGATATGATTCTTGGCCACTGAGTGAGACCAGAAACCCTGAGCTGTGTGGTGGAGATGGTGTGCTCCCCACACTGTCAGGCATGCGTCTGTTGTGACTACCACCTGTTTCTCGGGATCGTATTTTCCCCTTGGACAGATTCTCTCTTGTCCACCAGTGTTGGTGAAACGACCACTAGATCGTCCCACTGACCACTTGCCTGAGACCACTGTTTCGCCAACCATTCTTGCATGGGACACATGCGCAGGCGCGCGTGGGGGACCAGGTAAATACATGACGCCATCATGCCCAGCAAGCGCATTGCGTACCGTTATCTGGCGACCGGCCTGATATTGCGGAATTTGCAGCGGTATATTCCAAATTCTTTCCTCTGATGGAAAGGCCAACCCCTCTTGAGTGTTTAGGACAGCTCCTAGGAACTGTTTGGAGGTGCTTGGCACCAGACTTGACTTTTTCTCGTTTATGGAGAAACCTAATTCGAAGAGGAGGTCGATCGTTCTTTGAATGTTTGTTCTGCAAATTACTGGGGTCTCCCCCGCGATGAGCCAGTCGTCCAGGTAAGGGATTGCCTCCCTGCATAGGGATGCCGCCGCCACCGCCAGTACCTTGGTGAATACCCTTGGGGCCGAGGCTATCCCAAAGGGCAGTACCTTGAACTGGTAGTGCTCACTGTCCACCTTGAAGCGCAAGTACTTTCTGTGTGCTGGGAACATGGAAATATGAAAATAGGCATCTTTCATGTCCAATGTTGCCATGTAATCCCCCTTTTTTAGGATGGGGATTACCTCTTGGAGAGTAGTCATGCAAAATTTTTGGGGCTTGACATACTTGTTTGCAGGGCGTAAATCCAATACTGGGCGCATTGTGAACTCTTTTTTTGGCACAAGGAAGTAAGTTGAATAAATACCCTTGTTTACCTGGTGTCCCTGGACGAGTTCTATCGCGTCCTTTGCTAGAAGACTGACAATCTCCTCAAGGAGGATCTTCTGGTGGTCCAATGAGTCTATTTTTTGTCGTGGAGGGTGGTTTTGGGGACGCTCTAACAGTTCTATGCAGTATCCTGCGGACACTGTGGACAGCACTCATCTGTGTGATGTGATCCCTTCCCAAGCTTGGGTGAAGTTGGAAATGCGTACCCCTACTGGGGATGCGTGAGAAGGGACCCTGAACGGAACGTCACTGTTTTGGTGGAGGCGTGCCGCCGCCTCTACTGGGGCTGCCTCTACCTTTACCACGTCCTCTCTTATTACCCCAGCCATAACCCTGGGTAGACTGCTGGTTGTTGTTGTTCCATGGTGTACCCTGCCCCTGGGAATAGTTAGATCCTCTCTGGGAATGTTGTCTGCGTGGGTGACGAAAATTGCCATTCCCTCTTTGATTCGGGGGTTTGTTGGTTAATTGACCCAGGGATTTGAGAGTCTCGTACTCATCCTTGGCATTTTTCAGCGCGTCCTCCACCGCCTTTCCAAAAAATATATTACGGCTCCAACGGTTTATCTATTAACGATGCTTGGGTCTCGGGTTTGAAGCCAGATTGCCGTAACCAAGCATGTCTTTTGATAACAGTGCTTTCTGCTATCAATCTGCCAGCGTTATCCGCGGCATCAACGGTTGCTTTTAAGATGCAACCGGACACGGCTCTTCCCTCCGACGCAACTCGTGCCAATTGGCTCTTTAAGGGTTCTGGGGCAGAGTCTATGAGTGCCGCGACTTCTTCCCACTGGTGGCAGTTGTATCTCGCCAGTAGGGTGGTGGAGTTGGCAATCCTTGCCTGGTAGGCGGAAGTCGAGGCTACCTTCCTACCCAAGCCATAAATCTTCTTGCTCTCCTTGTCGGGAGGAGCTTTGGACGATGACAGGGGTGTTCCCGCCCTCTTTTGCGTGTTCGTAACTACCAGGGAGTCTGGTTTCAGATGCCCCTTTATGTACAGCGGGTCTGATTGGGCTGTCCTGAAAAGCTTTTTGATCCTGGGGTTTACTGCCCTGGTGAGGTAGGGATTTACAAGTGAAGGGTCTATCCTCCTTTTATCAATTTAAGGATAGGGATGGCCTGGGCAACAGGTCTCCTTTCTCCCAATAACTCTTCGGCAAAGTCCCTCTCTTCTTGTGCTCCCTGGGTGTCAATGTGGAAGTGTTCTGTCGCTCTGGACAAAACTTCATTCAAGAGAGGTGTTAGGATGCTGGTCCATATGAAAGGACATTAGCCAAACTGGACAGGCATTTTAGAGTGGAGGAGAACATTATATTGGAAAGATATAAATTTCCCACGAGAGAGCAGAAGAATGGGGAAAGTATCGAGGATTTTGTCACGGCTTTAAGGGGCTTAGCAGTGAAATGCAAATTCACTCACTGTCAGGATGAGCACTTGAGAGACCAGCTAATGATTAAATGTTCCAATGACAGTATTAGGAAAGAACTATGGAAAGAGAGGAACCCCACTTTGGATCGAGCAATTGAGATAGCGAAAATGGTGGAACACACAGATAAGTGCATTGAAGTTCTTCAATCGGATACTGTGAACAATGGTAAACCCAAGTTGGATGAGAGTCAGGGTTCAGTGCTGAAGGTGTCAAAGGTTGTTCAGAGGCAGAGTACGTGGAATCCAAGACGCGCCTCGCAGAATGCTAAAAGGAGCGAAGAGAACAGACCGGCAACTGGCAGAGGATGGCGTCAATGGGTTCCTGCAAAAGATAGCAGAGGGATTCCCAAAGACATGAATTCTTTCAAGATGGTTAGGGATTCAGGACAATCCAGAGGTTTTCCAGGGAGAAGATGCTTTAGATGTGGAAGCTTGTCGCATATAGCCTCGGATAAGGATTGCTTTGCTATTCATATCATATGCAATGAGTGTGGTGTGAGAGGGCACATTGCCGATGTTGTAGAAATTTTAATGCTGGGTCAAATCAAGTGCATGAAATAAGTGCAAGTTATGAAGATGAGTCATATTGTGAGGATGGCAGAGAAGTGGTATTTACA
The DNA here is from genome assembly GCF_040938575.1 of Ambystoma mexicanum. NCBI lineage: Eukaryota > Metazoa > Chordata > Amphibia > Caudata > Ambystomatidae > Ambystoma > Ambystoma mexicanum. The sequence goes on from NC_090929.1 coordinate 777,667,522, forward strand.
GTGAATGCTGTCAATGGCAGAGTGAAAATGCAGAAACCTTATGCTGAGGTTGTAATTCGAGGTGTACCCGTACGCATGCTAATGGATAGTGGTGCTGACTACACCTTGATAAGTGTGGAAGTGTGGAGGAACAAATTCGATAGTTGTACTCTGTGGGAAAATACTGTTAAAGCAAATGCTTATGGAAATGTTCCCATAGATATTATAGGTTGCTTTGATGCTGAATTACAGTTTAAGGACAGGAAGGCCAAAGGTTGTGTGTATGTTACCAACAGAGGGGGTGAATTGTTGTCATGGAGTGATCAAGCTGAATTGAAGATAAGGCTAGGCCTTAGTGGGAAGATTGTACTCCTCCTGCTGGGGGTCGTCTTATGTCATCAACTTGCAAATAAAAGGTTCTTTACCTTTAAACTACTGGTTATGTGAAACCCTCCCTTTGTACATAACAAGAGGTTGGTTGTCGACAGGGGAGTCAGTAACCGGGGGATCTTTGTCTACTGGGGAATCTACCCTGTAGGTTCCTGGGTCGTCCTCTTCCTCCTCTTGGTCCTTGTCATCTCCATAGTAGCCAGTCCCAGTTTGGTCTTCCAACATGCCCAAATCTGGATCCTCACTAATAGGTGAATCTTCATGATATTGAGTGTAGGGCTGTATACAGAAATGGTCTGAAGACCTTGTTGGTGCTTCAACCCGGGACTTCTTACTTGGGGGAATTGGGTCCCTAAAGCCTGTGGGTGATGCCCCGTCGTAACAGCATATAACAAACTGTAATTCTCGGCAGCTTCCACTAGATGTCGGCCTATGCACAGCATATGATCTAAGCAGATTCCACAAGCCTCAGAAATATATATATGGGATACATTACTCACCGTAATCGTATTTCTAATGCTTGTATCTGCTTAGATTCACATGCTGTGCATAGGCCGACATCTAGTGGAAGCTGCCGAGTATTATAGTTTGTTATTTGAAACTCGAAAATGGGCGTCGACACAGGGCGTGCCAGTAATGCCTAGTGTGACGTCCACTATACCCATGAACCCTCACGCGTGCAGACCCTCAGATTGTGTTTTTTCTGACATGAGGTAGCATGAGGAGTAGCGTGAATAAAGATTATCCAAGCAGATTGAAGAAAGATAAGACTACAAGCATCTATGCACCTTCTCTCAGTGGGGAGGAAGGGCGGGCACATGTCAATATAAGCAGATACAAGCATCAGAAATACGATTACGTTGAGTAATGTATCCCTTCTGAGGCTTGTGGAATCTGCTTAGATCACATGCTGTGCATAGATTAGCGAGCAGTGTTAGAAGAAGGAGGTGGGAAGTGAGAAGGGTCATGAGCAAATAAATGTCTTAGAACCTCTTGTCCCACTTGAGTATCTGTCTTGGAATGAGTGTCAATGCAGTAGTGCTGAGTAAAAGTGTGAATAGAGCTCCATGTAGCTGCTTTGCAAATGGTGTCAAGGGGTACATTTGCAATGAAAGCCAGAGTGGCCCCAGTGCCTCTAGTAGAGTGGGCTCTTGTCGTAACAGGCAGAGTTCTTTCAGAAAGGGAGTAACATAGTTGGATACAGTTGACTATCCACTTTGAGATGGCACCTTTAGAGACGCGATGTCCTTCTCTGCCTGTAGCTACGGAGACAAACAGTTGGTCTGTTTTTCTTAGCAGCCTGGTCTTGTCTACGTAGTAGAGGACCGCTCTTCGCACATCTAGAGTGTATAGTTTCACCTCAGCAGAGCTTTTGGGTTCTTGGAAGAAGGCCGGAAGCTCAATGGACTGGTTAACGTGGAATTTAGAAATGAACTTAGGTGAGAACCTAGAGTGTATTCGTAAAACCAGTTTATCCTTATGAACAGTAAAGAAAGGATCCTGCACTGACAGAGCCTGAATTTCACTGACCCTTCTTATGGATGTAATAGCTACTAAGAAGGCAGTCTTATAGGTCAGGTGTTTGAGACTGGCTTTATGCAGGGGTTCAAAGGTTGGCCCCATGAGCTTAGCAAGCACCACATTAAGGTCCCATCCAGGTGGTGGGTTAGAAATTGGAGTCTGGCTGGGGGAACCTGGATGCGAATCCTGGGCATTGCCTGTTTTCACTTGTGGCGAATAGGTCTGTAGTGGGGAAACCCCACTGTGAGAAGATGTCTTCTACGACTTCTCTGTGTAGACACCATTCGTGTTCTTCTGGGAGGGGATCTCTGCTCAAAGCGTCCGCTAGTGAATTGAGATCCCTTGGAACATGTTGAGATGACAGGTAAATGTTCTGTCTGAGTGCCCATATCTAAATTTTCTGGGCAAGCCTGGACATATTTGGCGAACGAGTCCCTCCCTGTTTGTTTAGGTAAAACATCGCTGTTGTGCTGTCTGTCAAGATCTGCAATGACAGGTTCAACAGGTGGGGCTCGAACGCTTGAAGCGCTCTGAATGCTGCCAGAAGCTCTAACAGATTGATATGATTCTTGGCCACCGAGTGAGACCAGAGACCCTGAGCTGTGTGGTGATGGAGGTGTGCTCCCCACCCTGACAGGGATGCATCTGTTGTGACTACAGCCTGTACCTCTGGATCGTAAAAGGGTTTCCCCTTTGACAGGTTCTCTCGTGTCCACCAGTGGAGACTTTGTACAAGTGTTGGCGAAACGACCACTAGATCGTCCCACTGACCACTTGCCTGAGACCACTGTTTCGCCAACCATTCTTGCATGGGTCGCATGCGCAGGTGTGCATGGGGGACCAGGTAAATACATGACCCCATCATGCCTAGCAAACGCATCGCTTTGCGCACCCTTATCTGGCGACCGGGCTGATATAGAGGAATTTGCAGTAGTAGATTCCGAATTCTTTCCTCTGATGGCAAGACCAACCGCTCTTGAGTGTTCAGGACAGCTCATAGAAACTGTTTGGAGGTGCTTGGCACCAGGCTTGATTTTTTCTTGTTGATTGAGAAGCCCAATTCGAAGAGGAGGTCAATCGTTCTTTGAATGTTTGATCTGCAAATTACTGGGGTCTCCCCCGTGATGAGACAGTCGTCCAGGTAAGGGTACACTGGGATTGCCTTCCTGCGTAGGTATGCAGCCGCCACCGCCAGTACCTTGGTGAATACCCTTGGAGCCGAAGCTATACCGAAGGGCAGCAACTTGAACTGGTAGTGCTGACTGTCCACCTTGAAGTGCAAGAATATTCTGTGCGCTGGGAACATGGAAATATGAAAATAGGCATCTTTCATGTCCAATGTTGCCATGTAATCCCCCTTTTTTAGGAGGGGCATTACCTCTTGGAGAGTAGTCATGCAAAATTTTTGGGGCTTGACATACTTGTTTGCATGGTGTAAGTCTAATACTGGGCGCATTGTGAAATCTTTTTTTGGCACAAGGAAGTAAGTTGAATAAATACCCTTGTTTACCTGGTTGCCCGGGACGAGTTCGATTGCGTCCTTTGCTTGAAGATTGACGATCTCCTCGAGGAGGATCTTTTGGTGGTCCAAGGAATGCATCTTTTGACGTGGAGGGTGGTTGCGGGGACGCTCGAGCAGTTCTATGCAGTATCCCGCGGACACTGTGGACAGCACCCATCTGTCTGATGTGATCCCTTCCCAAGCTTGGGTGAAGTTGGAAATGCATCCCCCTACTGGGGATGCGTGAGAAGGGACCCTGAGCGGAGTGTCACTGTTTTGCGGGAGGCGTTCTGTCTCTGCTGGGACTGCCTCTACCTCTACCAAAGCTCCTTTTGTTTCCTCTGCCGTAACTCTGTGTAGTCTGCTGGTTGTTACCCCATGATGTACCCTGTCCCTGTGTATAATTGGAGCCCCTTTGGGAATTTTGTCCGCATTGCCTCTTTGATTAGGGGGATTGTTCGTCAACTGTCCAGGGATTTCAGAGTATCATACTCGTCTTTGGCAGTTTTTAATGCGTCCTCAACCACTTTGCCAAATAGGAGATTCAGTTCCACCGGCATGTCAATTAGGGATGCTTGTGTCTCGGGTTTAAACCCTGACTGTCTTAACCAAGCATGCCTCTTAATGACCGTGCCCTCTGCTATGAGCTTGCCCGCATTATCTGCGGCATCAAAGGTTGCCTTAAGGATGCAACCGGATACGGCTCTCCACTCCGACGCGACCTGGGCCAACTGACCCTTTAGTGGTTCCGGTGCGGAGTCAATGAGGGCAGCTACCTGCTCCCACTGGTGGCAATTGTAACTTGCCAGCAGAGTGGTGGTGTTGGCAATCCTTGTCTGGTAAGCGGAAGTGGAGGCTACCTTCCTTCCCAACCCGTAAATTCTCTTGCTCTCCTTGTCTGGGGGGGGCCTCAGATGATAACAGAGGTGTCCCTGCCCTCTTTCTGGTTTTGTAATTACCAAGAAGTCGGGCTTTAGTTGACCCCTTATGTAAAGCGGGTCTGACTGGGCGGCCCTGAATAATTTTTCGATTCTGGGGTTTACGGCCCTGGTGAGGTTAGGAGTAAGAAGGGAAGGATCAATTCTCCTTTGGATGGACTTGAGAATTAGAATGGCTTGGGCAATGGGTCTTTTCTCTCCCACTAGTTCTTCAGCAAATTCCCTCTCTTCCTGTGCTCCCTGAGTGTCTATGCTTGAGTGCTCGGCCGCTCTAGCCAAGACCTCATTTAGGAGGGGCTGGTTGTTTACCAGAGAGTCGGTAACCTGGGGTTCTTTGCGAACAGGAGAGTCATCCTGTAGACTTCTGCAACGTCATCTTCCTCCCCATCTTGGCCCTCGTCATCCCCATAATAGTCCACCCCAGTTTGGTCGTCCAACATTACCAAGTCTGCATCCTCCTCATACTGTTGTGGATCCTCAGCATACTGAGTGTAAGGCTGTATGTAAAAAGGGTCTGAATTCAGTCCCTGAGTTGGAGTCTCAACCCAAGGTTTCTTATTAGGGGGGCTGAGGGTCCTTGGAATCTGAGGGAGTAGCACTGTCTGGGGTATAGGAGAGGAAGTGCACTGGGTTCTTCGAGTAGAAGTCAGCCACGGAGGACATTCTAGTCATTACCCTGTCTATATCTTCACTGGTCCATTTTTTGGACCTGGGAATGACCATTTCCTGAGAGGGTTCCCCTTCTACTCCTTGTTTTGACCTAGGGGCCTGGACAGGGGTCTTGGATTTATGCTTATCTGAAGACTTTGAACTGTCCTTATGCATCTGAGATGCAGAAGAAGAGTGTGGTTTCTTCTGCTGTTTACCCCCCTCCCCATGAGTAGAAGAGTGTTTCCCTGATGTTTTCACCTTCTCAGAGGTTTTTGACGCCTGGCGTCGAGATTCGGGGGTGGTGTCTCTTTCTTTCGAGTGTGCACGTCGGGACTCGGAAGCAGACGCCGAATGGTCTGCCGGAGCCACCTTCTGGTGTGCGACCTGGGGCTGGAGGTCGGATTCGTCTTCTGACGAGCGTACCTCAGTGACTTTGGTGAGTGAGGCACTCTTGGCAACTATGGACGGTTGCCTCGTGTCATGCGGCGATCTTGACGTGGAACGCCCAGAGGGCACCGATTCGGTGGACCGCTCTCTTCGTGCCTCTTTCCAAGAACTCGACACGCGTGTCGAGTCTCGGTTGGACTTCGAGTGTTTAGGTGTAGAAATGGTGTGGGTAGCGCTAGTGTCGCCGGGTGTGTTCCCCATAACTGCCCTGCCGGGCAATCTTCCGAGGTCGGGGACTTGCACTTGGGCATCTCTCAACACCTCTCTGCCCTCACCGTCCGAAAGTACGGCATCGCTGCCATCACTGAAGGCGCCCTCCGCTTCCATGGCCCGCTTTGCCTTGCGTGGTGGGCCCAACGTTTGGTCGAGCGGTCCTTTAGTGTTTTCGCCTTGAACAGGCTACACGCTTTGCAGTTCACCTCGGGGTGATCCCTCAGCAAGCAAAGGTTGCAGGTGGAGTGTTTGTCAACCCAAGGGTACTTGCGGTTGCACTTGGGGCAAAATTTAAATGGGGTACCCTCCATATGCACCCTGTGGCAGCGGACTATTGTGTGGGTTACCAGACATTTGATCGAAAAAAATTGGTCGACTGGACAAATGGTCGAACCAATTTGGTCGAAAACCAAATGGTCGAATTTTTTTATTTTTTATTTTTACCCCTTTTTTTGGGGGGGGTTCTCCCCCCAACCCCATTTTTTTTCTAAAAAACCCTTTTTTTCCCTAAACTACAACCTTAAAAAATATATATAAATAAAAAAAAATTCGACCATTTGGTTTTCGACGAAATTACGTCGACCAAATGTCCTGTCGACGAATTTTTTTCAATGAAATGTCCGGACACCTATTGTGTGTAGGAATAATAAGAGTGTAGAGTATGTTTCTACCCCCACTCTCCCTACTTGCAGGCCCGAGGCCAGAGGCCTTCCAAGGCCCGGGCCAAGGCCAGAGGCCTTCCGAGGCCCAAAGTCCATCATGCAGGTCACGACGGTTGTTTTTTATTTATTGTTTTATTTTTTATTATTCCCGACAATACAGTGGCGTGGTTACTTAACAATTCGATAACAACCTTCCCTCCCTCCCACCCTCCCTCCTTCCCAACTGTCCAGACCAAAACGTTCTACACCACCAGTTCATGCACTATGATTATTGTTAGTCATTCGAGCCGTCACTTGAGGAGCCATCCGCCTCAGGGATAAACAGCGTCACTGTTAGTGCCACCCATTGGAGTAGGTCACCCGAAGTGTCCAGTCTTTGTTGGCTTTGGGCAGTTTCCCAGGCAGCCGTTTCGGCTGTCGACCACTTGCGAAGGTCTTCCCACCACACTGATAAGTACGGGGCCCGGGGGTGTTTCCAGCTCATGGCGATGCGTCTTTTTGCAAGTATGAACATTAGGTCTTTAAGTCTATTTAATGGTTTATTCTTTTTGTTCCTATGATATCTTCCAAGGATACATGCTTTTGGCGTGTGCACCTCCAGTGTAATGTCAGCCTTGGCCACCTTAGCTTTGATTTGCGCCCAGAAGGTCTGTATGGCGGGGCATCCCCAGAAACATATGAGTCATCCCTGCCTGGGGTTCTTTGCATTTAGGGAATCCAGTGGCCTCTGCCCCGCTGAATCTAGAGATGATGTCTGGAGTGAGGTACGCTCTGTTCATGATATAAAATTGTATGAGCTGGAACCTGGCGTTTCTAGATACTTTCTTGTGGTATCCTGTTATGTGCTTCCACTCTGTATCTTCGATCTGCTGGCCGAGTTCCAGTTCCCACTTATCCCTACACTTGAGGCTGTGCTGGGTGGTGTTGTCAAGCAGTGTTTTGTATATTCTGGAGGTCTCATGGCCTCCCTTCGCTGCCGCCCACAGGCTCTCAATGCTTTCGCGTCCGGTGTCTAGATTTTCTACTGTGGGCCAACAGGCTGCTAGTCTTTTCACTACAGCATTGTGTAGTAGGATCTGTCCCGTGTGTATCGCAGAGACTTCCTGCAGCTCGGCAAAATTTAAGATACCCTGATCATCCGCCAGATCCCCTATGGTGGCGACGCCACTTGGCTCCCATTTGTCTCTTATTGTCTTGTGGCTTTCCGGTCTATTTGTCATTATGGCAACAATCGGGATCTGCGGGGAGTAGGGATCTGTTAGTTTCGCTGCCTTGCAGGTTCTTCTCCGTATCTGAGTACCTAAGAGGATGAAGTGCAGATATTGGTGTTTTGTTCCTGGCGCAGTCCACAGCATGTCCCTGAGTAGCATTTGGGTGATTCCTGGCTGCAGCAGGCGGGTGTCTGTTGAGGCCTCATCGGTCATCCATTGGATCACATGTTTCAATTGCCCAGCTAAATAGTAGAGTTCGAAGTTGGGGACCTTGAGGCCTCCTTTGTCGTAGGGTCTCTGCATTGTGTCCAAGGCGACTCTGCGCCTTCCGTCTTACCATAGGAATGTCCTGCAGAGCTTGTGTAAGTAATTGAAAAATTGCTGTGGTATGTTGTATGGTACGTTGGTGAAAAAGTAGAGAAGTCTGGGTAACGCAACCATTTTGAGCAGACCCACTCTGCCCACCAACGAGAGCGGTAGCTTGCTTCAGAATTCCATTGATTTTGCCAGACCTTGATGCCCTGGTACTTAAAGGAGGAGGATTCCCATCTCAGGGCTAGTGGTGGGAGAGCTTTGGCCTCTAGCACGCTCAAGGCCGCCAGGGGGTACAGGCAGGATTTACTATGGTTAATCTGGATCCCAGTATATCTGTGAAATCCCTCTAAGGTCTCTAATATGTAAGGCAGTATGTGTACGGGGTTTGTTAGGTAGAGGAGCATGTCGTCTGCATACATAGAAATCAGGTGATTCACCCTGTCTTTCACTATGCCCCTGTCTCCATACTCTTGTCTAAGGTATGCCGCCACTGGTTCAATGGCAATGATGTATAACATGGGAGATAGGGGGCATCCTTGCCTAGTGCCTCGGGATAGCTTCCACTTGTCTGAGAAGGTGTTGTTGGTGCGTACTCTGGCATCAGGGTTCGTGTAAATGAGTGTGACCCATTTAATGTAACGGGGCCCTATTCCCATCTTGGACAAGGTAGCCAGAAGCCATTTCCAGAGTACCGAGTCAAATGCAAGGGACGCCACTGCACATTCCTCCTACCTACCTTCAGTACTGTAAATGACATGGTGCAGTCTACGTAAATTCTCAGTAATTGTCCGCATTTAGCAAGGACAAGGGTCTATATGAGCCGCACTCAGTGCTATCTTTGTTGGGCTTTAACAATGTATTGATGACTGCGTCCCTCATGGTATCTGGGAGTTGGCCTGAATCGTATGCCTCGTTGAACACTTGGGAGAGTAACAGAGCTAGTATGTCCTCATAGGCCTTATAGAACTCTCCTGGGAGTCCATCCGGTCCCGGTGCTTTCCCGGAGGGTAGCGATCTGATAACAACTGCAACCTCCTCAGGGGTAATCGGGCCTTCAAGAGACTCTGCCGTTTGTTCCTCAAGGTGTGGCAGCCTAATGATGTCCAGCACATCCTCTATTTCTGTGTCAGTTGGTGGTGAGGTATCGGTGTAGAGGGCCTGGTAGTACTTGGCGAATGCGTGGTTTATGCTAGCTTGTGAATGCATATCTACGCCGTCAGCATCTCGGATAAGGCAGATGGGTTTTCTAGGGGCTTCTCACTTATGAAGCCACACTAGCAACTTCCCCGGCTTATCCCCTAGGGGGTGACTTCTTTCAATATGCTTCGCGTAGCTGAGTTTACCAAGGGCCTTCCAATGTTGCAAGCAGGCTTGCTTTAATTCAACTATTCTGCGTACGTGGGCACGGTCTGAGGAGGCAATGATTTCTAATTGCTTCAGCTCTTCTTCAGCGCGCACTAACTTTGACGTGATGGATTTTTGGACTCCCCCCGTGGTGGCTATCATTTCCCCCCTAATCACTACCTTATATGCTTCCCATCCCGTGCTGATGTGCTGGACACTATCCATATTCGTCTGACAGTAATTTGTTGTACATTGTCTAATTTGCTCGCAAAATGCCTTGTCTAACAGCGATTCGCTTCTGAGTCTCCATGTGGGTATGGGGGGTCTGGGTGCCATCATTATCCACGAGGTAACCAGGGGGGAATGATCCGATAGCACTCTGGCCAAATATTGTGTGTCCTCAAATGCATCTAAGTGTTCCTCTGTCAATAGTAAACTGTCAATTCTGGTGTGTACTGCGTGTGGAGGTGAGTAAAAGGAGTAGGTTCTGCCCTCTGGGTGCTGTGCCCTCCAGAGGTCTTGCAGGGTGTATTGTTGTAGGAGGGCATTTAATATTTTAGCGGGAGGGGAAGGGCGGGAATGTTTGCTGTCTGATCTATCCAAGCGTGGATCTAGGGTGCAGTTGTGGTCCCCCCCATGTGATTATGCCATAGCTCTCGGTGGTTGTTGTTCTTCGGACCAGTGTCAATCTTCGAACTTCGATGACTCGATGTGGGAGTGGAAGAACGGGGAAATTAATATGATATTTAGCAAAATATGGCTGAAAGCCAAGGAACTCCGCGCAATGCTTCCGACAAGTATGGCGGAAAAGAACAATCTGAGGGTCCTACATGCGTGAGGGATCATGGGTACAGTGGACGTCACAATAGGGATAGTATTACTGGCACGCCCTGTGTTGACACCCATTTTCGAGTTTCGAAAAACAAACTCTAAGCAGATTCCACAAGCCTCCGAAATATATATACATATATATGACATACATTACTTACCGTAATCGTATTTCTGATGCTTGTATCTACCTAGATTCACATGCTTTGCATAGACCAACATCCAGCAGTAGATGCAGAGTATTGCATGACTTGTTTTCAAAGTTCGAAAAGGGACGTCAACTGGGCGTGCTTGAAATACTATCCCTAGTGTCACATGTACTGTACCCATGGTCCTTCACGCGTCAAGGTCCTTCAGATTATTTTGTTTCTCACATGAGGGAGCATGAAGTGTATGCAGGAGTACAGAAAAGTGTAAGATGTCTATGTACTGTGAGAAACCTGAAGGTGTCTCACTTACTAGTCCCCAGGGATCTGTCATTCAAGTGGCCAGGACCCGGCCATCGCTATTGGATCAAGTTCCTGAGGGTGGAGCAGTGTGGAAGGATCACCTGGATTGGGGGTCCTCGGGGAGTGGAAGTGGGACACCGATGGGTGAGACGCGGTATCCCCTTCCTCACAACACATTTTTCCCCATCCTACCTCGTAGGATACTCAGACAATCTACCCTCCCTTTTCTCACACAAACACTTTCTTACACCACGAAAGACAATGGAATAACACCAGAGCCATTTACCTGACATGTCCCAACACAAAGGTCAGGCAGAGTCAGGCAATTAAGAAAAACCACTCACACTTGACGGACCTTTCCCTTCCCCACAGGGATAAAGGGTGAAGCACGAGAGCACACTACGAGCAAGGCCGACCGCACAACGAGTTAGCTATTCCAGGATGGCAGTTCAAGAGGAAGAGAAAAGCAGCGAGAACAGAAGGGACGACTGTGATGCTGGAAATGCATCAGAGGGACAAGTCCTCCGAATCCTTGTCCTTTATTGCCTTATCATGTATGTTCTATCTTGTGCGGCTCTTCCTGTATTTGGTTTGGTGAACAGACTCTTGGGATACCCTCATGGCACCCATGGGTGGGAGTACGAACGTGTACTCCTAGGTATGTTTTTGGGCACCTTCCTTTGTGTGGCCCACAGAGCAGGGTACGGGCTGGTGGCTGCTCCGTGCTGAATTGACAGGAGCGTCTTTCATTTTGGGATGCCCAGGTCCTGCATTTGGAATCCGTGGATTCCGGATAGGAAACAATAGGCCCCTGTGGCCTCTTGCTTTCTATCGCCTGTTACCTTACTTTTGCCAAAGTGCTGGGAAGCCCTGACTCTGTCCCTTCCCCCTGACTGGCTGTTGGGTGGAAGTTCCATATATGGTGTTGTGGGGAAATCCAGGCCAGACTGGCTGGAGCCTTCCCAATGACTGTATGTTGTGGGTACGCCCGTGGGGCGAATGGAGTGTGTGACAAATACGCATTTTGTGTTATGGGTGTCTAGTATCTGGTGTTTGACACAATGACTGAGACAGCCCTGCCCGAAACTGGTATGAATGCAGTGTGTAGTGCTTAATGACAGAATGCTTGTCCGAATCCACATTCTGTGTTGTGAGATGGAGAAGAATGGTCTGATTGGCTGCGTGACTGCCTGAATGCCCTTCTGAGTGATTGGTTGCCTCAGTGTGACCCAGTAGAATGAATGGGAGATCAACTAGTATATCTGGGGGCCTCTCTCTGATACAAATCGTTCGGAAGCTCAAGTAGAAACTGACCTTGAAACCGACGCTTAACTTTGAAGCCCACTGGAGGAAGAAGAACTGCTGCTGCTGTCCTTCGCTAATCTGAAAGCTGTTGTGCCTTCAAGGAACTGATCCAAGAAAGGACCTGGCTAGGAGACCTCTCCCCGAGCTATGAGGGACCATCATGCACCAGCTGATCTTTGCCAAAGCTCCCTGGTAGACAGACCTACGAAAGGCTGGCAACCGGAGACGGGGACCACCGAGGAGAACGAAGAGAAGCACCGGACAGCCGTCCACCGTCGATGACCGCCGTCGCCGACCGGAGCCGCAGTGCTCCCTTTGCCTAGGAACATTTGATCCAAGGACTCCCTTGTCCATCCTCGTTGACCGCTTTCGTCCTGCCGGAGAAAGTCAAGGCCGCCCACGACCGAGGAGAATCCGCAGGTGTGTTTCCTGCCACCCGAAGACCTCAGAGACACTGACGAAGCTACTGAAGCCAGCCATGGTCACGTCCCATTCGCCGACGACGATGACTCGACACCCTTGCTGGGCCAAAGTTCTTCATTGACTCTTTGCGGGAACGATCACTTGTCGTCGAGGTGCACCGCATGCCTCTTCTTCTTCACAGGACGTTCCCAAGGCTTCGTCAATCTGCACCGTGAAGATCGAAGAAGCTCCCTCTATGACCACCGTTCACCTGTTTCTTCATCTCGGAAGTTCGACGACCCGTGGCTCCTGCCTGAAACGGAGTGCACTCAAGAAGGGCCCGTTGATTCCCTGACGAAGAACTCTCCAACACAAGGTACATTTGGGTTGCAGAACTATAGAAGAAGATAAGACTTTAATACGACAATATATGGACTGGGCTTGTAGTGCATCTTCATTTACAGGTTGCCCAAGTGGGGGGATACTCATACAGAACTGTGTCTAGGTATCGGGGCCAGTATTCTGCCAATTGTCTAACCAACTTGTCTTCCTCCTAAGTCTATGGTTGATACTGTTGTGCTGTGTTGATTCGTATGCTATTTGAACTGAGTACAGTTGATGCATTTTAATAGAATCAAAGTAATTGTGGTACCACATAGAAGTGTATATATTTGCCATTGTAGATTAACAAAGCACAAAGTGAGTTATTGTGATTCGTATATAACCTTGAACCTTAATTATATAAAGACTGTATTTTAACTAATACAGTGTGTGGACATTACTTTGTGGGTGCTTGGGGACTACACTGTACTTATGAACCAGCCCGCATCACCTCCTGAGAAGCTAGGCCTTGATTCCTTGTCCATTGCTACCAACAATAGAGAAACTTGGATGGGGTCCCTGCCGTATAGAGAGCAGGAGTACAGACAGCCCCCTGCGGCCCTTTACAACGACAAGGAGAGAAGCAGCCTTGCCTTTTTTTCGACCCAGACACACAAAGCCTCTGTGAAAGGAATCATAAGACCACGAACAATAGCCGACTTGTGCTGTGGCAGATGTCAACAGTACACAGAGCCCTCCTACACTGATAACCAGAACGAGGAGAGATGCTACCATGGTACCGTCCTTGAGTTCAGAGACAAGAAAAGCCAAGTGGTTCCTCACAGCCAGTGAGTCGGAGGGAGAACCGATAAGAAACCGAACTGTGTTGACCGAAGGTTGCAAATGGCAAAATAAGGTGAATCAAAGAAATGTTAACACTGCAGGGGAAAGATCAGCTGCAGAGGGGTCCGGCGCCATGAGGGTGCTCACTCGAAAGACTCTGGCTAATCCCCCTTATTGTTGAAACTACTGATACCAGAAGGCCTTAGGAGAGCCGCAAAGAAAAGGTCCAAGTGGTCAAACAGGGGTCGAGAAACCCCCCTTGTACAGTCGAAAGTCTTTGACTGGCAAGTAATTGGAAAGCTAAGGGAAATATATCTCGTATCATGAGAAAGTAGAAGGAACTGTATGACCTGCAAATGTGAATGCGGCTGAGGGATGCCTGCAGAACGGGGTGAAGCATGATGCCCCAATGAACATTGTGTTGACAAGAGTGAACCTGATGGAGGGATTTCCACAGTGGGTTGTTTAAAAAGACATTGAGACTTGTGAATGAAACAGGTGAAATCTTTTGAATAAAAGCGGTAATGAACCCAACGGAGGGAGGCTAACATTCGAGAAGATTCTGAGCCCAGAAGAGGGGGACCCAGAGGTGAAAGCCATCACACACTGTAACGAAATAGATCAAATCTTGTGAATAAAAGCCGCATTGGACCCGACGGAAGGAGGCTGCCATTCAAGAGGGGTCAGAGCCTGGAAGAGGGGGATACAGGGGTGAAAGCCATCACCCAACGTACATACAGAAAAGGAAACTTTTGTTTTGGTTATTTTGAACATATCAGGTCCTCAGACGCAAGAGACTTTTTGTAGAAAAGAGACTTAACCACCGAAGATCCTGATACCTGAGAACGGAACTGTAGTCTTGTGCTGGGAAAGCCTGAGAGTGCTGTGCTCAGGAGTCCCGCCTTGTCCTGTGCTCAAGACGTGGGGAAGGGAGACCCCCAGCTATAACGTCCTAACATATCATTCGTGAACACTTCTTTCTTTTTTGTGAACACTATACCACACTCTTTTTGTATTTAGTTGTAAGGATTGGCAATAGTTTTCTTTTTAGTAAAGGCCCTTCTATTTGACAAGACCGCACTAGGACTGCCTTATTATTATTGGCTGATCGTAGCTTGCTCCCATCTTAGATTTAGCTTTAGTATAGGTGTTTTTCCAACCTACTGTCAGTCCAGAAAAACTAAAGCACTCCTTGAGGGTCCGGAAATGAATGATAATTGGTTGGCCGAAGACCAACCGCCTCATTTACAGTGTAAGAATATATATTCATTAGTCATTAGTTATTACGTAGCTATTAGTTTAACTAGAGTGAAGCCATTTTAAGATGACCAGAATCGCCATTTTGTTTTCTCTCTCTGCTCTCTCTAACGTTGCCACTTTGCCTCATGTAAAACTGCTTTGCTGTAGATATTATTTCGCTTCAATGGTCCAAGGCTAAGAAACATGTTGAAACATTACACTGGAGAGCCAGACAGGAAATGAAATGGGGGCGGCATCAATTGTGTCATTGCAGATTGTAAGGTGCTCCTTTTGTATATATGTAACTGATGTACGACTCTTTTTTGCTTGCGTTCCCCGAGGTCTGTTAGACACACGTCGTGGGGCGTGGGACCACTTGGCCAATTGGAACTATTTGTATTGCAATAAACCCTGGATTTTGGGAACAGAACCTCGTGTTTGGCGTATCTATTCATGGTGGTGACTGTGCCTTGTTTCCACATTCGAGGGTCCCTAAGGGGCCCCTTCATGATGGCGCCCAAACAGGGACCCTCCCTCACTTGTTCCATTGTGTACGTTGCAAAATAAAAAAGGCGACAAGAACGGCGAGGACAGGAGCGATCGAACCGGGGTCGAGAGGGGTTCGGGGCGCCCTGCATAAGTGATGAGACTCCTTTCTGCAGATCTGCACACCGCTGATCCATGATCAACGTCCCTGGTCAGCGAACAAGGAGGCGAGGGTCCCGAAACGAGGCAGAGCCGAGATACGCAGACACAACGTCATTGGTTGCGTCAGTATACGGATGAATTGTGTCTTGGAAAGACAAATTGGTTGATCAGGTGAGTCGTACCCCGATTTGTAAGTAATCCTGATATTGGTTGAGAGTTGATTTTGTAAAATCAAACACCCAGGGTAAGTTTGATTAGCCATGGGTAAGGTTAAAACATGCCTGGGGTATTGTCCACGTTAGCGGGATTTTTCCGCTGCTGTGAACAATCTTTGGAAACTGGCCAGGAAGCACCACCGGGAGGAACGCCGGCTTATGAGATGTACATAAAGTATGGTATGGGAGCGATAATGTTGTGTGAGACTTGGCATAAGCAAACCAGAAAACAGGAAAATCTTCAGTGGCCGATTGATGGGAGTTTTGATATGGGACGTATAGATAACCTGGAAAAGGTGTTGATAAGTAAAAGAGCACGCCCTGGGGCACTTGACACCCTTAGGGACTGGAGAAGGGAAGCAATGCTCAGATACAGAAGTAGAGAGAAACATGCGTGTAGGCATAAGTCAAAGATGGAGAAAGCTGAGGAGAAGGAGGAGGAGGAGTGAAGTAAAAGCTTGAGAAAGGCAAGGTGGCGCGATGAATTAAACATGGAAAAAATATATCCACAAAGAGAGCTACGCACATCAGACGAATTGATAAACAGAATTTAAACTGAAACAAAACATGGCCCGAGGAGTGAAACGAAACAGACTACGACAGTAGCTGTCACTCAACCCCCTCCCGCTGTTCAGCTCCTCCCATCGCCAGCACAACCACAGGCTGCATCAGACACTGCACTTCCACTGCCCACTAGCCAGCCCTCCCCGAGTGTTTTGCAATTACCACAGCCCCAACCGACGAACCCCCCTCTCACTGCTCCCTCTGCAGCTTCCGATCAAGAGGGTGCCACTGTTCCAACTGCCCCTCCCATGAGTGGAATTGAGCAGAATGAATGTATGAGAGTAACTCGTAGCGCAATCAGCAAGGAAAGAAAGCGTGAGCTGCAAGAACAAGCAGAGATATATATAGACGAGCATAATGAGGGATCCACGCTAGCGTCACTGTGTGACTTCAGAAGGAACAATGAAATGCAGGTATTGTTGGAATGCATGGGGGAATATTTGGCGGGACAATGGAAAAAGTTAATTGGAAAGTTACCATCGCAACGATTGTTGGATTTGAATGCATTAGCCCGTTGTAGAGGGAGAGATGAGGAGATAAAAGAGCATGTAGATAGACTGTTTGAATTGAAGAATGAACTTGATGAAGAATATTCTGAATTATTCGCCACACCGGGCAATAAGAGAAAAGATATTGAGAGGGGTAGAGACCGGCGATTTTCGTTGCCAGCGGCACAAGGTAGTGCAGCACTAAAAGTATGTGTGCGGGAGGCACAAAAATGGATTTCAGATCCCAGTATTCCCACAATGGAAATACATGGAATATTTGAGCATACACTTTAGCAATGAAAAGGAGAGCGCTACAAACGATGGTTGAGTATTTGATGAATAAAGATAGAAGCGAGGGAAAAGTGAGCACCCCGGAAGTGTTGGCGGTATATAAGAGAGCGATGGAACGGGGAACAGGAGAGACAGCCTTATCCCTCGATCTGGGAATATTGTTGCATAAGAGGGAAGGGGGAGGAATAGTGAGTGTGGCCTTCCCCATGAGAGAAGTGCCCCCTACTTTTGTCCCAAAGGTAGAGACTCCCGGAATAGGCAATGCGCCAGCTCAGGTAATCCCAGCACATTACACAGCCCAATATGTGCATGTTCCCTTTTCCAGGCAGGAAGTAAATAATATAAAACAGACAATCCCGGACATACAGAAAAATCCATCAGGGTTTTATAAAGAAGTGGAGTCCTTATTGCAGTCATCGGTGTTCACAATGGATGATACAGATCTAATATTCCCCGTAATTTTGCCAGCGGAGATATGGAAACGAATAAGAAAGGTAGATGATGAGACAGCCTATGGTGCCACGTGGGCGAATTTAATATTGGAGGATAAAAATAAAGCAGCGGGAGCAGAGCCAGGGGCAAATATGTTAGCACTACCGGCAAGGATAATACAGAAGTTAAAAGAACTGGTCCCAGAGAAAAGAATCCAATAGAACAAGATGACGATGTGTGTGCAAGGTAAAGATGAGTTGGCCACAGATTATTTCAATAGATTCAAAGAAGTATTTACAGATTTCAGTGGACAGGATGTGAGTACAGAAGCAGGGAAAAGGTTATTTGTGGATATATATGTGAGGGGATTAATACTTCCAATTCAAAATTTGATAATGACATCAGAAAGCGCATGGCAAGCGAAAACATTAGGAGAAGTATTACACATAGCTCAATATTATGAAAACAGGGTAAATACTGAGAAAGAAAGAGAAGCGAAGGATAGAATAAGCTTAAAAACACAGGTGTTGCTCCAGCAGGTAGCAGGACACAACAGGGGAAGGGGAAATGCACAGAACAGGGGAAATTCGAGTATGCATGGAGGGCCTTTGGGATTAAACCAATGTGCATATTGCAGAGAGGAAGGACACTGGTGGGCACAATGTCCGCACTTGCAAAATAGAGGCAGAAATGGTCAGAGAAGGCCTCATAGAGGGCACGGAGGAACAAATGGTCATAACAGACATCATATGCAGCAGCATCAGAATGATCAAGGGAATGGTGCACAAAATCAAGGCCAGGCTCCGAGTCAAAATATACAGACTCAAAATCAGCAAGGTGCACAAATGGGAAATAGAGGAAGAGGGGGGAACATTTTTGATACTAAGACAGGTACATACTATAATAACAGTGGTGATTACACATCAGATGACGTGTTGTTACCCCAATAGGACAGCCCAGGACAGGGGTCAGAACCAGTGTCTATTTCCGTGAATCAGAAAGGACCCTACGTAGAAATGAAGGTCGTGAATGAAGAGCATATATTCCTCGTAGATACGGGGGCACAAAAGTGCTCGATAGATCATCATTTGGTTCCAGACATACCTCTCTCAGGGCGACAGAATATCTCAGTAGGGTTTGCAGGTACCCCAGTAATGAACCCCGAGTCAAAATCAGTAGCAGTGACAATAGGGCCTTTTACTAAACATTGTCCATTTCTTTTAAGAGAGCATTGTGGAGAGAATCTTTTAGGATTAAATCTATTGAAAAAACTGAGTGCAGTTATCCATTGTACACCAGATGGGGTATTATTGACTATTTCTCCCCAGATTATGCCGACTTCTGAATTTATGAGGGAACCTTTAACAGGAGAATTGAGTACAGTGCCAACTTGTATTTGGGCCGTGAATGACAATGATGTGGGGTGTTTGAAAATAGAGCCAGTAAAAATCACATTGAAAGAAGGAATAACGCTACCGCGTATTCCACAGTATAAAATTTCAGCAGAAGGAGAAAAAGGATTGAAAAGTATTGTTTTTGATTTGGTGAAACTGGGAGTGATTGAAGAAATTACAGGTAGGCTGTGTAACAGCCCCATTCTTCCGGTGTACAAGAAAGGGGGTAATGAGGTACCGTACCGTTTTATTATTGATCTCCGTGCACTGAACAAAGTGGTAGATCCCCATTTCCCGTTAGTGCCAGACGTCACTACGATCTTGACAATGATCCCTGCATCAGCAGAATATTTTAGTGTTGTTGATTTAAAAAACGCCTTCTTCAGCATTCCAGCATACAAAGAAAGCAGGTATTTATTCGCATTCACTTTAGGAGGACGATCATTCACATTTACACACATACCACAAGGCTATACTGAAAGTCCAAGCATATATAGTAGAGCATTGAAAGAACAGTTGGACATGTTAGAATTACCAGCAGACTGTGTATTGCTACAATACATTGACGATTTATTAATCGCTGCTGACACGGAAGAGATGTGTAAAAAAGGTACTATTTTACTATTGACCCATCTAGCTGTGCATGGCCATAAAGTGAGCCTAAAGAAATTCCAATACTGTCAGAAAGAAGTAGCTTACTTGGGTTACTTACTTTCCAAGGAAGGGAGAAGATTAACGCCTGAACGAATAAAGAGCATTTTTGGTATGCCTATCCCAACCACACAGAAAGGTGTGAGAGCTATAGTAGGCATGGCTTCATATTGTCGTCAGTGGATTGTGAACTTTGCTTTGATTGTGAAGCCAATGGTGGAATTAACAAAGAAAAATGCTGTGGTACCTTTGCAGTGGAATGAAGAGTGTCAGAAAGCATTTGATTCGCTAAAAACCATTTTGAGTTCTGCTCCAGTTTTGGGCACACCGAATTATGAAAAGGTTTTTAGGCTATTTGTGCATAAGAACGAAGGATGCGCATTGTCTGTCTTAACACAGGAACAAGGTGGAAGAAATAGGCCGTGCGGCTATTTTTCTTCTGCGCTGGACCCTGTAGCGCGCGCACTACCATAATGTTTGCGAGCTGTTGCAGCGGCTGCTGCGTCGGTGAAACAAACAGAAGGGATGGTATTGGGGTACACCTTAATCTTGATGGTGCCACATGCCATAGATGTTCTACTCAATAGAACACAGACGCAACACCTCACCTCTGCTAGATTGACTAGATATGAAATTGTATTGTTCACGCCCCACATCCAAATTATGAGGTGTAGCGCTTTGAATCCAGCAGAATTAATGCCAATGCCCAGGGAAAACAGTGGTGGGACTGAATCACCTCCCCATGATTGTTTAATGGTTACTGAGGAAGAAACAAAAGGGAGAATTGATTTGAGTGATACACCCCTAAAAGAACCAGAAGGGGAACTGTTTTGTGACGGCTCTTGTTTTAAATTACCTGACGGCACATTAACTGCCGCATACGCTGTCACCACATTAAAAAGCGTTGTGGAGAGTAATAGAATTCCTTACAACTCCGCCCAAGCAGCAGAGATAATTGCCTTAACAAGAGCTTGTGAAATTTCAGAGAACTTGAGTGTAAATATCTATACTGATAGCCAGTACGCCTTTGGCGTAGTCCATAACTTTGGCCGATTATGGTTCGAGAGAGGTTTCCTAACATCCCATGGGGCTAGAATACAACATGGCCCTCTGATTGTGTGATTACTGTCTGCACTTACGTGTCCAAAGCACCTGGCAATAATGAAATGTGAGGCGCATAAAAAAGTGACATGTAACGTGGGAAAAGGAAACGCATTTGGAGAAAAAATTGTAAAACAGACTGCGACTGACTTGAATACAAAAATGTTGACAGTACAATCGGAGGAAGTGCCCTGCATGATAGAAAATGGAATTGTAACTGTTAGAGAAATGCAGGCGGAAGCTACCACCGACGAAATACAGGGATGGGCCAAGGGCTCTGCAGAATTGGATTTGGAGGGATGTTGGGTGGACAAGAAAAGCGGGAATTGGATGTTACCAAATGTTTACATAAATGCAATGGTTATAATGGCTCACAGTCCCACACACATCTGTGCAAAGAAAATAGTCCAACATTTAGCCACAGTTTGGGAAAATCCCCTTATAAAAAAGAATGCCTAGAGGTTGGTCCAAAACTGCATTAGTGCTTACAGCACAATGTGGGAAAAGGAACAGTGACTCCAACGGCAAGTTTCGGACCTCCCTCTATGCCATTCGAAGTAATTCACTTTAACTTTATAGAAATGGAAAGGTGCCAAAATCTGAAGTACGTTCTAGTGATCATATGTGCATTTAGCAAATGGGTGGAAGCGTATCGTTTGAAAGATTGCACAGCAATGAGCACGGCAAAAGTAATGCTAAAAGAGTATTTCTCTCGCTTTGATCTGCCCGTGTCATATGGTCTGACAATGGTCCGCACTTTGTGGCTGCAGTGATATTACAGATTTGTGCAGGATTACAGATCGATAAGAGATTCCACAGTTCAAGACATCCGAGTTCGGCCGGTCTTATTGAACGCCATAACGGAATTCTAAAGTCCAAGATCAGTAAGATCTGTGCGGGCAGCAAATTGAGTTGGGTAGATGCATTGCCAATAGCGTTACTATGCATGCGAACGTCAGTGCAGGCCAGAACTGGGCTCTCCCCTTATGAGATCATAATGGGGAGACCAGCGAATGTGGGGTGCGCACCTCAGCCGAGGAAAATTAGTGAGATTGAATACCCCGTACTCAGCATTTACTGTAATTTGTTAGTAAAAAAACTGTGTTTGATTCATCAGCAGGTGCAGGAGGAATTACCGGTGCAGTATACTGGCCCAGAACATGCATTGGAGCCAGGCACCTGGGTGCTGATAAGAAACTTCGAACGGAAAACATTGCTAGCACCCAAGTGGCATGGGCCGTATCAGGTACTATTAACCACGCAGAAAGCACTACGCGTGGGTGGACGCAAGGCGTGGATTCATGCCACGCACGCCAAGAAAGTCCCATCGCCATTCGATACGTCAACTGATCGGGACAAACAACAGAAAGAGACAACAGCGGTTCCAGAAACAGAAAATGCCATTACCAGCCTTTGCCACAAAAGTTACCTGCTCCTGGAACAGAGCCTGATGAGATTGCCATAAAAACGGAAGAGCAAAGAGTGCCTCAACGTTGTCCAGCAGATTCTGCATCACTGCTGGCCAACTTCAAATGCATACCTCTGTGGCGCCCACCATCTTCTGTTGAGCCACAGCCTGCATTGTTGCCTGGGCACCCATCATCATCTGCCATTGTGCCCCAGGCTGACTCCAAGCTCGAGACCGGAAGTGCACCCGCACTATTTGTTGATCACACGGTACCAGGAGCAAATCGGTACAACCTGCGGAGCAGAAAGAAGGAGTGATCACATTTTTCATCTCTTGGTGAATTTCTTGCCTCTGTTTCCTATTTTCGTGTGAAGTGGGAACCGGAGGCCTAGAGGAGGGTGGCGTAACAGTTGTGCAAATTCCTCGGTGCTAAATCCATGTGTCAGGAACCCGAGTAAACAAGCGGGGCACACGTGGTACAAAGGAAGCTGCTCTGAAATTCTAGATCAATGTGCAAAATGCATGGAGGCCTTGCCAGATGAATAGGCAATCCAGGCAGACAGAAAACTGGCATAAAAAGAATGTAGACATTGATTGAACTATTTCAACATCCAGAGAAGCACAAGAGCAAACAATAAGCACGATGAGCACAGCGGAAGAAGAAGGACGAGAGAAGAATGTCGGAACCTGCAAATGCCTCCTCTTGCACCAATGCTGATAGCGAGTTAAACGTAGTACATAATAAGGTGAAAAAAGGACATGGTCGAAAGAATTGTATGTTGGGTCTAACCATAGTAATGTGCATAATGAGTATATTAGCCCCAGTGTTGACCATAACAGTGTTATGGTACCTAGAGGAAATGCACCCCCTTGAAGTACTTTTGCCCATGAAGAACATTTCCACAACGGAAAGCCCAGTCCATGTGATTTCCTAACCTTGTCCTCAATAGAAGAGAAACATAGGGAATGATATGGGAACAACACATTGCTGTTAATAATGAATATGACACACTCAATACTAAGAAAAAATTATTGTTGGGTTTGTGCCCACCTGCCGCAGCATGGTGGTCAGGGAATAGGATGGTATGTACAGCCCCTGCCCTTAACTTCTGCATGTTATGCTTCTCTGAGTGCCCTATATTATGGGAAATGGAACGAAAGTGAAACTGGTCAACTAGATTAAACAAGTATGAATGAATTCGAGGAAGTAATTATGAAACCGGTGGGTTGCTCCGTGTTCCATAAAAGACGATTAATTACACCAGCAATAATGCCACACGATAGATTGTACCTTATAAAAGTTCTGTGATCACGTTCCACATGAACCCACATGGGAATAAGGATGCGGAAAACCCCTTCATATACAGTGAATTATAACCCTCATTCTGTCCCATTCTGTCTAAAGAAAAAGGGTTGTTTCCAGGTAGGAACATTTACCAGATGCAGGAATAAAGCATTCCTTGATAAAAAAGTGGAACCAATATGTGTGGGAGATCCTGTGTATTTCATATGTGAAGAAAAAGCATATCCTTGGTTACCTAGGAACTGGGGAGGTACGTGTTATTTGGGATTTCTGTTCCCCGGGGTGTTTCTTTTAAAAACATCAGACATAACCAAATTGACTAGGTCACGACCTTGCCGTAATATTGACGACGGGTTGATTTTAGAGGACATAGCAAAATCATTCATACCGTTTTGGGGCCAGGCGATAAACTCTTATAACATAAGATGACTGTCTAGGATATTAGAAGAAACAATAAATGGAACCACTGATATGTCACATAATATAACTCTTGAAGAAAAAGGAATTAGATGAATGACACTACAAAATAGAATGGCCCTAGATATAATCTTAGTTGATCGCGGCAGTGTTTGCAAAATCGTGGGATCAGTGTGCTGTGTATTTGTAAGTGACTCCTCCCCCACGATTTTTGAGGCGATAAGAAAATTGCATGTGCTAAATTCCGATCTTCATCCCCCTGAAGGCAGTTGGCAATTGAACATAAGCTCCTGGTTCTGGGAAGTGTTGCGATCCTGGGGATGGAAACTATTTGCAATCCTAGTAGCAATCCTAGGAATATTTGTGACATGTTCTTGTTGCATACATTGTCTCCCCATAATATGTACTGAAATTAGCGAAGAGTGTGTACAAATGATGAAACAAAAGAACATTACTAAACTAAGAACTCACCATAGTAACGACTCTGAAACCATTAAAGAATTCATGGCAATTGATACTATTAATAATAACAAGGAGGCAACAAGTGTAATGAGTCCGAAGTTGAATCAGATTCCGAATCTAATCCAAATACTTGGTCGGAGGAGGATGCAATGTATGGATGAGACGTTTGGCTTACGGCCAAGCGGAGGGTTTGTCAGTCCAGAAAAACTAAACACCCCTTGAGGGTCCGGAAATAAATGATAATTGGTTGGCCGAAGACCAACCGCCTCATTTACAGTGTAAGAATATATATTCATTAGTCATTAGTTATTACGTAGCTATTAGTTTAACTAGAGTGAAGCCATTTTAAGATGACCAGAATCGCCATTTTGTTTTCTCTCTCGGCTCTCTCTAACGTTGCCACTTTGCCTCATGTAAAACTGCTTTGCTGTAGATATTATTTCGCTTCAATGGTCCAAGGCTAAGAAACATGTTGAAACATTACACTGGAGAGCCAGACAGTCACGTATCCTTGAAGACAGGTGGCAAAGGCATATAATCAGTACACAAATGCCAGCGAGTCTCCTGAAAGAATAGCAATGTACGAAACTAGCATTTAAAGAGTTGAATTATGATCTTCTTTACGGCCCCCCTTTCTGAGCCGAGTGAGGCCCCGGAGAGCAGGCTGACTTCTAGAGGGAGAATCAAAACTTAGAGATAGGGAGGCCTGGTATGTGCCAGTCTCCTACGCACAGCTTGCCTATGAAAAACACAAACGCTGTGTTCTCGCAAACAAAGAATGGTGTCTGTAAAAATGGAGATTGCAACCTGTTACTAAATATGGTGGTCTATTTGTTATGATGGTCAATCATTCCCTCTAATTCAAAGGGAAATGAATTGGGGGCGGCATCAATTGTGTCATTGCTGATTGTAAGGTGCTCCTTTTGTATATATGTAACTGATGTATGACTCTTTTTTGCTTGCGTCCCCCGAGGTCTGTTAAGACATACGTCGCGGGGCGTGGGACCACCTGGCCAATTGGAACTATTTGTATTGCAATAAACCCTAGATTTTGGGAACAGAACCTCGTGTTTGGCGTATCTATTCGTGTGTGGTGACTGTGCCTTGGTTCCACATTCGAAGGTCCCTCAGGGGCCCCTTCACTACCTATACAGTTTAATAAACTCCCTTGAATTGTGATCACCTGTGTCTGTCTTTACTGTTGCCACCATGAGTTCCTTACAGTAGCTTGAACTCTAAGAGGGGAGGAAGGGTGGGCGCATGTGAATCTAAGCAGATACAAGCAACGGAAATATGATTACGGTAAGTAATATATGTTTTCTGAGGCTTGTGGATCTGCTTAGATTCACATGCTTTGCATAGACTAGCTAGCAGTACTTGGAGAAGGAGGTAGGTTGTTTGAAGGTACAGCAGGAAATAGATGTCTTAATACCATGTTACCCACCTTTTAATCTGCTTTAGAGGGTGTATTTCACCAGCGGTGTTGTGTAAATGTGTGAATGGAACTCCAAGTAGCTGCTTTGAAAATTGCAACTAATTGAACATTTGCAATGAAAGCCAGAGTAGCCCTTGTTCCTTGGGTAGAGTGGGTTCTCAGTGTGAAAGGTAAGGATTTGTTAGATAGTGTGTTGCAAACTTAGATGTTTTTGACTTTCCATTTTGAGATCGTGGACTTACAGACATGATCTCCTTCTCTACCAGCTGTTATGGAAACAAAGAGCTGATCTGTTTCCCACAGTGGTTTAGTTTTGTTTAGGTAGAACATGACTGCTTTCCTTACATCTAGAGTATGAAGGCTTCTTTCTGCTCAATTAGTAGGGTTTTGGAACAAAGCTGTAATTCCAATGGATTGGTTAACAGAGAACTAAGAGATGAATGTAGGTGTAAAATGAGGATGGATTCTGAGAACCACCTTGTCTTTGTGAATAGTAATGAAGGGATCTTGAAATAAGAGGGCTTCTGGCTCACTTGCCCTTCTTTTTTACGTGATTGCCACAAGAAAGGCAGCCTTATTAGTTACACTGTACTGTAAAAGGCTGTGGCCTGGTGTAGGACAAAGCCAACGGTCGTCGAGAGGTGATGATCTCCTGTCAAAGGTTCAGATCTGGAGCCATTTGTCGAACACCGCTGAAGAATGGTTGTCAAAACAGTAAGCATGCAAAGGCGCAAATGGCTAATATAGTTTTATAACTTTGTGTGATAAATAGCGTTAGCCAAGAAACTATGCAAATATCAACCAATTATGACGGTGGTAAAAAACAATCTGATGGACCTCGACACATGAAGGACTGTCAGATCCTTAAGAATGTACAGAGAATAAGATATGCTTGTGCACTACTCTACCTTAGTTCCAGCAACACAAAGGCTGTTTGTTTATTTTAAGTTAATCGTACCGCCTTTATGTTCTATGTTGAAGAAAGACAATAAAAAATAAATAAAACATTTTTAAAAAGTGAACTGTACATGAGTACAGTACACGTCACACAAGGCTAGTATTACAAACACGCCCAGTCAATGTGCCTTTTCAAATTTCGAAAACAAGTCATGCAATACTCCGCGACTAACACTAGATGTCGGCCTATGCATAGCATGTGATTTTAAGCAGATCACAAGCCTCAGAAATAAATATATATATATATATATATATATATATATATATATATATATATATATATATATATATATATTCAGTGAAAAAACTTTGTTAAAGGGACGTTATGATTAAGTCGCGCTACTAAAAAGCTATGAAATTCAGTGAAAAAAACTTTGTTAAAGGGACGTTATGGTTCCAAGTAAAACCGAAAAACCCTTGAAATTCGCCAGTTATGGTAAACTAAGCAACCATAACTCGTGCCACCACCGTGCACTGCTAAGACTAACACCCAGGACATCAAAGATGACATCACAAATGTCATTGATGACCTGCCAGGAAGCTAAATTCATTCCTTTAGATCCATTATTGATTGGTTTGTTTGGAATTTGTCCTTCCTTTTTCTTTTCACCCAACTACACAATGGGACTGAATCACCTGTGGGTATGTAAACTTACATTCTATTTGTGTGATATGAATTGTGTTAAATGTAGCCCTGAAGATGGTGCTAGGCACCAAAATGCATTGGCAAGAGGCGTATTGATTTGTAGAGGAATTGTGAATCCACTGATTAATTGTGTGATTTGAACACAACCACAACAGTAAAGATTTGAAAACGAAGTAACTACTATCGCTTTTTTGAGCTGCTTTTTTAAACTGATTTTCTGAACGGATAATTAAGCTAAACAAACCAATCAATAACGGATCTAAAGGAATGAATTTAGCTTACTGGCAGGAAGCAAAAGTGAGCACTGGGTACTACGGGGTGGTCTGCACTCTGTCTAACTGTTGTTCCTACTATAAAGCCCGAGTGTCGTTGGGTTTTGTTTCAACCCGGTATGCTCCTTAGAAAAGGACACATATATCTGAAATAACACAAAAAACGGCTTATCTCACCAAACGAAATAAACCAACGGTGGTGCCCACCTGTTTTCCATTTTTTTGCTATAGTTTCTTCTAGACACTTAGAAGGTAGAGGCACACGCAAAAACGATACAAAATTGATGCCGAAGGAATAAAATAACGACATACATGTCATTTGCAGATATCGAAGCTCTTACAAGTAATAAAGCAGAAGTCC
Source organism: Ambystoma mexicanum (assembly GCF_040938575.1). Lineage (NCBI taxonomy): Eukaryota > Metazoa > Chordata > Amphibia > Caudata > Ambystomatidae > Ambystoma > Ambystoma mexicanum. The sequence continues at coordinate 777,695,126 of NC_090929.1, forward strand.
TGGGATTTTCGGCCGAAGAGGCAAACAAGATCTTAGGACTAATCACTGATTACTCCTTCAACACGAGCTCAAATGCCGGACAGGATCCGGCTAGAAAAATCAAACAACTAGAATACTTGATCAGAAAAGAAATCAACCGTAAATTGCATGCTGTCACCCTAGGCAGATACCACAAAAACCAGAGGATACCACAAGGACTACGTATACAACTACGTCCTACACTGTGTAAAGAGAGCAAAGAGTTTGTAAGGAAATGGGAAGCGATTCTAAACAAATGTTCACTTGATTTGATATTACTCACCATACAAGAACTAGCCAACAACCTAACAACACTGCAGACGGAAATTGAGGAGATTGAGAAAGAACTTGTAAAGGCTTTAAATCAAGAAGAAGTACAAACAATTTTGGACGATATCAACAGGAAATTAACAGAATACAAATCCGAAATGGAAGCAAATTAAGTAAGAAAGTTCCACAGAGACACTTATGATTATTTAAATGGGGAAGTATATACTTGGATGGATAAATATGGACCACCTATAGGCAAACCTAAACCCAAACCTAGATCTGGGAACACCAGTGAGACATCCAGTTCTGGGTCAGAGAACAATCCGGCTCAGCGGGAAGAAGAGGAAGAAGCCCTACACAAAGACCAACCACATCCACGAGTACACCTGCATCCTCTGCTTTTTAAGAGAAAGGCCGGAAGGAACAAAGAGAACCAGGAGGGGGAAGAGGAAAGCCAAGAGAAGGACCGGAAACGAGACAGAAACAGAGAAAAGTCTAGTACTTAATCTTTCAGCGAGAACGCTCACTGAACAAGAAATTACAACATTGCACAAGGGATTTAGTTTTGTGCCCACATACAACAGTTCACTTTTTGACACACGCGTGGAACTCTTCAAACTTGTAAAGAAAATGAAACTGAAGGTTTTCTTCAATGAACTGGAAACACCCGAAGGAAGAGAAAGGGAGAAAGAGGCACTGAAGGAATTCAGAGGGAAGAGTGGCTTCATTCCACCGATCAATGTACCTTCAATTAACATCTTCCAAAAACAGACTATTAAGGATCTGGAAAAGATCAACTTCAAATCCAGAGGAAGAAGTAATATGAAACCGCATGAATGGGAGTTGATAAAACAACTGTATAGCGATGAAGAACTGACCATAAGGAGTGCAGATAAAAGAGGAGCACTTGTACTTTTGAACACCACAGATTACGATGCCGAATGTATGAGACAATTGAATGTTCCGAATACCTACGCTAGATTGGATAAAGATCCCACGGCTGAGATAAAACAAAATCTAGAAGAATTACTTACTAAGGCAGAAGATCTCGTTGGATCAACTATCATACCAAAAAGTTTTTGACAAACAATTTTCCAAAAATTCCCCATTTTTACACACTACCCAAAGTTCATAAAGACCTTACGAACCCTCCTGTCAGACCCATCGTCGCAGGCACCAACAGCATCTTGCAGCCCTTGGGAGTTTACATTGACTATTTTTTACAACCGCTAATACAGAAAACTAGCACATACGTTAAAGACACCACACATTTTTCGGAATCTTTAAAGGAGACAACACACACCGGATCAGATATATTGTTTACAATTGATGTAAAAAGCCTTTACACTTCAATCCCACATGACTAGGGGAGAGCAGCAGTTGAATGGCTATTACTACAAGAAGGGGATATCCCTGCCCAGAAAGAATTCATCATGAGTCTATTAGAATTTATCAGCGAAAACTCATATTTTCAATTCAAGGAACATTTTTTCTTACAGACAGCAGGCACCTCCATGGGTGCCACCATGGCACCATCGTATTCCAATGCATTTATGCACAAATTCGAAGTAGACTATGTGTTGGAAAATGAAAGATCGAAAAGCAAGATCGGTCTATGGATCCGATACATAGATGACAATTTTTGGAATTTGGCATAGCACTGAAGACGAACTGAAGAAATTCTTGGAGTATCTCAACAATATTGATCAACGCATACAGTTTACATCCAATTGCTCTACCGAAACCATACATTTCCTGGATGTCAAGATTACTAAAGAAATCACAGACTACAAAACCAACATATACCAAAAACCAACAGACAGGAATAACATCTTACATAAGCTGAGTTCCTACCAGCCAACTTTAATAAAGAATCTCCCATACAGTCAAATGCTGAAAGTTAAAAGAATAGTCAGCGATCCGGAGGACTATGAAGAAGCAATCAACAAGATGGGAACCAAATTCCTCAATCGAGGTTATGGCAGATCAGAAATTGCAGAAGCAGAAGGGAGACTCAAGGACAAAGGAAGGGAAGAACTGCTGAAACCCAAACAGAAGACCGACATAGCACCATCGATCGTGTTTGTGTCCAAATATTCTAAACAGAGCCAACGGATCAAAAATATAATTAAAAAAAACTGGAACATACTTACATTGGATGAACAAGTAGAAACTTTGTTTAAAGAACTTCCCACCTTTGCCTACAAGAGGAGTCAGAATTTGAAAGACAAGTTGGTTAAAATAAAACAAGGAATTTGAGGAAGAAAAAGGACACAAACAAAACCGGAACATTCCTGTGTTTGAACTGTTCTAATTGTGGATATATCCTGAAAGGGAACATAGTGAATCATCCACACACTGGAGCAAAAATAAAACTAAGACAGTTTGGGACATGTGACTCAGTAAATATAATTTACTCCATAAAATGCCCATGTGGGCTGTATTACGTGGGACAGTCGACACGAGCAGCTAAGACAAGATGGAATGAGCACCGTTCGTCTATACAAACACATAACAAAACCTCAGCAGTGGCACGACACTGGGACGCCAAGAAACACAATTTGTCCCAGATAAAATTCCAAATCTTGGAAGTGGTGCAAAAAAGAGAGCCACACATGAATCTCCAACAAAGACTTGATCAGAGAGAATCGTTTTGGATTGATAAATTGGGAACTCTAACCCCAAAGGGGCTTAACGAAGAGATCAACTTTGCCTGTTTCCTTTAATGAATATACAGTGTTAATGAATTTGTTTTTTTTAAATATGCTTTTCTGAGAATTGTGGTTACTTTATCACCCAGGGATGATACGCTTTGTGAATTTAGAGGCTACACATTAGCGAGCATGTACATATACGGCTATTCCAATATAATGTAATAATGACGAATGTAAGGCCCTAACAGTATGGGTTAAATACAATCTGTGATTAATTTGTATTGCAATGTGACCCTTGTGCGATGTATAATCAACACAGACAGGCTTGCATGCTGTGTGACATTCTTTCACAGTAAGCTATGACGTATAGTAGGCACATAGTAGGTCTCTGCCCCTCTCATGCAAAAGGGTGAGACTTGAGACACACTCTGTCCGTCCAGTTGAAGACGCCGGATGAGTGGCTGTAACCATGGAAGATTGAAGTGAAAAATATACCGTAATGCATATTTATGGGATCTTACAATCATGCCGACACAGGCGGTTGCCATGGAGGTCCCTTGTCCAGCCCCTCCGCGCAAGCGTAGGGGTGGGACGAGAGGCACGTCCACTTCGTCCAATCCTGGACGATGGGCGGCACCACGAACTCCATGGTAACGCCGTTAGGTAGCCTCGCACGGGGACGTGCGCATGTGACTCAGTTTGCGAGCAGATCGTAAGGAAGCAGAGTGGAGGTAAGACGCGCTACAATGACGGCATTTTGTTTGAACAGAGGTAGACTAGAAGAGAATTGTAGAATGCTGATTATCCCACTATCCCGACAGGGACACTCTACTTACGTCTACTTACACAGGAGGTGTTTAGGATTGCAAAAGAACAGTTAAGGTAAAAATGCATGATTACGAGCACATTATGTACATTGCAATGAAGCATTGCTTACGTTACCATGGTCACTAATGAATACATTGGAATGTGTCCTTCCTTTTTCTTTTCACCCAACTACACAATGGGACTGAATTACCTGTGGGTATGTAAACTTACATTCTATTTGTGTGATATGAATTGTGTTAAATGTAGCCCTGAAGATGGTGCTAGGCACCGAAATGCATTGGCAAGAGCCGTATTGATTTGTAGAGGAATTGTGAATCCACTAATTAATTGTGTGATTTGAACACAACCACAACAGTAAAGATTTGAAAACAAAGTGACTACAATCGCTTTTTTGAGCTGCTTTTTTGAAACTGCTTTTCTGAACGGATAATTAAGCTAAACAAACCAATCAATAACGGATCTAAAGGAATGAATTTAGCTTCCTGGCAGGAAGCAATAGTGAGCACTGGGTACTACGGGGTGGTCTCCACTCTGTTTTTCTAACTGTTGTTCCTACTATAAAGCCCGAGTGTCATTGGGCTTTGTTTCAACCCGGTATGCTCCTTAGAAAAGCACACATATATCTGAAATAACACAAAAAAACGGCTTATCTCTCCAAACAAAATAAACCAACGGTGGTGCCCACCTGTTTTCCATTTTTTTGCCTCAGCAACACCCCAACCCCCTCCACCACCACCACCTCCCCAAGGGCCTGAAGAGGGGAACAGGGGTGAGGATGCAGAGGAGGAAGAAGAGGATGAGGAGAATGAGGTAGAGGAAATCCCTACTACCCGCACTAGGCGTGAGTCTTGGGTGTGGCGGTTGTTTACCATTCATGGGAATGGTCCTAAGGCTTGTGCGAACCGTATCACCGGCAATGAGTGCAAAATGATACTCATTCGCGGGAGGCATGGTTTGTACAGCTTTGGGACCACTACCATGAAGCGACACCTGAGGTCATTTCACTCTTGGGCTATTCGCAAGGTTGTACCTTGCGAAGAACGTAGTAGGTTGATTTCCTCTACTTCATCCTCTGTTTCTGATCCTGTCACCACAAGGACCACCTCTGTGGGACAGCGTCTTCCTCAAGCTGCCTCACAGGCCATACAGAATGCTGATGACCCTTACCTTTCGAGGATCACAGTTGTATGTATGTACTGTGACACAGTACTCTGCAGGGGGGAGCGACTTCGCAGTGCTTTTGAGACTATTGTCTCAGAGCATGAGAAGACCTGCTCACTACGCAAATAAAACCCACTCTACATCTTCCTCTCTCAGCTCGCCCTTTCTTATCCCTGTGGTTGTTGTCCCCCCCTTTACCCTCCTTTCCCCTCCTCTCCTAATATGTCATGTATAAAAAACCAAATAAAATACAAAATTACAAAAATCAAAAAAAATAAGGCTCTTTTCAGAGCCGCCTTTCACAGTTAAAAAATAGAAGTGAAAATAAATGAATCAGGCCCCTTTATATTTTTTAGAAGTCTGTGGACAGTCCGCGGACATCTAAAAAATTGGGTTGCTACCCTATCATAACCATTGCAATTTTCTCTGGTAGGAAGTGGTGGCTCTGAAAAGAGCCTTTGGGAGGTGTTTGTATGTCAAAAATTATAAATACTGAACACCTACTTCAAAATGGATGCTGTCATTCTAAAAAAGGTCGTAATGCATTTTGTATATTTCTCAAAAAAATCTGATTGCCAGCATAAGTAAGATGGACTCCATCTCTGCGAAAAATGTATGTACTACGAAACATAATATTTTCATTGTGAAAAGAGGACATGCCAAAATCTTTTAGAAAGGCACAAACAGCCTTATTAACATTGCGCCTTGCTTTTTCCATTTGTGGATCAAATGAAGAAGAACGAAGCCACATTTGTCTCTGTGCAATCCCTGAAAATATTACTTGAGAATTAGGGAACATGTCCATGACCTTCCCAAGTCCTTCTTTCATAGAAAATTGCAAAGAAATTCCAGACACATGTCCTAAACTGTTCCCTCCACAATGAATTACAATTATGTCTGGATGTTGCTCTGTCTCCAAACTAGCACAAAGAGGTAGCAAGTCCAACCACTTCATTCCACGTACTCCATGCCAGTGTACTTCCACATGTGGAAATCCAAGATCTACAGCTACTCCACAGCTTTCTGCATGCACCTTCAACCAATGTATCCATGAATCTCCCAAAATCCAAACAATCTGTTTTCTGAAACACACAGCCATAGCTATCTGTTGTTCTCTCAGCAAAAAGAGTATCTGAGAAACTCTCTCCTGGCACAACACACCCACTAAACTTTCCTGACCAATCCCTTTAAGTGCTCATTCTCATGTGCATGACTTCTGAACCCAAAAATCCCCGGATGTAACACCCAATGTCCGCGAACTACCGCCATGTCCGCGGACATATCGTAACATGAACAGCCCTTCTACCATTTCCACTTCACTTTCTGTGCCATTCCCTCATTGGATGTAGCTAAGAAGGCACATGACCATCCACCAATCACATTCAAGACCTCTACATCTAACTGCATCATCATAGATCAGCACTGTGAATCTCTCTGAGTACAAGTGTCATATCATTAGCAAGCACCATCTACAAGAAATACTGTACAAGTCTCCAAGATTTCTACTTGCAGCTCCATGCTTATCCAAATGCATGAACACAAACTACAGGTATGCATATTTTCTGTACAATACACAAACACATTTTCAAACTGACTTAATATTTTTGTTTTATTTCTTTATTTATTGAATTACTTTAATTTAAGCATGACATTGAGACACTATTACCTGGAAGAGGTTAGTTACAGAAATAGTGGTATTCAGTGGTACATTATGAATTTCACAAACATAGTAAAGATATTTTGTTTGCTAAAGTTAGTCATTACAATACAATTTGTTCATTAAGAACATATCATGTGTAATGAACTTGTGCGATGTATCTTATGTAAATAAGATAGTTTTAATGGTTTTGAGGAAGGCGCTGAGGATTTCAATTAAAAAAATCAATGTTTAAATTAAAAACAGTGCTATATACAAACAAAATTACTAATTTGTTTCTTTTACAATTGCAGTGAAGACCATTCTCCTGAAAAGAAGCAACCGAATTTGAAGAACAAAGAAGAAATAAGAATTAACCTGTTCATTTAAAAAAAAAGTAAGTAGAATATCACAATAATATTTGTAAAGTTAATTCATGGTATTTCTGTGCCTAAAAATAGAGATTGTGCACCATTCTGTCCAAAAATCCCCATGTCTTAAACAGCGATTTACAGACAGAATGGCCCACAAATTCCTATTTTTGGACACACAAATTACCCAACTCAACCACTACAATTTGGATATTATAGAACAAACAACTGTTTTAATTGTATACATTAGATTTACTATTTGTACTTCTCCACACCACCAGCATACTTTTTTCTGTCATCTGAACCCCAGTTTAGTAGCATATAAATTCAAGAATACCCATCCCTGCTAGTTGTAGTTCCCAATGCACAATCACACACCATTACATACATCTTTATCTTCTTACTCAAACACTCATGCACACAGCACACATACATTGCAGAACACCCCAACCCATACATTCTTTATTTTTTTCAACAGACCCTAAATAATGCCTAACAAAAGTCAAGTCCGTAGAAAACAACGCAGAAGAAGAGCAAATGAAAATAAAAGTGTCCAACATAAGCATCCATATCTAGCGGAATTTGTAAAAGAAGTTGAAACAAAACAGCTAATACAAAAGATGTTTCAAGTGGAAAAACTTTGCCTCCTCTATCAAAATGTAAAACAAACCAGAAATCAATTAACAAAGAATCAGCTATCACTACAGATAAAACTGCTTCTATAAATCTTGATAAAGTTCAAAGTAAGCATACCAGGAAAAGTATTTTAGCCAAAATGTTCCGTCACAGAGTCATTAAAAATCTTATAAAAACAGGAGAGAAACCCAGTTCAACCCTTAAAACCTATTGTAGGAAATTAATCTTAGAAGCGTTGATAGACAGTGCAATTCTTCTCAAAAGAAAGTTATTTATTTTAGTGTTAAACAAAATGAAACCACTAACAAAACTAATAACTAAATTACAAAAAACACTTCTCAATAAACGAAATGTCAACAGAAAGAACTTCTTAAGTATATGCAGAGGTGAATGGAATCACACTACGAGCACAGAACCATACTTTAATGAAGAAGCGTACAAACGAAAGCGAACAAATACAATTGCCATACATAGCAGTGGTCGAGGTTATGAAAAGGTGAATAATACCATAATGGAACAAGAAGTACTCCTTACAAAAATATGCCCTCAAAACTTAGAATTACCTCTCCATTCAACTGAATCAGAACATCTAGTGTACAAATGGCCATGCACGTCAATGTGTAACATTCCCAAACAATTTTTCAAGTCTTTACGCCAATTCCTCAATCAATATGTAAAAAGCAAAGACAAAATCAAAATTAAACTACTGCAAAATATGGATACCTGTCCAGTGCGCAAGTACACAGGACTACAAGGACATTCATTGGCCGGCATTACAGGACCTACTTGTAAAACCACCTTCTATGATATCAAAAGGATATCAACACATTATTCAACTATAAGAAATCTAGTCTATAAACTGTACTATGCTAAAAGTCCTGCTTTAGCACTAGCAAATTTAAATAACATTCTTCTACATGGTACAGCAAAAGACCTACTTGAAGAAATTGACTATATCCAGAAAAAATATTTTGGAAGTGAAAGCCACTTACAGAATGAAATAGCTTTAAACCAAATTAGCAACAATTCTACACATGGCAACCTTTTACTAAACACATACAAAAAAGAAATAATAACATTTAAAAGTACAACAGCTGAAGTACCAAACCATGTGTGTGTATGTTGCCGCAGAACTTTTTATAAAAGTAACACAAAAACTGTAGACCTATCATACAAAATAGAAGACAATGAAGATTCTAAATGGTTTGAATTAGCTCTCTACCTTGTAGCAGAAAACAAATACGAAATAACTGACCCCTTAATACTTTGCAGTTACTGCACTACAAAACTTGACAACAACCAAACCCATTCACGTGCTATCGCAAATAATTTGGAATTATACCCACTACCAAAACCCCTACAACAACTTCATTTATATGAGAGCATCATAATTCAAACAGTGCACCCATTTCAAGCAATAATACGCCTTCAACCAAAAACAGCAAAATTACCTCCCTCTGAATTGGTAAAAGGCATTCGTGGAAAAGTAGTTTATTTACCATTAGATCTAAAAGAAAATGTGCATACTCTAGGAGTGCAACATCCAATGGAGCAATCTTTAATTATCTTAGTAAATGGAGTACCTACAAAAGACAAAAAAATATGGCAACAGCTGGTAGATTTACATAAAGTTAGACAAGCCTTGCACTATCTTAAAGAGAATAATGAATATTACAAAGAAATTAATATTGAAGAAAACTTGAAGGATACAACTGAAATAATTCAAGAAATACAAGAAACTGGTCAATAGGAGCTCCTAGATCCTGCTACAATATCAAATACTTTAGACCATTATACAATTCATCCTTTGCACTCTAATGACACCATAGAAGATGCACTGGAAACCTACCAAATGCGTCAAACAAAAGGATCACCAATCAGCATATGGGAAAAAAGTATAGAAGCACGTGCTTTTCCTCTACTCTTTCCTACTGGCAAAGGTGGAAGGTACGATGATAGACCTATTCAAATATCAGCATAAGAATACCGCTCATTACGGATGTATTCTGAAGATCCCAGATTTAGACAAAATGTGGAATACATATTCCACCTACTCTTTGAAAGTGAACTAGCAACTTTATATTACGGAGTTGCACACATATTAAAATCAGGATCACACTTTCAAAATATGACAGCTACACAATTATTAGAGAAAGTGCAACAAAAGGATGAGGTTTTACAATCAAATATTACAAATCTATTAGCAAATATGCGTGGTACTAAAGACTACTGGTTTCGACGTCATAGAGATGTACATTGTATGATCAGAAACCTCGGCCCACCCACTTGGTTTGTTACATAAAGTTGTGCAGAATATGCATGGGAAGATTTACATGATTTCCTATGCATATCAAACAAAAACAAAACAAACATACATATACTAACACCTGGAGAACTTTGTTCTTTGGATCCTGTTAATGTTTCAAGATACTTTCACCATCGCTTCATTGCTATGCTACATTTTATTTGTAATAAAACTGTTCCTCCCCTTGGAGAAGTGCAATACTTCTTTTGGAGAAAAGAATACCAAGCCAGAGGAGCACCACATATCCACATGCTTTTATGGATTAAAGATGCTCCTAAATTTGGTCAAGACAGTGATGCCACTGTTTTACAGTTTATTGAAGAATGTGTCACTGTTGAAATTCCATCAGAAGCCACAAATAGTGATCTTCATGTACACATTTTACAATTTCAAAGACACAAATGTGGAAAATATTGTCGTTGCAAATACAAAAACAAAGGGAAATACTACACCAAATGCCGATTTGGTTTCCCTAGACCAGTTATAAATACAGGTCAAGTGAACAACGTCATGTCTTCAGTTAGACATAGTGTTAAAGGTAAGTCACCTAAAAATACATATTACATAAAAAAAGAAAAGAAGAAGAAAAATGTATCAATGATTATAATGCAATCATTGCCCACTTATGGAATGCAAAATAGATGGGCAGTACATTGCAGACAATTCTACTGCAGTTGCATGATATGTCACAGCATACTTAACCAAAGCAGAAAAGACAGAGCTCCAAGACCTCTGGAATGACCTGTCATCAGATAAAACAGTGTCTCAGAAATGATACAGCTTGGGCATAAAAATGCTCTCCCATAGAGAATGTGGATCATATGAAGCAGCTGATTGTTTAACTGGTACTGCATTGTATGGTAAATCTGAAAATATAGTATGGCTAAGTCTTGGTCAAGCTAAATCTAGAAAAAGAGTTCTAAAATCATACGAAGATATAGAAACAATAGCCAAACGTGATCCCAACAGCCAAGACATTTTAAAAAACAATTTATTGGACACATACTACCCAAACAGAAGTAATACTTTGGAAACCATGTGCCCAACCACATAGCCCTAAACTACACATACAAAAATATAAAACCGATGAAAAAAAAGGTAAATACAGAGTGACAAACTGTGAAGGCAGCTTAGTTAAACTCACTAAACCAAATTTAATTAATCATATCAAATTGTCATTAAAGACTGCTCAAAATAAAAAAGTATATCATATGTCCCTGCTACAACTCTTTAAACCATGGAGAAAAGAAGAAATACTAGATACCTATGACTCATATGAAGATGCTTTCAAAGCAAATGAAAGCACTATAATTGATGTAAACTTTACACAGTACAAAACAATGTTGCACAATGAACAGCAACAGGAAGAAGAACTCCAGGCCCAACTAGATAAAGAAACTCCTGACAGTAGTCAACCTTCTGTAACAGGAAGCCAAGAACCACTGGGAGAACCACTAATAATAAATGAGGCAGAATTAGCTATGATAGAAGTAGAAAACACCATGTGTCAGTATGAAGATAAAGAAGACTTAACTATACTACAATCAAAACTAAACAATGAGCAACGTAGCATTTTTCAAGAAGTAACAAAACAAATTGCACATGGTGTAAAACATGAAAATGAAGAATGTTCCTGCCATAATTATAAACCCATACTACTGTACGTCAGTGGTGAAGCTGGTTCTGGCAAAACATTCCTAATCAAAATCATCACTAAGTTCCTTCAACAATTGACAAATAAACTGTCAGCTGTTGTCACTGCCCCCACAGGTTTAGCTGCCTGCAACAAAGGTGGTGTCACGTTACACCCATTACTACTATTGCCAGTACAAGACCAGAACAAATTAGACTACTACAAACTTTCTGCAGAAGCTGCAATGGAACTACGCAGAGTATTGAAACAAATGAAAATGCTACTAATAGATGAAGTGAGCATGGTCTCCAACCTAATGTTGGCTTTGATTCACCTCAGATTACAAGAAGTACTCAAAACAAACTATGAAGAGCTCTTTGCAGGAAAACACATTATTGTTTTCGGAGATCTTCTTCAATTGACACCAGTAAAAGGTGAGCCTATTTGTAAAACATTAGGACACAAACTCTGCCGTAAAACTGTTGGCAGCATTGGAAATGTCAACCTTTGGCAACATTTCCAATACAGAGAATTAACAGAAAACATACGGCAATCTGCAGATCTCACTTATGCCAACATTTTACAAAGTATCAGAGTTGGTATACTTTCTAAAGAAGCAGAAACAATATTGAAAACCCGGCACATTAATGCACTTTATGGCGATAATGCATGTGCTACAGATGTTATGGAACAATTAGCCCACAAAAATGTCAATTGTATGGCCTGAATGCCAACTCTTGCAAGCTGTTTCAAATTCAATGAACTAATGTTAAGTAAAGAAATGCAACCAATAATGGAAATTAGCGCCACAGACAAACTAGATGTACATGGTATGACACTACCTATGTGTGACCAAGCCACAACAAGACTAAATAGTTTAGAAAAATCAATCTCAAACACAGCAGTCTTAGAAAAGATATTAACATTATCCGTAAATTGCAGAGTAATGCTTAAACGTAACCTTGACGTGGACCAAGGACTAGTTAATGGAGCACTGGGTACAGTTGTTGGCTTTCAAACATACCCATGTGACAACAAAATTCAGTTTGTCAATATACTCTTTGACAAACTTTCAGAATTAAAAAGGATAGGACGCTCAACAGCTCGATTCCTTCTCTTCAAAGACATGCAAGTACGCAGAGAACAATTTTCTCTAACTCTTGCATATGCAGTCACAATTCATAAATCACAAGGTATTACCCTAGACAAAGCAATGATAGATATTGGTAACACAGTCTTTAATGAAGGCATGAGCTACGTAGCACTATCACGCTTACGCACACTTGACGGTCTATTTCTAATCAACTTTGATGCAAGTAAAGTAAACGCTGATATTCCTTGCATTAGAATACAATAGACTTCGCTCACTATGCACCCCCCACCTAAACAAATATTCTGTTCCACAAAAAGTAAAACGTTATAAAAGAAAAATAAATCAAACAGAAATGCAACCGAATGTCACTGCAAATCCTCCAAAGAGAGTAAAAGAAAGTAATACTTCATCAAGTACCACAAGCAAACAAGAATCAATTAGGGAAAGTAAACCAGGTACTTCTTCAAAGAAGGAAGACAAACTCCAAAAAAAGCAGTCAGATACAGAACTACCTGGTCCATTTAAACTCTCAAATATAGTTGGTGAAAGTTGCTACGCAAATGTAGAAAATGAATATTCTATTTCAATTACCACCAATTGTTGACAACATTTACTTACACAGTACAGACCCATTGTGTATGCAAATGTTAGTACTTCACAGAAATGCAGCAAACAATCCTGACAACACGTATAGTGTTTATGTAATAAGTCAACAATTGGACTACTGTGCTGGAATGGTGAAATTCACTACAAACTCGCAGGGAGATCCATAAGACTTTCTAATGTACTTACTACAAGTACTCGAAAACAAAAACATATCTATAAATGAAATCTTCCAGATTTCATACATGTGGAAACATACATGCACTCTCTGCAACAATATGACAGAAGAACAAATCCCCAATGAACGCTTCATATATATATCAATACCTAATTGTGAATCCATTCCATTTCAGCAACTTGTACAAAATGCAAACCATGGTAGATTATGTTCTACCTGCAATTCAGATAATCACTCCACGTTAGTAATACAAACACATAGTAAATACGTAATACTAATGCTTCTACATTACAATGCAGATGGTACCAAAAACAACTGCAAGCTGACTGGATTCACACATGGTCAAATATCACTTGGTAAATAAACCTTCACAACAATAGGTGCAATCTACCATGCAGGAGCCACAACCAATTCAGGGCACTGGACTGCATATATAAAAAAGAAATGTGGATGGTTTCAATGTAATGATAGTACCATTACTCTAAAGCAGAGATTACCAGCAAATCTTACAAACGCTTATTTAATGTTCTTAAAACCAAAATTTGATAACTAAACTGTACTTAAACCCTAAGTAAACTTGTAGTAAAAAAATATAAACGGTTAGAATATTCCAAAAGCTATCTAACTGCCCAAAGATTCTACAACAACTAATCAGATAAATGAATACCAGCAAATAAGAGCAAAAAATAGACAGTTAGAATATGCCAATTGGTATCTAACTGTCCCAAAATTTAACAATATCCAGCAGATAAATCAATACCACTAAAATATATAAAAAAAAATAGGCAGTTAGAATACACCTACTGGTATCTAACTGCTCCAAAATGTTATAATATCCAAACAAATAAATAATATGTTACTGCTCCAAAAAAATGCAACAACCCAATGTATAAAGCATTAGCCAGAAGCAACAAGTGAACACTGAAAACAAACAAACAAATAAACGGTAGCATAACAGAAAAAAGTTTTTTTTTTTAATCCAACATGGATTTTTTTTTCTCCCACAGACCCAATGATTTTAGCAACGAACACAGAAACTGAGCAAATTGCAAAGTACTCTGGTTTGTAATCTACTAAATATGAGGGTCCAAAAAAAACAAATGTTGATTATACAATGTAATAAGTCATTACAAAATATTAATACTAACCTGCTATTTTCTTTTATCACAGCAATTAACAAGAAATACATGTACTCCAGTTACTAAACCAAACAGTAAGTATATTATACACTCTATGCCATGGCCACAACCATCCCAGCATATCACACCCATAATATTTTATAACTTTGTTCCTTATAAATTTGTTTTTGACCCAAAGTTATAAGCACCTATAAGTGTGATATGCTGCGGTGGTTGTGGCCAGGGCATAGAGTTTTGGGTGCATGACCAATTGGTCATGCACCCAAAACTCTATGCCCTGGCCACAACCACCGCAGCATATCACACCCATAGAGTCAAACATTTCAACTATGGCCTATGGAAACTTTTAATGTCCGCAGACATTACCAGTGTTCTTAGAACACTTTCAACTTGCCAGCGAACAATACGGACAGCGTCTTCAGGACACCCCCTACGAACATTTCAGGACACAGCGAGAGTTCTTAGAACACTTTCAACTTGACAGCGAACAATACGGACAGTGTCCTCAGAACACCCGAATTTGGTTTATTTGCAAACATTTCAGGACACCGCGAGTGTTCTTAGAACACATTCAACATGCCATCGAACAATACGGACAGCGTCTTCAGGACACCCCCTATGAACATTTCAGGACACCACAAGTGTTCTTAGAACACATTCAACATGCCATCGAACAATACGGACAGCGTCCTCAGATCACCCCCATTTGGTTTAATTGAAAACATTTCAGGACACCGCGAGTGTTCTTAGAACACATTCAACTTGACAACGAACAATACGGACAGCGTCCTCAGAACACCCCCATTTTGTTTATTTGCGAACATTTCAGGACAACACGAGTGTTCTTAGAACACATTCAACTTGACAAAGAACAATACGGACAGCATCCTCAGAACACCCCCATTTTGTTTATTTACGAACATTTTAGGACACTGCGAGTGTTCTTAGAACACATTCAACTTGACAAAGAACAATACGGACACCGCGTGTGTTCTTAGAACACTTTCAACTTGCCAGCGAACAATACGGACAGCGTCTTCAGGAAACCCCCTACGAACATTTCAAGACAACGCGAGAGTTCTTAGAACAATTTCAACTTGACAACGAACAATACGGACAGCGTCTTCAGGACACCCCCTACGAACATTTCAGGACACCGCAAGAGTTCTTAGAACACTTTCAACTTGACAACGAACAATACGGACAGCGTCCTCAGAACACCCCCATTTTGTTTGTTTGCGAACATTTCAGGACACTGAGAGTGTTCTGAGAACACATTCAACTTGCCAGCGAACAATACGAACAGCGTCTTCAGGACACCCCCTACGAACATTTCAGGACACTGTGAGAGTTCTTAGAACATTTTCAACTTGACAACGAACAATACGGACAGCGTCTTCAGGACACCCCCAAAGAACATTTTAGGACACCACGAGTGTTCTTAGAACACAATCAACTTGACAAAGAACAATACGGACAGCGTCTTCAGATCAGCCCCCTACGAACACTTCAGGACAACGCGAGAGTTCTTAGAACACTTTCAACTTGACAACGAACAATACAGACAGCGTCCTCAGAACACCCCCATTTTGTTTATTTGCGAACATTTCAGGACATCGCGAGTGTTCTTAGAACACATTCAGCTTGCCACAGAACAATACGGACAGCGTCCTCAGAACACCCCCATTTTGTTTATTTGTGAACATTTCAGGACACCGCAAGTGTTCTTAGAACAGTTTCAGCTTGCTTGCGAACAAAACGGACACATATTGAGTCCTCAGAACACCCCCATTCAGTTTATTTAGAACATTTCAGAACACCCGTGATGTCCGCAGACAGATCGAACACAAAAATAACGTCTACCACATAAAAAAGCACAACATTTAACCTATCTCATACCCTCTCATACCCTCTCATCCTCCCCAAACACTCTTACACACCAACACACTCTACTAAATACACATTTTGAACAAACTTTCACCGCGCAGTCCGCAGATGTCTGTAAATCCAAGATGGCGGGCGCTATCGAAAATCTGACGCGCTTCACGCTTCACGCCGTCCAATCAGCGAACACGTTGCATGTCCGCGGACATGACATAAGCCGCTCGGCCAATAAGGACACTGTCTGCGGAGTGAACAGGGAAGTGTGTCCGCAGACCGAACACAGATATCACTAATTGTTTTTTACCTACTTTTTGGTCTTTTTTAAAAAATCTACTGGACAGATTTTCACCAAATTTGCTGCTCCTGGTCCAAATTTGGTGAAAATCCGTCGAGCGGTTTCACCTGTAGCCATGCGCAAAGTTTTTCCCCCATTCAGTCTATGGGAAAAAAATAAGTTTAGTTGACGAACAAGATACCGATTGGCTAAGGGGCTGGCGTCATGAGCGCGGACACGCAACGTCTCTGCCCATTGGCTGCTGAGAGACGTGTTCTGCGTCAGATGGTTTGGATGCACCCGACATCTTGGATCCGCGGAAAGCGGAGCAACAACCAGCGTACACATGCTTTTTTCATAAAACTATTTTGCTGTGTCACAGAGCATTGGGAAAGGTTCGGACAGTAAGACATGGGTGATCAATGCATTTGTTCTTCGGTCGTAATGATGTAATTTCTATGGACACCTTGTACGCACAGCAAATGTGGGGTGTAATAACGATAGCACTTCAGTCCATGTAGTGGACAGGAAATTTGTAACACTTCAGTACATGTAGTGGACAGGAAATTTGTACCTGTTGAAAGAACACACGCATTGGTAGGCAACATTGAAATTGACAACATGCCGTGAATACATTATTTTTTCCAATGGCTATAATTATATTCTTTAGTACGCCGCCATGGGTGGCACATGCTACGGTGGCTGTGGCCAGGGGCTAGAGTATTAAGATATGGGTGATCAATGCATTTGTTCTGGGGGTCGGTTGTCATGATGTCATTTCTATGGACATCTTGTACGCACAGTACACTTATACCTACTTAATGACGTATGTTCTATGGCCTCCTTGTACGCACAGAAAATGAGGGGTCCAATAAGGCCAGTATTTCAGCCCGTGCAGTGCACGGGGCAGTTGTTACATTTGTAAGGATATGTGTCGTGTTAGGGAACATTGAAATTGACAACATGCCGTGAATACATTATTTTTTCATATGGCTATTATTCTTCAACTTGATTTTTATTGGCATTTCATACATCAACAATGAAACTGTCAACAGGACAGAACTCCCCCTACCTCTACCTGCCCCCTCACCCTTGCCTGATCCAGGCAATACCCCTCCAATGATGTCACTGATAAGTTCCAGGCATCCGAACAAGGGCTGAGACCCATACCCATAAACGATAGATCTTTGAAGCCAGACCACTCTTGATTCATCTTATATGTCCTATTCCTCTTGCGGCTCTATAATTCCCAACAATGTCATAGATTTCGGGCACCAAGCCCTGCGCGCTCCCTCCTTTAAATAAGCAATTAGTTATTATACTCATTAGTACACCGCCATGGGTGGAACATGCTACGGTGGTTGTGGCCAGGGCCTAGAGTCTTGGCTGCATGGCCGTCGGCCGAAGGCCTTACTTCCAAGACTGTAGGCCCTGGCCACAACCACCGCCGCATGTGCCACCCATGCATACACCCGTAGTGTTGCATTTTGATTGGCAAGTTGTGGGGAGTTCGGCCATGCACCCATGAACAAAGTGGTAAGTATTAGACGTGGAGGACACTGCACACCCATCCCATGTAAGATCCACAGACATACAGCTAGGAGTGAAGCCTCTGGGCAGACGCACTGAAGGATAACACACCTACAGAATAATCCCCACTACAACACATCACTGAGGTGGTTGTGGGGAGACCCTGCACTCTTGGGTGCAGGGCCGAAGGCCATGCCCCCAATAATACACTTATACCTACTTAATGACGTATGTCCTATGGCCTCCTTGTACGCACAGAAAATGAGGGATTCAATAAGGCCAGTATTTCAGCCTGTGCAGTGCACGGGGGAGTTGTTACATTTGTAAGGACATGTGTGGTGTTAGGGAACTTTGTAATTGACAATATGGTGTGAATGCATTATTTTTTCAAATGGCTATTATTATATTCATTATTACGCCGCTATGGGTGGCACATGCTACGGTGGTTGTTGCCAGGGCCTAGAGACTTGGATGCATGGCCGTCGGCCGAAGGCCTTACTTCCAAGACTGTAGGCCCTGGCCACAACCACTGCTGCATGTGCCACCCATGCACACACCTGTAGTGTTGCATTTTGATTGGCAAGTTGTGGGGAGTGCGTGCAGTCTTGGGTGCATGGCCAAAGGCCATGCAACCAAGGACAAAGTGGTAAGTACTAGGCTTGGAAGACACTGCACACCCATCCCATGTAAAATCTACAGACATACAGCTAGGAGAGAAGGCTCTGGGCAGAGGTGCTGAAGGATAACACACCTATAGAATAACCCCCAGTACCATACATCACCGAGGCGGTTGTGGGGAGACCCTGCACACTTGGATGCATGGCTAAAGCCCATGCACGCAAGAATGAAGTCATAAGCACTGGAGTTGCAAGTCAATATGGGTGTGGTGGAATATGCTAGTTGTATTGATGCCCTAGTGTCTTAACTTCATGGCTGTACATGATGGTCCGAAAAGTACATTTATAAGCCGCTAATTTACAAGGACCATGGTTTCCATATGCAGCGATGGTTGTGGATAGGAACTACACTCCTTGTACCTTGGTTGTAAGGCGTAGATGGTAGGTTACTCACCGAAGATGGAAGGGCAGCCTACAGGCACTGCAGCATATTAGTACCATAGATTAGACGTGTAGATTCCCATGTGTAGAAAATGCCTGCCAATATACTTACTCCTTACTTTGTTCTGATTCCACATACTTTATTTTAATTGGCTATCGTATTTGGCGGAAGTATCACTTTTTCCATTTCTGTGAGGAAAGAAAAAGGTGTGTTAGTGTTGCATTTTTATAAAATGTACTACATTGCATAATAGAAAGTTAACTTTTTTTTTTACCCTCATATTTAGTTTACAAACCAGTGTACTGTGCATTGCGCCCAATTTCCTATGTTTGCTTTTCTAATCCTTGGGTCTGGGGAAAAAAATCCTTGTCGGATTAAAAAAACCCTTCATTTCATATGGTACTAAATACTTCATTTTTTCCTTTCAATGTTTTCTTCATCTTTCTGATCAATGTTATGTTTGTTGCCTTCCTGCCCATTTTTAACAACAGTTAGATACCTGTAGGCGTATTCTAACTGTGCATTTGTTCCTACAGATTTGTGATACTTATTCATTTGTGTCGTTGTCATATCCTGTTTCCTTTATCTTTCCCCTTAATGTTTTCTTTGTTGCCTTCTTGCCGATTTTTAACAACAGTTAAATACCTAGAGGCATATTCTACCTGTGCATTTGTTTCCAACGATCTGTGATAATCATTTATATGTGTCATTCTTCCATCCTGTTGGGTAGTTACATACCTGTGGGCGTATTCTAACTGTTTGTAGTCTTTCACATACTTTGTTGACAATTTTGAAGTACACATTATTTCGTAAATATTGGCTTCAAGAACATTAAATACGCATTTGTTAGGTTATCTGGCAACCTCTGCTTTAGAGTAATGGTGCTATCATTACATTCAAACCATCCACAATTCTTTTTAATGTATGCAGTGTAGTGACCTGCATTGGTTGTAGTTCCTGCATGGTAGATTATTCCTACTGTTGTAAAGGTTTTCTTTCCAAGTGACACTTGACCGTGTGTGAATCCAGTCAGTTTGCAGTTGTTTTTGGTGCCATCTGCATTATAACGTAGAAGCATAGGTATTATGTAGGCACTATGTGATTGTATCAGTAAGGTAGAGCGATTGTCTGAATTGCAAATACTACATAATCTGCCATGGTTTGCTGAAATTGAATGCTCTCACTATTTGGTACGGAAACATACACAAATCGCTCATTTGGGATTTATCCCTTTGTTACAGAGAGTGCATGTATGTTTCCACACATACGAAATTTGGAAGATTTCATTTACAGGTATGCTTTTGTTTTCCAATACTAATAGTATGTACATTAGAAATGCTTGTGGATCTTTTTGTGAGTTCATAGTGAATCTCACCATTCTAGCACAGTCGTCCAATTGTTGCCTTACTCCATGAACACTGTATGTGTTATCAAGATTGCTTGTTGCATTTCTATGCAGCACTAACATTTGCAAACACAATTGGTCTGTGCTGTGCAGGTAAATATTGTTAACAATTGGTGGCAATTGAAATAGAATACTCATTGCTACATTTGCATAGCAATGTACCCCACTTTCATTTGTAAATTTGAATGGGCCAGCAAGTTCTGTATCTGAGTGCATTTTTCATTTTTTCTGTTGCTTCTTTGCCGACGTGCCTGGTTTACATTCCCTAATAGGTTCTTCTATGCAATTGATAAAACTTTAGGTTCTTTTCTTTTCTTTGCGGAATTTGCTGTTGCATTCTGTTGCATTTCTGTTTCATTTACTTTTCTTTTACCACGTTTCACTTTATCTGGAACAGGGTATTGTTTCAGATGAGGGGTGTACAGTGAACACAATCTATTGTATTGTAGAATGCAAGGAATATCAGCTTTGACTTTACTTGAATCAAAGTTTATTAGCAATAGACCGTCAAGTGTACGTAAGCCTGATAATGCTACGTAGCTCATGCCTTCCTTAAACACTGCCTTTCCCATATCTATCAATGCTTTCTCTAGGGTAAGACCTTGGGATTTATGAATGGTAACTGCATATGCACGAGTTAGAGAAAACTGCTCTCTACGTACATACATGTCTTTGAAGAGAAAGAATCAAGCAATTGAGCGCCCTATCCTTTTCACTTCTGGAACTTTATCAAAGCGAATATTTACAAACTGAATATTGCTATCACGTGGGTATGATTGAAAGCCAACAACTGTGCCCAGTGCTCCATTAACTAGCACTTGCTTTACGTCAAGGTTATGTTTAAGCATTACTCTACAATGTAATGATAATTTCAATATTTTTTCCAACCCAGCTGTGTTGGAGATTGAATTTTCTAAACTATTTAGTCTTGTTGTGGCTTGCTCACACATGGGTACTGTCATACCATGTACATCTAGTTTGTCTGTGGCGCTAATTTCTATAATCGCTTGCATTTCTTTCTTTAACATTGTTTCATTGAATTTGAAACAGCTTGCAAGAGTTGGCATTAAGGCCATACAATTGACATTTATGTGCGCTATTTGTTCCATAACATCAGTTGCACATGCATTATCACCATAAAGTGCATGTATATGCCGGTTTTTCAATACAGCTTGTGCTTCTTGCGATAATACACCAACTCTGATACTTTTTAAGATGTTGGCATAAGTGAGATCTGCAGATTGCCGCATGTTCTCAGTTAATTCTCTGTATTGGAAATGTTGCCAAAGGTTAACATTACCTATGCTACCAACAGTTTTGCGGCAGAGTTTGTAGCCTAAGGTTTTAAAAATCGGTTCCCCTTTCACTGGTGTTAATTGTAGAAGATCTCCAAAAACGATAATGTGTTTCCCTGCAAAGAGTTCTTCGTTATTACTTTTAAGTACTTCTTGCAATCTGAGATGCATCAAAGCCAACATTAGGTTGGAGACCATGCTCACTTCATCTATTAGTAACATTTTCATTTGTTTCAATACTCTACGTAATTCCAATGCAGCTTCTGCAGAAAGTTTGTAGTAGTCTCATTTATTTTGATGCTCTACTGGAAGCAGTAGTAATCGGTGTAAAGTAACACCGCCTATGTTATAGGCAGCTAAACCTGTGGGGGTTGTTACAACAGCTGACAGTTTGTTGTTTGTCAATTGTTGAAGGAACTTGCTTATAATTTTGATTAAGAATGTTTTCCCTGATCCAGCTTCACCACTGACATACAGCAGTATAGGTTTGTAATTTTGGCAGGTACATTCTTTATTTTCGTGTTGTACACCATGTACAATTTGTTTTGTTACTTCTTCAAAAATGGTGCGCTGATCGTTGTTAAGTTTTGCTTGTTGTACAGTTAAGTCTTCTGCATCTTCTTGATACTGATACATGGTGTTTTCTACTTCTGCCATAGCTACTTCAGCCTCATTTGCTATTAGTGGTTGTCTTAATGGTTCTTGACTTCCTGTTACAGAAGGTTGACTACTGTCGGATGAGTCTTTATCTAGTTGGGCCTGAATTTCTTCTGTAACGCTCACCTGATTCTCCTAGAGGCGCCGGTCTTGACTGGGCGACTACCGTATCTTCAAAGGTGATGTGTAGCACCCGGTTGGCTCTTTGGGCTGGACCTCTGTGCACTGTATACCTGACGTGAAGAGTAAGATGTCTGCAGATAGAAAATATGGGGTTAATGAACTGGGGTTATTGGGGTGTCCCTATCTCTTTCCTCTTCTCCTCTCCTGTAGACCCCCAAAGGTTAACGCTCTCACCTTAGGTAAGTGAATGCCGAGCTCTCCATCTGCCTCGGGGCAGGGTGCTGTAACCAGTTTCTTCACTGGATAGGTAGCGCAGGCCTCTTGACTTCAGAGGACTGCTGTCCGTCGTTTACTGCACGAACGGTAAGCTTCGAGTAATTCAAATGTCTTTAAAGTCTTTAATAATGATGTCTCTTGTTTTGCAGGGTTCCGGCGATGGCGGATGACGGGCTGAAGTGAGTTGAAGATGGAGCCCGTGTGATGAATAGAAGCGCCTGGAAGCACGTAAGTAAGCGCTTGTTGCCGGCTTCACGATGCGCTCTAACTGTCTTTTTATTTTGCAGATACAAGTTCGGAGCGGCTGCAGGGTGCCGGAATACCCACTGGGTTAGATGTGGAAAGGAGTAATGGCACGTGAGTATTAAAGTTCCCCAATGTCTTTAAACGCACCTTGTTTTGTCTTTCAGATGCGGGATGCAGCGCCGACGGCCTCCGGAGCGTGCAAAGAGTTGGTAAGCTTTTGTCTTTCAGATGCCAGAATGCAGTGTGAAGACCTCCGGAGCGCACGAAGAGTAGGTAAGCCTTTGCCTTTCAGATGCCGGAATGCTAACCTGTTCTTTCTTGTCTTTATAGGTGTTGCTGAAGACTGGATTCAGGATGGTAAGCCTTTTTCCTTAGGCCCAGGACCGGATGCAGAAGACACGATGAGCGTTCTGCTGCAGAGGGTGCAGAATAACGCAAAGCAAGATTCATCCACCGGGTGTGGTTTAAATAGCCTCCTGTAGTGCTTAGGTGTCTCCTTCCACAGCCACGCCTAGGTAAGAAAAGAGTTCCTGCTTTCCAGAAGAGTTCCAGTGTTCTGAATCTAGGGAGTGGCTCCAGCCCCACCCAACAGGAAAAGTAGTTCCAAACAGAAGGGGATCAGAGGCTCAACTGGCAGGCAAGTAAGCAGCATGGTCTGCTGCAGGTAAGTCCACCCAAGCATTATGATCCCGGCGCTTCCAGCGCTGGGACTGGGCATATTTATGAGCCTGGTGCCACTGGCGCCAGGACTGGGTCCAAAAGGTCCCAATTGGGACTGGTTGGCACTCGGAACCTGGGTTATGGATCTGCTTCCAAGGGAGTTGGGAAAACCCTGACCTTTTGGAAGCAGAGATCATGACAGTACCCCCCCCTCAAGGCCCCTCCCAAACAGGGCTTCTCCGGGGGTTTTGGCTTGTCAGGAAATGTTCGGTGAAATCTTTTGATTAGGCGAGGAGCGTGGACATATTCAGCAGGTTCCCAGGATCTCTCTTGGGGGCCGTAGCCTTTCCAGTCAATTAGGTAGAATAGTTTAGATTTGGAGATCTTGGAGTCCAGAATGCTTTTGACTTCAAACTCGAGTTCTCCATCAACTAGTATAGGTTTTGGAGATTTGGTTAGTCGGGTTTGAGGTTGCACGGGTTTTAATAGAGAGACGTGGAAGACCGGATGTATCTTCATGTGCGGGGGCAAGTCCAACTTGACCGCTACTGGGTTTACTATGGTAGTGATGGAATAGGGACCAAGGTATCTTGGGTTGAATGTGCGTGGCCCTTTTAGAGATAGATATTTGGTGGATAACCAGACTTGATCCCCTACTTGATAATGAGGGGCTTCCTTCCGATGTTGATCTGCTCCTTTCTTGTATTGTTCTTTAGCCCTTTGAAGGTGAGAAACAGCTTCCTTAAAGGCTTGGGTGATTGTAGAATGCAGGTAGTCTACTGCTAGTGTTTCAAGATCTTGGAGGGGATCCAACTCCGAGGTTCGAGGGTGACTGCCGTACAAAAGAAAAAACAGGGTTTTCCCAGTTCCCGAATGGACAGAGTTATTGTAGGCATATTCGGCTATCCAAAGGATATCTTTCCAAGTTTTTTCAGTTTGTTGCAGCATGCAGCGTAAATACTGTTCCAGAGTTTGATTGGTCCTCTCGGTTTGTCCGTCGGTCTGAGGGTGGTGACTGGTCGATAGTCTCACATCAATTTGAGCCGACCGACAGCAACTTCGCCAAAAATGAGAAATAAATTGACTACCTCGATCCGAAATTAGAACCGAAGGAAAACCGTGCAGTCGGACGATGTTTTCGAGAAATTCCCGGGCCAGAGTTGCTGCTGTTGGCAAGCCTTTGAGCGGAATGAAATGCGCCATCTTGGAGAATAAGTCCACGATTACTAGAATCGTATTGTATCCGGAGCATGGAGGTAGATCGGTGATGAAGTCCATAGAAAGCGTATGCCAAGGGCGAGGTGGGATATCAATAGGGCGTAAGAGGCCAGCAGGTCTTTCCTTTTGACTCTTGTTTTGGGCGCATACTCCACAGGACATTATAAAGTCTCTGATATCTTTTTTCCAAGATGGCCACCAGAAGTAGCGCTTGATCTTTTCTGAGGTCTTGGCCATACCGGGATGACCTTCCATTAAAGAGTCGTGATAACAAGAGATTATTTTTTTCTGTAAATCTGTGCTGGGTAGGTATAATCGTTCTTGGAAATACAATAAGTTGTCCTTTACTGCAAAGTCCTTTCCCTGCAGATGCCAATTCTGTATGTCTGCTGGAGTTACAAGTTGCCTGGCTTTATCCTTAACTTCCTCTATGGATTCTGTGGCGATTACACCCAGAATTCTTTGTTCGGGAATGATTGGTACAGGTTTAGGGTTGATCAAGTGTTCTTCCACTCCCATCCGAGAAAGGGCATCAGCTTTACCGTTCTTTGTACCAGGTCGATAGGTAATTATGAAGTCAAACTCGGCAAAGAATAATGCCCAACGGAGTTGTCTAGAGGATTGGGCTTTTGCGGTTTTCAAATATTGCAGGTTTCGGTGATCCGTAATCACAGTAACGGTGTGTCGGGCCCCCAGCAGATAATGCCGCCAAGCCTTAAAGGCAGACTTGATAGCCAGAAGTTCCTTGTCAGTAATCGTGTAATTGATTTCAGGAGGCGAGAATTTGCGGGACCAAAATGCCACGGGATGCAACTGATTGGTTACCGGGTCCTTTTGTGATAGAACTGCCCCCATGGCAAGGCTTGAAGCATCAGTTTCCACGATGTAGGGGAGTTCGGGGCAAGGGTGTTTTAAGATTGGTGCAGAGATAAATTTAGTCTTCAAATCCTGGAAAGCTTGTTCCGCCTCGGTAGACCATTCAAAACGTTTGTTTTTCTTTAACAAGGCAGTGATGGGCTGGACTATTCGAGAGAATTCGGGGATAAACCTGCGGTAAACGTTAGCGAAGCCTAACATGCTTTGCACACCTTTTACGGAGGATGGTGATGGCCATTTGAGAACTGCATCGACCTTCTTTGAATCCATACGCACTCCGCCAGGTGATAATATGAATCCCAAGAATTCAACTTCAGTCACGTTGAAAACACATTTTTCCAATTTAGCGAAAAGTTTGTGTTGATGCAATCTTTCGAGGACCATTTTCACGTGTTTCTGGTGTTCAGATTCCGATGAAGAATAAACGAGAATGTCGTCAATGTAAACAACAACACACACATCTATGAGCTCTCTGAGGACATCGTTCATAAAATATTGAAAGGCGGCCGGGGCATTGCAAAGTCCGAAGGGCATGACCTGATATTCAAATAGCCCATACTTGGTGCGGAAGGCCGTCTTCCATTCATCGCCCTCTTTTACTCGTACCAAGTGGTAAGCTCCTCTAAGATCCAGCTTTGTATATATGCATGCTTTTCTGACTTGGTCCAGGAGTTCAGGGATCAAAGGTAACGGATATCTATTCTTAACGGTGATCTGGTTCAGGGAGCGATAATCGATACAAGTTCTAAGGTCTCCTTCCTTTTTTGGAACGAAGAACAAAGCTGAAGAAGCAGGAGACTTGGAAGGGCGAATAAACCCATTTGCCAGGTATTGATCCAGGTATTGTCGAAGGTGAAGGTTCTCAGGCTCGGTGAGGGCATAAATTCTACTACAAGGAGGAGTAGATCCAGGTATCAGGTCTATCTGGCAGTCATAAGACCTATGAGGAGGTAGAGAGTTAGCCTGATCCTTCCGGAAAACATCTTGGTATTCTAGGTATTCGGGAGGTAACTGGGGAGTCTCTGAAGAAATTGCGGCCAGTGCAACACCAGGTGGAGGGTGACAAGTAGAGACACATTCTGGAAACTGGACCGTTCTTGCTCGCCAATCGATCAGAGGATTGTGTTTCTCTAACCAAGGTATTCCTGGAATAATCTGAAACTGAGGGGCCTTGATCACATCGAACACGATCTTCTCATGGTGTCCATCTTGACTTACTAGCGTCACCTCTTGAGTGGTATGCGTTACTGGCCCGGAGGCTATCTCCGTACCATCCACCGTAGTAATGACGTCCTTTACAGCCTTGGGACAAAGAGTTAGATTCATCCTCAAAACCAATTCATGATCCACATAATTGCCGATGGCACCGCTGTCGACGTAAGCTTCAATTGCATGTAATCGATCCGGATTATCAGGGCTAATGAGGACCATAGGTATCACGAAATGCGAGGTCACGGAACTGGTTTTCACGCTCGGCAAGAGGACCTCTATTCTTGTCGGGCGAGGTCGTTTCCCTGCTCAGAGTTTGTAACTTTGGTAACTGCAGCTCCTACTGCCTTCTTGGCAGGTTTCACCGGACAGTCTCGAAGAAAGTGCCCTGAGTTTTCGCAATATAGGCATAATTGCAACTGTTTTCTCCTTTCCCGCTCCCTTTGTGTTAGAGGACCTTTCAGACCCCCTATTTGCATGGGTTCCCCGGAGTCTACTCCTTTGGAAGGAGTTGGCGGTTTGGAAAATACTCGCGCATCAAACTTGGAACCATCGGCCTTCCTGTTCTGCAGTCTGTGATCTATTTGAACGACCAAGTCTATATAATCCGAACAGTCTTGTGGGGGATTCACTACTTGGGCTAAAACGTCTTTGAGCTCTCCACGTAGACCTCTATAAAACAGCGTAATCCTTTTGTCCTCAGGCCATTGAGTTTCCACTATTAGTCTATTGAAAGATGCAATATAAGCCAAAAGGTCTTGATTACCCTGTCGCAACGAAAGAAGCTCATTGTCCAAGGCCTGCCCCTGTGCATGTCTTGCGAACAGTTTTTCCATACTAAGCTGAAAGGCTTGAAAATCATGGAGAACCGGATCATCTTGATTAACTAGAGGGATCGACCAATCTGCCGCATTGCCACTAAGGTACGAAAGTACAAAAGCTACTTTAGCTTGATCAGTTGGAAAGGCTGCTGGCCGGCATAAGAAGTGCAACCGGCACTGATTGATAAATACTGCAAACCTCTTTGGGTCACCAGAAAATCGTTCGGGCGGAGCCAGAGGTACATTCCCAGGTAGGTTGATCTGCACTGGATTCATAGAGGATGTTGAAGGAAGATTTGCCCCTGATGCGGGTAACGGGGTCTGTCCGGCTTGTGACTGTAGCAATTGTCTAGCAAGATCATCTGTTCTCTCCTTGGAAATAATTAGTTCCCTTCTTAGAGCATTCGTTTCCTGACGAGCTGCATGCACTTCTGCCCTTAGTTCCCCAAGTAACCGGGCTAGGTGGTCAGTATCCGAGGTTTCCATAGCGCCTGGGCGAGAGTTTTGCAGTAGGCTTTGCGTTCTGTAACGCTCACCTGATTCTCGCAGAGGCGCCGGTCTTGACTGGGCGACTACCGTATCTTCAAAGGTGATGTGTAGCACCCGGTTGGCTCTTTGGGCTGGACCTCTGTGCACTGTATGCCTGACGTGAAGAGTAAGATGTCTGCAGATAGAAAATATGGGATTAATGAACTGGGGTTATTGGGGTGTCCCTATCTCTTTCCTCTTCTCCTCTCCTGTAGACCCCCAAAGGTTAACGCTCTCACCTTAGGTAAGTGAATGCCGAGCTCTCCATCTGCCTCGGGGCAGGGTGCTGTAACCAGTTTCTTCACTGGATAGGTAGCGCAGGCCTCTTGACTTCAGAGGACTGCTGTCCGTCGTTTACTGCACGAACGGTAAGTTTCGAGTAATTCAAATGTCTTTAAAGTCTTTAATAATGATGTCTCTTGTTTTGCAGGGTTCCGGCAATGGCGGATGACGGGCTGAAGTGAGTTGAAGATGGAGCCTGTGTGATGAATAGAAGCGCCTGGAAGCACGTAAGTAAGCGCTTGTTGCCGGCTTCACGATGCGCTCTAACTGTCTTTTTATTTTGCAGATACAAGTTCGGAGCGGCTGCAGGGTGCCGGAATACCCACTGGATTAGATGTGGAAAGGAGTAATGGCACGTGAGTATTAAAGTTCCCCAATGTCTTTAAACGCACCTTGTTTTGTCTTTCAGATGCGGGATGCAGCGCCGACGGCCTCCGGAGCGTGCGAAGAGTTGGTAAGCTTTTGTCTTTCAGATGCCAGAATGCAGTGTGAAGACCTCCGGAGCGCACGAAGAGTAGGTAAGCCTTTGCCTTTCAGATGCCGGAATGCTAACCTGTTCTTTCTTGTCTTTATAGGTGTTGCTGAAGACTGGATTCAGGATGGTAAGCCTTTTTCCTTAGGCCCAGGACCGGATGCAGAAGACACGATGAGCGTTCTGCTGCAGAGGGTGCAGAATAACGCAAAGCAAGATTCATCCACCGGGTGTGGTTTAAATAGCCTCCTGTAGTGCTTAGGTGTCTCCTTCCACAGCCACGCCTAGGTAAGAAAAGAGTTCCTGCTTTCCAGAAGAGTTCCAGTGTTCTGAATCTAGGGAGTGGCTCCAGCCCCACCCAACAGGAAAAGTAGTTCCAAACAGAAGGGGATCAGAGGCTCAACTGGCAGGCAAGTAAGCAGCATGGTCTGCTGCAGGTAAGTCCACCCAAGCATTATGAGCCCGGCGCTTCCAGCGCTGGGACTGGGCATATTTATGAGCCTGGTGCCACTGGCGCCAGGACTGGGTCCAAAAGGTCCCAATTGGGACTGGTTGGCACTCGGAACCTGGGTTATGGATCTGCTTCCAAGGGAGTTGGGAAAACCCTGACCTTTTGGAAGCAGAGATCATGACACTTCTTCCTGTTGCTGCTCATTATGTAACATTGTTTTGTACTGCGTAAAGTTCACATCGGTGATAGTGCTTTCATTTGCTTTGAAAGCATCTTCATAGCACTCATAATTATCTAATATGTCTTCTTCTTTTCTCCATGGTTTGAAAAGTTGTAACAGAGACATGTAATATAGTTCTTTCTGTTGAGGAGTTTTTAATGACAATTTCACATGATTAATTAAGCTTTGTTTGTTAAGTTTCACTAAGCTCCCTTCACAATCGGTCACTCTATATCTACGTTTGCTTTCATCGGGTTTTACATTATTTTTGTATGCAAAGTTTTGAGCTATGTGGTAGACACATGCTTTCCACAGTGTTACTTCTGTTCGGATCTTTTTCTTGTACTTTTTGTATTAACTCCGTAGCTGACATATTTTGAAAGTGCATTCCAGATTTAAGAATGTGTGCAACTCCATAACATAGTGTTGCTAATTCACTTTCATAGAGTAGGTGGAATATGTATCCCACATTTTGTCTAAATCTGGGATCTTGCGAATGCATTCGTAATGAGTGGTATTCTGATGCCCCAATCTGAGTGGGTCTATCATCGTATCTCCCACCTTTGCCAGTAGGAAATAGCAGTGGAAAAGCACGTGCTTCTATACTCTTTTCCCAAATACTCATTGGTGACCCTTTGGTTTGTGGCATTTGGTAAGTTTCTAGTGCATCATCTATGCTTTCATTGGAATGCAATGGATGAATTGTGTAATGGTCCAAAAGAGTGGATACTGTACCTGGATCCAGAAGTTCGAATTGTCCAGTTTCTGATGGCTCTTGAATTATTTCAGTTGTTTGCCTTAAGCTTTCATCAATATTTATTTCCTTGTAGTACTCATTATTCTCTTTTAGATATTGCAATGCTTGTCTAACTTTGTATAAGTCCACTAATTGTTGCCAAATATTTTTGTCCTTTGTTGGTACTCCATTTACCAAGACTATTAAAGAATGCTCTATTGAACGTTCCACTCCTAAAGAATGTAGATTTTCCGTTAGATCTAATGGCAAGTAAACTACTTTGCCACGAATGCCTTTCACCAATTCAAAGGAAGGTAATTTTGCTGTTTTTGGATGAAGGCGTATAATTGCTTGAAATGGATGAACTGTTTGAATTATTATGCTCTCATACAAATTGAGCTGTTGCAGGATTTTTGGTAATGGAAACAATTCCAAATTATTTGTAATAGCACGTGAAGGAGTGTGATTGTTGTCTAATTTTGCAGTACAGTAACTGCAACATATTAGGCGTTCAGTTATTTCATATTTGTTTTCAGCTAAAAGGTACAAAGCTAATTCAAACCATTTAAACTGTTCATTGTTTTCTATTCTGTATGCTATGTCCACATTTTTTGTGTTCCTTTTGTAAAACGTTCTGCGGCAACACACACACACATGGTTTGGTACTTCAGCCGATGACCTTTTAAATTTTACTATTTCTTTTCTGTATGTGCGTAGTAGAAGGTTGCTATGTGCAGAATTTTCACTACTATGTTCTAAAACTGTTGCATTTTCTATGTGGCTCTCACTTCTAAAATACTTTTTCTGAATACGGTCCATTTCTTCTTGTAAGTATTTGGGTGTAACATGCAGAAGAGTGGTATTTAAATTGCCTAATTCTGAAGCTGGACTTTTTGCATAGTATATTTTATACACTAAATTTCTTACATTGGAATGATGTATTGATATTCTTTTGAAATCATGGAAGGTACTTTTGCCAATAGGCCCAGAAATGCAGGCTAATGAATGTCCTTTTAGTCCTGTGTCTTTCCGCACTGCACAAATATCCATATTTTGCAGCACTTTCATTTTACTTTTGTCTTTACCTTTTACATATTGATTGAGGAACTGACGTAAGGATTTGAAAGCTTTGTTTGGAATGGCACACATTGATGTGCACAGCCATTTGTATACTGGACGGTGTGGTTCTGCTGAATCGAGAGGTAATTCTGAGTTTTCAGGAGATAGTTTTGTAAGCAGTGTTTCTTGTTGCATGATTGTAGTATTGATTTTCTCATACCCTCGCCATTGCTATGGATGGCAGTTGTGTTTGTTTGATTTTGTTTGTATGCTTCTTCATTAAAATATGGCTCTGTGGTTGTGTGACTCCATTCACCACCACAAACATGCAAGAAATTATATTTGTTCACATTCCATTCATTGCTGAGTTTCTTTTGTAATTTGGTACTTAGTTTTGTTAGTGCATTCATCCTATTTAACACTAATATGAACAACTTCCTTTTGAGAAGGAATGCACTGTCCACGAGTGCTTGTAGAATTAACTTTCTACGGTACGTTTTAAGGGGTAAGGATGATTTTGGTCCTCTTCTTAGTAGATTCTGAATGTGACAAAACATTTTTGCTAAAATACTTTTTTTTACTATGGGTTCTTCTTACACTATCAGGATTATTAGGAACATTG
Organism: Ambystoma mexicanum; assembly: GCF_040938575.1. Taxonomy (NCBI): domain Eukaryota; kingdom Metazoa; phylum Chordata; class Amphibia; order Caudata; family Ambystomatidae; genus Ambystoma; species Ambystoma mexicanum. Next base: position 777,727,554 of record NC_090929.1, read on the forward strand.
TTAGCTGTACTGGTAGCCGTTTTTTTGACAACATTTCTGTGTTTTGTGACACTTTTTGATGGAGGAGGTACAGTTTCGGTAGTTGCGACTTCCTTTACTATGTTACCCAACTGCATTAGCTGGTTTGTACCAAGATTCTCTACACACTCTACAACAGGTGGATGCTTACATTGGGCACCTTTATTTTTCTTTGCTCTAATTCTGCGTTCCTTTCTACGGAGTTGCTTTTTGGTAGGCATTCTTTGGTGTCTGTTGAGAAAAAAATATACTTTGGTCTGCTGTCCAATGTATGTGTACAGTGTGCATGTGTGCATAAGTCTGATGGGGAAGCTCTTTGTCATGGTGTCTCAACGTACAGTGAATTCTAACAATCATTTGGTAAGGCTACTTTACTGTTTGTATACTACTACAATGTGCTTCAGATGAGAGTACAAAGTGGCCTACTTGTAACGAGAACCATTATTAATAACCGAAATGCCAAAAACTTGCTACAGCAACTTCTTTTCACAATCTAACATTCTAAGGACTACCTATGTTATTTCAGTACCAAACACACAAGGATTTGTCAGCCATTCTGCCTCTTATTCTTTGTTCAATAAATGGATATTTGTAGGTAGAATGGTTTACAAATCAATGCTTGCTTTTGTGCCCAAAATAAACAAATAACCCGCGCATCCTCTCTAACAAGTAGTTACAATATAAAGTTTGTACTGTACTTACTTTTTTGAGCAAGATGACCAAGTTTCTTCGGATATGTCATCTGCAGTGTAGATGCTGTTGATTCTCAGGATAGCAGTCTTCACTGTGACTTAAAAAAACAAAATCGATTACTTTGTGTGTTTGCAGCAGTGATGATACTGCAGACATTACTTGTGCTTCTTTCGTCAGAGGATTGAACTTTCATATTTCAACCCAGTGCACGTGCACATTTAACTTCACTCTGTGCAGTCTTTGCATAGTACTTGCAATATGGTACTTGTAAGTCCTTCAAAATAACTAAATCTTTTAAGGGTATGGAAATGCTGTAACGCTCACCTTGTTTCCACGGGGACGCCTCACGATAAGCCGGTAAGCTCTTCGGGACCTCTCACCTTTCCAGGAGTTCAGGATGTCGGGGATCGGTTCTGGAAGATAGGAGGTGAAGTTTAACTGCTGTTCCTTCCGCTGCAACCCACCTCCCGAATTCCTTTTGCAGTTACCCCAGGAGACGTCTCTCACCTTGTGTTCTATAAGGATGCGCTCTCCGTCCTGCCGCGCTGAGCAGGGGCGCGTCGTTAATGGCACTGTACCGCCAAGTTCCTTCACTGGCAAGGGCCGGAGTGCAGACCGGCTGCAACTCCTTCTTTTCAGGTAAGTTTTTATTGGTGAAAGCAATGTCTTTATTTGGATGTGCACGTAACCTTCTCGATTCTTCTTGCAGGTGTTGGAAACTGCAGTGGAAGGCAGACCCGGGTTCGAGAAGGTAAGATGGATCGCCAAGCGGCGCAGAGAGCGTCCTTGCAAATGGCTAACCTATGCTATTGTTTGTCTTGCAGGTCGAGATGCTCGGAAGATGTATGGTGCCCAGGAATCCAAGGGAACAAAAGATGTCTTGAAGGTGGTGGAGGAGGACAACGAGCGTTGGACGATTTCGATCGCCGGAGGATGCTGCAGAGCAGGTGAGGATGGCGATGGTTGTTGCCTTGGACGTCTTCGATTGCCAGATGCTGCAGAGCAGGTAAGGATGGCAATGGTTCTTGCCTTGGACGTCTTCGATTGCCAGAAGATGCTGCAGAGCAGGTAAGGATGGCGATAGTTCTTGTCTCTTCTCGCCCAGGTAGGCCAGGGTGCAGAGCAGGACCTGGTGAATGTCACGCTGCTAAAGCAGAATAACGCGAAGCGCGTGCCTCTGATCGGGCGTGGTTTAAATAGCCAGGTGGTATCCCAGGTGCCTTCGGGGCGGACCCCGCCCTGGATGCTAGACCGCTGAATGCAGATTCCCAGTATTCCACATGGTGGCGGCCATGCTTGTCCATTGCCCATTGAAACCCCGTCCCAGCATGTGTCTCCGATGCCAACAGCGCCAGGACTGGCTCCAAGGAATCCGAGGGGGGCCGAATAAGGTCTTTAGGGCCCCGTGAGCCCTCGGTGGGATGAGATCATGACAAATGCCTGTTCTTTACAAAGTGTACTATGCATATGAAAGAGGTTTGTAAGCGATAGGGCAAAGTACTAGATGGGGAAACATTTTGTACTTGTTAATGAAAAGCACAATATCGAAAAATCGGGAGACCCTCAGAAGGAAATGTCAGCACTACAATCGGGAGTGCTTATTGTTCTCATACGATCACATTGCAAGTAGAATTACTGTAGGCCGTACAGAGTACAGAACTCCGACATTTTCAAATACAAAATTGAGGTCTGTCCGAAATAGACATGCTTGCAACGTATGTACAGGTTTTGTGGAAGACAGTAAGCAGTCATGCGATTTGTGAATGACAAATCGCCAATCTTGTACTTTAAAGGGGGAGTGTTGTTATGTGTTCCCTATGGACATTTAGCAGCATTATTTTGCCTAATTTAAATCACAAGGCTTCCACATGTTCTCTGATTAAAATATACCTACCTGTACTCTATACTGATGCATGTGGACATGTATGGAGCTGTACGTAGAAATTCACAATCTTTGCACAGTAGCTTGTGAAGTAGGTGCTTTGCAATGGTATGCGACTTCCATTCAGAATCATCGACAGTAATTTTGAAGTGCGCAATGTTGATGACAGAGTTAAAATTAGCGATGATCTATGTGATTGGTGGATGATTGTGCGACCGCTTAGTTGTGTCCAATGAGGGACTCGCTTTGGTACAGCTGTAGAAAGGGTGGAAGGACTGGGTAAGAGATACGTGCTGCACGTAGGCAACGCTTGTCCGCTGGTAGGGCGTGTCACATACGGGTTTCTACAGCAAATCCTGCATGGAAAGGCGACTGTAGGCATCAGCCAACCAGATGTTCACATTACTCTATTGTGTGGAAAGACGGTGCGCGCACTGATGAAGGCAGAGGTGGAGCGGGTCAGGGTTTTGATGCTTGGAGACATTTTTGTGCAAAGCTTACAACACTATGCCGAGAGTAGGCATGTGGCACACCATTTCGATGTGCGAAGAGTGGAGGTGGTGTGGAGCGCTGTCACTGATGGCAATGCTGCGGCAATTCTGCAAGTTTGTAGACACATGCGTAGAATGACCACTCCTCATGTGGTAATTTTGCACTACGGCACTTGCCATTTGGGATACCTAACTTCACGTACTTTGTTGGCAGATTTAGCATAGTTGGTTGAAGCTCTCATGACCATCTTCCCAACAACGAAAGTAATTTTTTCTGCTTTACTCCCGAGAGTACAATGGAACAACACTTCTGTTTTCTGTCCAGATCAAAGCATCGGGAGGTGTATCATCAATTGCGGCATGCGTGCATTAATGCTGAGAGTTGGTATGTTTTTTTGCAGGCACGAAAACATTATGCGCATTACTTTGACGGCGATGGTGTTGCGCTATCTTCTTTGGGAAATGCAATGTTCTTTTGCAGCGTAAGGTTTGCTTTAGAGAAGGTTCTGTAATGTTTGCAAGAGTAAAGCAGGGACAAAAAATACAAAAAAATACATAAAGTACCAGATGTCCGTACGGTATCTGGCCATAAATAAAAGGGCCTACCTTAAAGGGGAAAAGGGGAATAGTACTTTAATGTACTGTCGTCACGCTCTGATCCTGTACATGTCTGCGAACATGGCGGTAGTTAGCAGCCAGCACATATCAACTCCGGGGATTCAAGGGTGGAGCTGCATGTAAATGAGAATGAGCGGAGCTAGGGATTGGTCCATAAAGTTCAGTAGGTGTGTTCTGACTGACGTACTTTAGTAAGACCGTCTTCTCCCACACAGGAGATCACACAGCCATGGCTTTCCATGCTCGATAACAGATTATCTGGATTTTGGGAGACTCATGGATACATTGGTTGAAGGTGCATGCAGAAAGCTGCAGTTTATCAACAAATCTCGGATTTCCACATGCGGAAGTGCACTGGCATTGTGTGCGTGGCATGAGATGGCTGGACTTGGTACCTCTTTGTGTTACTTTACTGACAGAGCGTCCTCCAGATATACTGATCATTCATTGTGGCGGAAACAGTTGAGGCCATGTATCTGGAATTTCTTTGCAATTTGCAATGAAGGATGGACTTGCGAAGCTCATGGACATGTTTCCAAATTGTCAAATACTTTTTTCCCATATTGCCCAAAGACAAATATGGCTGCGTTCTTCTGCATTTTGTCCACAAATGGAGAAAGCCAGATGCAATGTGAATAAGGCTGTGTGTGCATTTTTAAGAGATGTTGAGATGCCCTCTTTCCACAATGAAAACATTTTGTTTCGCAGCACTTTCATTTTCCGCACAGATGGAGTCCACCTCACATATGCTGGCAATCAGATTTTTCTTCACAATGTACAAAATGCATTGCGACCTCTTTTGCAATCACATTTACCTATCTGACAATCCGCTTTCCCCAATCCACTGTTTTTGACCCACACAACACACCACTGAAAGGCTCTTTTCAGAGCTGCCACTTACTCCCAACGTACACTTTATTGCGTTTGCTCTGCTTGCACCCTCCCTTTTTTCCTCTACTACTGTCCGCAAACTTTTTCAGAACTCCGCAGGGGTCTATGTGCATCACTTCATAGTTATATTGTTATATTGAGAAAGGCGGCTCTGAAAAGAGCCTTTTCTGTAATTTTTGTTGTTTTTACGTTCATTGCTTAACAGCACGCGACACACTAGGAGAAGAGGCGAAAGGAGGGTAAGGAAGGGACACCAGCCACGGGGATAAGAAAGGGCAACTGAACAGAGAAAGATTTAGGGTGAGCTTTATTTAGGTAAGGAGCAGATCTTCTGGTGCTCGGTGACTGCAGCCTCATAAGCACTTCGAAAACTCTCCCCCCTGCAGAGTACTGCGTCACAATACGTGCACACTACTGTCACCTTTGAAAGGTAACAGTCAACAGCATTGCGAATGGCTTGTGAGGCAGCTGGAGGGAGGCGCTCCCCCACAGGAGCGTCTCTTGTGGTGGGAGGATTGGATACCGAGGATGCTGTGGAGGAACTCAAAAGACTACGGTCTTCACATGGCACCACCTTGCGAATGTCCGCAGTGTGGAACGAAGTGAGGTGTTGCTTCATGGTTGTCGTACCAAAACTGTATGCTCCAAATCTCTCGTGACTCAACACCCCCTCGCACTGGTTACACTTCACCAGGTTCGCACATGCTTTTGGTACGTTCCCATAAACCGAAAACAACTTCCACACCCACGACTCCCGCCGAGTGCTGCTAGTGCGGAGTTCCTCCACTTCATTCTCTTCCTCCTCTTCTTCCTCAATCTCTACATCCTCACCCATATATCTCTCTGCAGGCCCTTGGTGAGATGGTGGTGGTGGTGGGTTTGGGGGTGGTGTAGAGGCTAATGACCCAATAGCAGCCATGGAAGCCATACCAATATTTTTCCTTTTGGTCACTACAGCAGTAAAGGCAGCACACCTCAAACTGCTATAGCTAGAAGTACAATGAAGATGCGCTCGGGGGTGTGGCCTTTTGTAGGGGTGCAGGGGTGTGCCTTGTGACCTTCTTCATCCCTACAAAGCGCTACACAAATTTTACACAGCAACTCCTGAGGTGGCCTATTGTTTGGGATGTGTGAAATTACATTTTTACACTGTACAATACTTTGCCTTGTGTCTACAAGTTAATTTGTATTGTTGCGGAAGCACACCAACCGCGGAAATTAGTCCCGATGCTCAGCGCAGGTGCGGTCACATGATGACGTCCTCAAAACATCCGCCCCAGTAATGAAAGTCCCCTGGACAGCAAATGCAAAGAATCAAACGTGCGCATGCGCACAAGTGTCCTATGGACAGTGTTCGGGTTCTCAAACTACTTGAAATTGCGACACAAGTGAGACGGACAGTTAGGAACAGGCGCGATGTTCACAATACTTACGTTTGTACTGCGCATGTGCACGCATGCTATGTTCACTGTACGGACAGTTCTAGTGTCCTTAGGACAACTCCATTTTGTTTGCCTACGAACTTGCCGGTCACCGTGCCTGTTCTACGGACGGCACCATTTTGGCTGCACCCGATACGGACCGCTATACTGTCCTTCACACACTCCCATTTTCCTCATTTACACCCATTCCGGACATCTGGTGTGTTCTACGAACACGTATTATCTCGTTTACAAGCGGTACAACAAGGTAGTATATCCTTTGGACACCCCTTTCTGTTTATGTACGCAAAATTTCAACAGATGGTGCAGTCACACATCACATCCGTCTTACTTGACATTAGACAGCACCCACATTCCATTCCTGCGAATAGGTCGAACATGCGCTCTGTTCGCGAACATTTAACGTCTTTTTAAAAAAAAAAAATCTACACACAAACACTTTCTCTACAACTACTGTACAAAAACATTTCAAACACACACACACATACACACACACACACACATCAATCTAAAGAAATAGCGGGGGAAGCGGACACTGAAACAAATATGGGGGAATTAGGATTCAACACGGGCTGGTTATGAGGAGAAGATTTGTGAGGGGAAGAAGGGATGGATATTTCATCAAAACATCTATTTTCCTATTCAAGGTTTGGGGATGGTTCACTAGGGAATGGAGAAGCAGGGCGGGTGCAGGTGGGGCAATGATAACAAACTTTTCCTCTCACACAGTCCTCCACAAACTCCCGTAAACTTAGAAAATTGTCGTTCAATATGTCCATTTCTGCTCTATCCTTTTTATCCTGTCTTCTTCTGTCTAGTTTGTTACACTTTCTTCTTTTCTTTCCTGGTCTGTTCAAAACTAAAATAATTAAGTCGAATGCCTGTAAAATACTGTTCACTATTTTGCATATGCAGAGCATTGTGTACCATTTTTGTCGCTGTCTTCAGACATTTCCCCATGTGGGAAATACTCCTCCAGCCACTCATAAGTACTAACCATTTCTGAGTCAAATCAACAGAAATAAATTATTATTTCTGCACCACATACCACAAAAAAACATCACCCATATAAAAAAATGCCCTGCACTCACTCTTTTGCTGTAATGTGCCTTCGTCCTACTGCGTCCGTCCACTGTCGTTCCAGGCTGCCGAGTTTCTGTGAAGTGATTACGCTGGAGGCATCCTTTCTTTTTTATGGTACCAGACACTTTATTCTACATGGTTATTGTAAAGACTGGTAGGGGGTGTCTGTACTTCTGCTCTCTATATGGTAGAGGAGAGGCACAGAGGACCCCAGCTAAGATTCTCTATAAGGTAGCAATGGACAAGCAATCAAGGCCTAGCTTCTCAGGAGGTGATGCAGGCTGGTTCTTAAGTACAGTGTAGTCCCCGAACCCCCACAAAGGAATGTCCACACACTGTATTACTGAAAACACAGTCTTTATATAATTAATATTCAAAGGTATGTACACGATCACAATAACGCACTTTGTACTCGGAAGTCAATAATGATAAATATATACAATTCTAAAGTGGTACCACCAATGTTATCAAATCTCATTAAAGTGCATCAACTGTACGGTTAAAATGTCACACAGATCAATAATGAGGAAACCAGCAATAGAGATAGGAAGAAACGCAAGATGGTTGAAACAATAGGCAGAATGCTGACCCCTACCGCTAGACACAGTTCTGTGTGGAGATCCCCCCACCTGGGCAACCTGTAAATAAAGATATATAGCACAAGCCCAGTCCATATATTGTTCAATTGTCTTACTTCCTCCTATTAAGGTTTTACCCCCCCAATGTACCTGGTGGAGTAGAGATCTCCGAAGATGCGTCGACCGTTCCTTCTTGAGTGACTCCCTTTAAAGCAGGAGCCACGGATCGTCGAGAGGCGTCGAGGAACTCGGCGTTCGGTGTCGGGGAATCAACGGCCTTCTTGAGTGCCCTCCCTTTAAGGCAGGAGTCACGGGTCATCGAACGTCCGACAGCGAACAGGTTGAACTACAGCCGTGAAGTGGCAGCTTCGTTCCTAGCGGTGCTCGTCGATGACAGAGCGTTGGCGTCCTGCAAGGAGGAGGCGTGCGGGGCACTCATTGACGATAGTTCTGGACCGCAAAGAGATGATGAAGAACTGTGGCCCAGCAAGGGCGTCGAGTCGTCGGCGTCTCTGTGGTCCTTAGGTGGCGGGAAACCCACCGGCGGATGCTCCACGTGTGTCAACGGTCAGGTCTTCTCCAGCGGGATAAAGCGGGCGACGATGCAGACGAGAGCATCCGATGATCAAATGAAGTTCTTAGGCAAATGGGAGCGCGGCGGTTCCGGTCGGCGAGGGCGGTCATCGACAGTGGCGAACAACAGTCCGGGTGCTTCACTTTGAGATTCCGAGGCAGTCCCCGTCTCAGCCTGTCGAAGGTCTGTCTACCAGGGAGCGTTGGCAAAGATCAGCTGTGCACGATGGTCCCTCGTAGCTCGGGAAGAGGGCTCCTTACCAGGTCCTTTCTGGGTCAGTCCTTGGAGACACAGCAGCTTTCAGATTGTGAAGGAGAGCAACAGCACTTCTTCTCGTCCAGCAGGGCTTCAAGGTCAAGCTTCAGTTACTCCAGTTACTCGTCGTAGTGGACTTCAGCTTCTGAACACGATTCCTAGCAGTGAGAGGTCCCCAGATATACTGTTGATCTCCCATTCATTCCGCTGGGTCACACTCAAGCATCCAATCACGACTAAGGGCATTCATGCAGGCAGGCAGCCAATCAGGCACACAAGGTAGTCAGGCCATTCACTTCTCTCCAGACACTCACAACAAGTTATGTGCATTGGGACAAGTACCGAGCCATTCAACACTCCCAACTGCATTCATACCGGTTTCAGGCAGGGCTGTCTCAGTCATTGTGTCAACCACCAGATACTAGACATCCACAACACAGAATGCATATTCGTCACACACTCTATTCACCCGGGTCCCACCCACAAGAGGTACCCACAACATACATCACTGGGAAGGCTCCAGCTAGTCTGGCCGGGCCTTCACAACAGCAACATATGGCACTTCCATCCAACAGCCAGTCAGGGGGAAGGGACAGAGTCAGGGCTTCCCAGGACTTTGGGAAAACAAGGTAATGGGTAATAGAAAGCAAGGGGCTGCAGGGGCCATTTTGTTTTCCATCCGGAATCAACTGATCCCAATGGCAGGGCTGGGGTATCCCAAAATGGAGGATACTCCGCGCACCTGTCAAATTCAGCATGGAGCTGCCACCAGCCCATACCCTGCTCTGCTGGCCACCCACAGGTGCCCAAAAACATACACTAGGGGCACAGGGTTGTACCCCCACCCATGGGTGCCATAAGGGTATCCCACGGGTCCGTTCACAAAACCAAAAGAGAGAGAGCTGCACCGCCAGGAGTCCCCCATGAACTCCTGCACGGAAAACACGACAGAACACACGATAAAAAGCAGTAAAGGACAAGGATACGGAGGCCCTGTCCCTCCGATGCATTTCCAGCATCACAGTTATAAAATGTCGTTTTTTTTCCCAGCTTCAGGTTTCCATATTTACTTATTACTACTCTTTATGTCCACCTTCTATGTTCCACATTTTTTGTTTAAGACAATAGTACATTTTCAGCTTCCCCCCGCCTCTTTGGGTAATGTTGATCCTGTCCAACCCCGTCTGCAAACAGGCGCTCATTCCGTTCCTTTCCAATATCAATAGGGAGGGGGTTCTGTATGTTCTATGTTAAATGTATGTCAAGTACGTACATTATACTACATATCTCTCAAAATCACATGATTACAACATATATCCTGCTCAACGACTTCATTGCCACAATTTCATGCTTAAGTTCCACCTTCCAAAAACCTATACAATTCCCTACAAAAAAGACTTTGTTACGGGAACGTTATGGTTAAGTGGCCCTCCCAAAAACCAGTGAAATTCACTACAAAAAAAACTTTGTTGAGGGGACGTTATGGTTAAGTTGCCCTAACAAAAAGCTGTACACTTCACTAAAAAAAAACTTTCCTCCTCCCCTTTATGCTTCAAATTAAAACCGAAAAACCCCTGAAATTCGACAGTTATGGTAAACTAAGCCACCAACCCTGCCACCGCCCCTGGCACTGCTAACACTAACACCCAAACCATGAAAGATGTCATCTCAAATGTCAATGATGACATCAATGATGACATCACTTGTTTAGCCCCTTTCTTTTCCTTCCCTACCATACATATACATGTGCATTCAGTAAAAGAATGTCACTAAAAGAATGTTTAAAAGAATGTTATACTTCACAGTGCAACCAAACACCACTGCACATTCCCCCATTATAATAAGCTAAGCAACCATAACTCGCACCATCTACGTGCATTGCTAAGACTAACACCCAGGACATCAAAGATGACATCACAAATATCATTGATGACATTACTGATGACATCACATGTGTGCCTCACTTATTTTGGTGCGTACAAGGTGGCCATAGAAAATACATCATGAAGACCGACCCCCAGAACATCTTCATGATGTATTTTCTATGGCCACCTTGTACGCACAGAAAATGAGGGGTGTAATAACGGTAGCATTTCAGTCTATGCAGTGCACAGGAAACTTGTAACTGTTGTAAGGACACGCGTAGTGGTAGCAAACATTGAAATTGACAACATGCCATGATTGCATTACTTTTTCCTATGGCTATTATTATATTCATTAGTACGCCGCCATGGGTGTCATATGCTACAGTGGTTGTGGCCAGGGCCTAGAGCCTTGGATGCATGGCTGTCTGCCAAAGGCCGAAGGCCTTACTTCCAAAACTGTAGGCCCTGGCCACAACCACCGCAGCATGTCACACCCATGGATTCACCCGTAGCATTGCGTATCGATTGCCAAGTTGTGGGGAGTGTGTGCAGTCTTGGGTGCATGGCCAAAGGCCATGCACCCATTAACAAAGTTATAACCTCTTCATGATGTATTTTCTATGGCCACCTTGTACGCACAGAAAATGAGGGGTCCAATAAGGGCAGTATTTCAGTCCGTGCAGTACACAGGGAACTTGTAACTGTTGTAAGGACATGCATGGTGTTAGGGAACACTGAAATTGCCAACATGCCTTAATTGCATTAATTTTTCCTATGGGTATTGTATTCATTAGTACGCCGCCATGGGTGTCACATGCTACGGTGGTTGTGGCCAGGGCCTAAGAGTCTTGGATGGATGGCCGTCGGCTGAAGGCCTTACTTCCAAAACTCTAGGCCCTGGCCATAAACACTGCAGCATGTCACACCCATGGATACACCCATAGTAATGCGTATTGATTGCCTGGTTGTGGGGAGTGTGTGCAGTCTTGGGTGCAAGGCCGAAGGCCATGCACCCAACAACAAAGCTATAACCTCTTCACTTACAAGCCCACATGGGTTTTATCTAGTGCGGTGGTTTTGGCCAAGATGTGTACTTTTGGGTGCATGGTTGCAGGCTGTATGCACCCAACAACAAAGCTATAACCTCTTCACTTACAAGCCCACATGGGTTTTATCTACTGCAGTGGTTTTGGCCAAGATGTGTACTTTTGGGTGCATGGTTGCAGGCTGTATGCCATACACCCAAGCATGCACCTAAAAGGAAACTTGTAAGCAATGGAGTTATAAGCCACTTCACAACCATATATTGAAATGTATGGACATACACCTAAGAATTTAGGCCCTGCCCACAAACAGTGCAGCATTTCAGAGCTACAGAGACACCCCTAGTATTCAACATCAGTCAGGTGGCTGTGGGGAGGGTCTGCAGTCATGAGTGCATGGCCACAGGCCATGCACCAAACAGAACAGTTGTTTGTAGTGTACTTAGAAGGCACAATGGGTGTTATATGGTGTGGTAGTGCATCACTCAGGCGGCTGTGGGGAGGGGCTGTAATCATGGGTGCATGGCTGAAGGCCATGCCCCTAAAGCACATTTGTATGTAGTGAACTTATATGCCGCAATGGCTGTCATATGGTGTGGTAGTAGTGGCCAGGATGCAGAGTATTTGAACAAAATAATAAGCACTGCAGTTTTAAGCAACTGTGCACCCATACATTGATTATTCTATGGCCTCAAACTCACGTCTGTCGCCTGTGGCTACAAACTACTGCACCATATCACAGCTATTGGTACACTTGTACTATGCTACATCATTAAGATGGTTGTGGGGAGGGCGCAGCATTTTGGGAGCATGGGCAAAGGCCATGCTCCCAAAACCAACTTTGTACATAGTGAAATGACAAGGCACAATGGTTCCGATATGCTGTGGTGTTTCTGGCCAGGACCCAGAGTCTTGACTGCATGCCCAAAGGCCATGCACCCAAGACTGAAGTCATAAGCAGTGGAGTTATAAGTGAATATGGGTGTGGTGTAATGCGCAAGTTGTGTGCACGCCCTAATGTCTTGGCTGCATGGCTGCAGACGATGGTCCCAACAGTAAATTTATAAGTAGCTAATTTACAAGGACCATGGTTTCGATATGCAGCAATGGTTGTGTCCAGGAACTATACTCTTTGTACTTTGGTCGTAAGGCGTAGGTCGTAGGGTACACACCGAAGATGCAAGGGCCAGCCTACAGCCACTGCAGCATATTACTACCATAGATTAGACGTGTAGATTCGCATGTGTAGAAAATGACTGCCAATATACTTACTCCTTACTTTGTTCAGAATCCACATGTATTTTTTAAATGCTTTTCGTACTTGGCAGAAGTATCCCTTTTTACATTTCTGTGATAAAAGAAAAAGGTATGTTAGTTTTTGCAATTTATGAAAACTTACTACATTGCATAATAGACAGTTTACCTTTTTTTTACCTTCAGATATAGTTTACAAACCAGTGTACTGTGCATTGTGCTCAGTTTCTGTGATTGCTTTTCTAATCCTTGGGTCTGGAAAAAAAAATCCTTGTCGGATTAAAAAAAACCTTCATTTGCTATGGTACTAACTACTTCCTTGTTTCCTTTGAGTGTTTCCTTCATCTTTCTGATTAATGTTATGTGTGTTGCCTTCCTGCTGATGTTTAACAACAGTTAGATGCCTGTAGGCGTATTCTAACTGTGCATTTCTTCCTACAAATCTGAGATATTCATATATTTGTGTCGTTGTTATATCCTCTTGGGCAGTTAGATACCTATTGGCGTATTGTAACTGTTTGTAGTCTTTCACATAATTTTTTGACAATCTTGAAGTACACATTATTTATTACATTTTGTCTTTAAGAAGATTAAATACGCATTTGTAAGATTAGCTGGCAATCTCTGCTTTAGAGTAATGGTGCTATCATTACATTCAAACCATCCACATTTCTTTTTAATGTATGCAGTGTAGTGACCTGCATTGGTTGTAGCTCCTGCATGGTAGATTATACCTATTCTTGTAAAGGTTTTCTTTCCAAGTGACACTTGACCGTGTGTAAATCCAGTCAGTTTGCAGTTGTTTTTGGTACAATCTGCATTGTAACGTAGAAGCATAAGTATTATGTAGGCACTATGTGTTTGTATCAGTAAGGTGGAGCGATTGTCTGAATTGCAAATAGTACATAATCTGCCATGGTTTGCATTCTGTACAAGTTGCTGAAATGGAATGCTTTCACAATTTGGTATGGAAACATACAGAAATCGCTCATTTGGGATTTCTTCCTGTATCAAATTGCTACAGAGAGTGCATGTATGTTTCCACATGTACGAAATCTGGAAGATTTCATTTACAGGTATGCTTTTGTTTTCCAATACTAATAGTAAGTACATTAGAAATTCTTGTGGATCTTCTTGTGAGTTCACAGTGAATCTCACCATTCCAGCACAGTCGTCCAATGCTTGCCGTATTCCATGAACACTGTATGTGTTGTCAGGATTGCTTGTTGCATTTCTATGAAGCACTAATATTTGCAAACACAATTGGTCTGTACTGTGCAAGTAACTATTGTTAACAATTGGTGGCAATTGAAATAGAATATTCATTGCTACATTTGCATAGCAACTTACCCCACTTTCATTTGCAAATTTGAATGGACCAGCTAGTTCTGTATCTGAGTGCATTTTTTGGATTTTCTGTTCTTTCTTTGCCGACGTCCCTGGTTTACATTTCCTAATAGGTTCTTCTTTATTTGGGGTAATTGCTGAAAATTTAGCTTCTTTTCTTTTCTTTGAGGAATTTGCTGTTGTATTCTGTTGCATTTCTGTTTCATTTAGTTTTCTTTTACCACGTTTTACTTTATCTGGAACAGGATATTGTTTCAGATGAGGGGTGTACAGTGAACGCAGTCTATTGTATTCTAGAATGCAAGGAATATCAGCTTTGACTTTACTTGCATCCAAGTTCATTAGCAATAGACCGTCAAGTGTACGTAAGCGTGATAATGCTATGTAGCTCATGCCTTCCTTAAAGGCTGTGTTTCCTATATCTATCAATGCTTTGTCTAGGTTAAGACCTTGGGATTTATGAATGGTAACTGCATATGCAAGAGTTACAGAAAATTGCTCTCTACGTACATACATGTCTTTGAAGAGAAAGAATCGGGCAATTGAGCACCCTATCCTTTTCACTTCTGAAACTTTATCAAAGGGAATATTGACAAACTGAATGTTGCTGTCACGTGGGTATGATTGAAAGCCAACAACTGTACCTATTGCTTCATTTACTAGCCCTTGCTCGACATCAAGGGTATGTTTAAGCATTACTCTACAATTTAAGGATAATTTTAATATTTTTTCCAACCCAGCTGTGTTGGAGATTGAATTTTCTAAACTATTTAGGTGCTGATTCATGGAATTATTTGTGCCAAAAAACGGGGATTTGTGCGCCATTCTGCCCGCAAATCCCCATTTGTTAAACAGGGATTTGCAGGCAGAATGGCGCACAAATCCCCATTTTTCAGTGCAAATCATTCCATGAATCAGCCTCTTAGTCTTGTTGTCGCTTGCTCACACATGGGTACTGTCATACCATGCACATCTAGTTTGTCTGTGGCGCTAATTTCCATTATTGGTTGCATTTCTTTATTTAACATTGTTTCATTGAATTTGAAACAGCTTGCAAGAGTTGGCGTTAAGGCCATACAATTGACCATGAAGTGCATGAATGTGCCGGTTTTTCAATACAACTTGTGCTTCTTGCGATAGTACACCACCTCTAATACTATTTAAGATGTTGGCATAAGTGAGATCTGCATGTTCTCAGTTAATTCTCTGTATTGGAAATGTTGCCAAAGGTTGACATTACCTATGCTACCAACAGTTTTCCGGCAGAGTTTGTGGCCTAAGGTTTTAAAAATAGGTTCACCTTTCACTGGTGTCAATTGTAGAAGATCTCCGAAAACGATAATGTGTTTCCCTGCAAAGAGTTCTTCGTTGTTACTTTTAAGTACTTCTTGCAATCTGAGGTGAATCGAGGCCAACATTAGGTTGGAGACAATGCTCACTTCATCTATTAGTAGCATTTTAATTTGTTTTAATACTCTGCGTAATTCCATTGCAGCTTCTGCAGAAAGTTTGTAATAGTCTCATTTATGTTGATGCTCTACTGGAAGCAGTATTAATTGCTGTAAAGTGACACCGCCTATGTTGTAGGCAGCTAAACCTGTGGGGGCTGTTACAACAGCTGACAGTTTGTTGTTTGTCAATTGTTGAAGGAACTTGCTGATGATTTTGATTAAGAATGTTTTCCCTGATCCAGCTTCACCACTCACATAGAGCAGTATAGTTTGTAATTTTGGCAGGTACATTCTTTATTTTCATGTTGTACACCATGTACAATTTGTTTTGTTACGTCTTCAAAAATGGTGCGCTGATCTTTATTAAGTTTTGCTTGTTGTACATTTAAGTCTTCTGTATCTTCTTGATACTGATACATGGTGTTTTCTACTTCTGCCATAGCTACTGCAGCCTCATTTGCTATTAGTGGTTGTCCTAGTGGTTCTTGACTTCCTGTTATAGAAGGTTGAATACTGTCGGAAGAGTCCTTATCTAGTTGGGCCTGTAGTTCTTCTTCCTGTTGCTGCTCATTGTGTAACATTGTTTTGTACTACGTAAAGTTCACATCGGTGATAACGCTTTCATTTGCTTTGAAAGCATCGTCATAGCAGTCATAGTTTTCTAGTATGTCTTCCTCTTTTCTCCATGGTTTGAAAAGTTGTAAAAGACACATGTAATATAGTTCTTTCTGCTGAGGAGTTTTTAATGACAATTTTACATGATTAATTAAGCTTCGGTTGGTAAGTTTCACTAAGCTCCCTTCACAATCGGTCACTCTATATCGACATTTGCTATCATCTGGTTTTACATTATTTTTGTATGAAAGTTTTGAGCTATGTGGTATAGACACATGCTTTCCAAAGTGATACTCGTGTTCGGATAGTATGTATCCAGTAAATAGTTTTTTAGAAAGTCTTGGCTGTTGGGATAATTTCTGGCAATTGTTTCTATGTCCTCATATGATTGCAACACTCTTTTTCTAGATTTTGCAGGACAAAGACTTAGCCATACTATGTTGTCTGATTTTCCATACAAAGCAGTACTGGTCAAACGATCTGCTGCTTCATAGGCGCCACATTCTCTATGAGAGAGCATTTTTATGCCTAGTCTGTACAATTTCTGTGATAATGTTTTGTCTGATGCTAGGGCATCCAAGAGGTCTTGAAGCTCTGTTTTTTCTGCTTTTGTTAGGTAGGCTGTAACATATCGTGCAACAGCAGTTGAATTGTCTGCAATGTACTGCACATCTATGTTTGCGTTCCATAAGAGGGCAATGATTTCATTGTAATCATTGATATATTTTGATTCTTCCCTTCTTTTTATGTAATACATGTTTTTAGGTGATTTACCTTTAACACTATGTCGAACTGAAGACATGAAGTTGTTTACTTCACCTGTTTCTGTAACTGGTCTAGGGAAACCAAAGCGGCATTTGTTGTAGTATTTACCTTTGTTTTTGTATTTGCGGCGACAAAATTTGCCATATTTGTGTCTTTGAAATTGTAAAATCTGCCTATGCAGCTCACTATGTGTCTGTTGTGAAGGGATTTCACAAGTGACATATTTTTGGATAAACTGCAAAACAGTGCTTTCACTGTTGTGACCAAATTTCGGTGCACCTTTGATCCATAACAGCATGTGAATATGTGGTGCTCCTCTCGTTTGATATTCTTTTCTCCAAAAGAAGTGTTGCACTTCTCCAAGGGGAGGAACAGTTTTATTGCAAATAAAGTGTAGCATGGCAATGAAACGATGATGGAAATATCTTGACAACTAGATCTATAGAGCAAGTTCTCCAGGTGTTAATATAGCTATGTTGTTTTTGTTGCTATTTGCTATGCGTAGGAACTCATATAAATCTTCCCATGCATATTCTGCACAACTTAGCGTAACAAACCAAGTCGGTGGTCCAAGATTTCTGATCATACAATGCACGTCTCCGTGCCGTCGGAACCAGTATTCCTTTGTACCACACATGTTTGCAAACAAATTTGTTATACTTGATTGTAAAACCTCATCTTTTTCCTGTACTTAATGTTTAACTGCGTACCTGACATATTTTGAAAGTGGGTTCCAGATTTCAAAATGTGTGCAACTCTGTATCATAGTGTTGCTAATTCAATTTCCAAGAGTAGGTCGAATATGTATTCCACATTTTGTCTAAATCTGGGATCTTGCGAATACATTCGTAATGAGCGGTATTCTGATGGCCCAATGTGAGTGGGTCTATCATTATATCTTCCACCTTTGCCATTAGGAAATAGCAGTGGAAAAGCATGTGCTTCTATACTTTTTTCCCATATACTCATTGGTGACCCTTTAGTTTGTCGAATTTGGTAAGTTTCTAGTGCATCATCTATGCTTTCATTATTTCAGTTGTTTCCCTTAAGCTTTCATCAATATGTATTTCCTTGTAGTACTCGTTATTGTCTTTTAGATATTGCAATGCTTGTCTAACTTTATGTAAGTCCACCAGTTGTTGCCAAATATTTTTGGCCTTTGTTGGTACACCATTTACCAAGACTATTAAAGAATGCTCTATTGAACGTTGCACTCCTAGAGTATGTACATTTTCCGTTAGATCTAATGGCAAATAAACTACTTTGCCACAAATGCCTTTCACCAATTCAGAGGGAGGTAATTTTGCTGTTTTTGGATGAAGGCGTATAATTGCTTGAAATGGGGGAACTATTTGAATTATTATGCTCTCATACAAATTGAGTTGTTGCAGGATTTTTGGTTGTGGAAACAATTCCAAATTATTTGTAATAGCACGTGAAGGAGTGTGGTTGTTGTCTAATTTTGTATTATAGTAACTGCAACATATTAGGCGTTTAGTTAGTTCATATTTGTTTTCTGCTAAAAGGTAGAGAGCTAATTCAAACGATTTAGAATCTTCATTGTCTTCTATTTTGTATGCTATCTCTACATATTTTGTATTCCTTTTGTAAAACGTTCTGCGGCAACACACACACACATGACCTGGTACTTCAGCCAATGACCTTTTAAATTGTACTATTTCTTTTCTGTATGTGTGTAATAGAAGGTTGCTATGTGCAGAATTGTTGCTACTATGTTCTAAAACTATTGTATTTTGTAAGTGGCCTTCACTTCCAAAATACTTTCTCTGAATACGGTCAATTTCTTCTTGTAAGTATTTGGGTGTATTTGGGTGTACCATGCAGAAGAGTGTTATTTAAATTGCCTAATTCTGAAGGTGGACTTTTTGCATAGTATATTTTATACACTAGATTTCTTACATTTGAATGATGTATTGATATCCTTTTGATATCATGGAAGGTGCTTTTGCAAATAGGCCCAGAAATACAGGCTAATGAATGTCCTTGTAGTCCTGTGTATTTACGCACTGGACAAATATCCATATTTTGCAGCACTTTCATTTTTCTTTTGTCTTTACCTTTTACATACTGATTGAGGAACTGCGTAAAGATTTGAAAGCTTTGTTTGGAATGGCACACATTGATTTGCACAGCCATTTGTATACTAGACGGCGTAGTTCTGCTGAATCGAGAGGTAATTCTGAGTTTTCAGAGGATACTTTTGTAAGCAGTGTTTCTTTTTCCATGATGGTAGTATTGATTTTCTCATACCCTCGTCCACTGCTATGGATGGCAATTGTGTTTGTTTGATTTTGTTTGTATGCTTCTTCATTAAAATATGGTTCTGTGGTTGTTGTGTGACTCCATTCACCACCACAAACATTTAAGAAATTTATTTTGTTCACATTCCGTTTATTGCTGAGTTTCTTTTGTGGTTTAGTACTTAGTTTTATTAGTGCTTTCATCCTATTTAACACTAATATAAAGAACTTCCTTTTGAGAAGGATTGCACTGTCCATGAGAGCTTATAGTATTAACTTTCTACGGTAGGTTTTAAGGGGTGAGGATGATTTCTTTCCTCTTCTTCGTAGATTCTGAAGGATTGTGACGAAACATTTTTGATAAAATACTTTTTTTACAATGGGTTCTTGTTACACTATCAGGATTAGTAGGAGCATTGTTAGCTATACTGGTAGCTGATTTTTTGCCAACATTTTTGTGTTTTGTGACACATTTTGATGGAGGAGGTAAAGTTTCGGTAGTTGAAGCTTTTTTTGTTTTGCTAACCGACTGCATTAGCTGGTTTGTTCCAACATTCTCTACAAACTCTACAACAGATGGATGCTTAGATTGGGTTCTTTTATTTTTATTTGTTCTACTTTTGCGTTCCTTTCTACAGAGTTGCTTTTTGGTAGGCATTCTTTGGTGTCTGTTGAGAAAAAAATATACTTTGGTCTGCTGTCCAATGTATGTGTGCGGTGTGCATGTGTGCATAAGTCTGATGGGGAAGCTCTTTGTCATGGTGTCTCAACGTACAGTGAACCCTAACAATCATTTGGTAAGGCTACTTTACTGTTTGTATACTACTACAATGTACTTCAGATGAGAGTACAAAGTGGACAAGTGGTGACGAGAAGCATTATTAATAAACAAAATGCTATAAACTTGCAACAGCAACTTCTTTTCTAAATCTAACCTTCTAAGGATTACGTATGTTATTTGAGTTCCAAACACACAGGGATTTGTGAGCCATTCTGCCTGTTATTCATTGTTCAATAAATGGATATTTGTAGGTAGAATGGTTCAGAAATCAATGTTTGCTTTGGTGCCCAAATTAAACAAATAACCCACGCAGCCTCTTTCAGGAGTAGTTACAATATAAAAGTAGTACTGTACTTACTTTTTATTGCAAAATGACAACGTTTCTTCGGATATGTCGTCTGCAGTGTAGATGCTGTTGATTCTCAGGAGAGTAGTCTGCACTGCAATTCAAAAAAACAAAATTAATTACTTTGTGGGTTTACAGCAGTGCTGATACTGCACACATTAATTGTGCATCGTTCGTCAGAGCATTCTCCTTTCGTATTTGAACCCAGTGCACGTGCGCATTTCACTTCACTCTGTGTAGGGTTTGCATGGTATTTGCAATATGTTACTTGCAAGTCCTTCAAAATTGTGAACATTTTTAAGGTTATGAAAATGCCTTTTTTTTTACAAGGTGTACTATCTATAGGAGAGAGGTTTGTAAGCGATAGGGCATAGTAGTAGATGGGAAAAAATGTTCTACTTCCAATTTAAAAGCACGATGCCGAAAAATCAAGAGACCCTCAGAGGGAGATGTCACCACAGCAATCAGGAGCGCTTACTTATGTCATACGATTACATTGCAGGCAGCATTACTGTAGGCCATACACAGTACACAACTGCAACATTTTCTAATACAAAATTGAGTTTTGCCCTAAATAGGCATGCTTCCAACGCAAGTATAGGTTATGCAGAAGACAGTAAGAAGTCGTGTGGTTTGTCAATGATAAATCGGACATCTTCCACTTACAAGGGGGAACATTGGTATGTTTTGCCTATGCACATTTAGCAGTATTAATTTGTTTTAAATTAAATCATAAAGCTTGCACATGTTCTCTGATTAAAATATACATACCTGTACTCTATAATCATTCATGTGCGCATGCATGGAGTTGTATGTAGAAATTCACAACACTTGCACAGTAGCTTCTGAAGTAGGTGCTTTGCAATGATATGCGACTTCAATTCAGAATTATCGACAGTAATTTTGAAGTGCGCAATGTTGATGACAGAGTTAGATTTAGCGATTTTCAATGTGATTGGTGGATGGTTGTGTGACTGCTTAGTTGTGTCCAATGAGGGACTCGATTTGCTACCGCTGTGGAAAGGGTGAAAGGACTGGGTAAGAGTTACATGCCGCACATAGGCAACGCTTGTCCGCGGGTAGGGCGTGTCACATACGGGTTTCTTCAGCAAATCCTGCATGGAAAGGGGACTGTAGGCATCAGCCAATCAGATGTTCACATTATTCTTTTGTGTCGAAAGACGGTGCGTACAATGAGTTGTTGCAGGATTTTTGGTTGTGGGAACAATTCCAAATTATTTGTAATAGCACGTGAAGGAGTGTGGTTGTTGTCTAATTTTGTATTACAGTAACTGCAACATATTAGGCGTTTAGTTAGTTCATATTTGTTTTCTGCTAAAAGGTAGAGAGCTAATTCAAACGATTTAGAATCTTCATTGTCTTCTATTTTGTATGCTATCTCTACATATTTTGTATTCCTTTTGTAAAACGTTCTGCGGCAACACACACACACATGACTTGGTACTTCAGCCAATGACCTTTTAAATTGTACTATTTCTTTTCTGTATGTGTGTAATAGAAGGTTGCTATGTGCAGAATTGTTGCTACTATGTTCTAAAACTATTGTATTTTGTAAGTGGCCTTCACTTCCAAAATACTTTCTCTGAATACGGTCAATTTCTTCTTGTAAGTATTTGGGTGTATTTGGGTGTACGATGCAGAAGAGTGTTATTTAAATTGCCTAATTCTGAAGGTGGACTTTTTGCATAGTATATTTTATACACTAGATTTCTTACATTTGAATGATGTATTGATATCCTTTTGATATCATGGAAGGTGCTTTTGCAAATAGGCCCAGAAATACAGGCTAATGAATGTCCTTGTAGTCCTGTGTATTTACGCACTGGACAAATATCCATATTTTGCAGCACTTTCATTTTTCTTTTGTCTTTACCTTTTACATACTGATTGAGGAACTGCGTAAAGATTTGAAAGCTTTATTTGGAATGGCACACATTGATTTGCACAGCCATTTGTATTCTAGACGGTGTAGTTCTGCTGAATCGAGAGGTAGTTCTGAGTTTTCAGAGGATACTTTTGTAAGCAGTGTTTCTTTTTCCATGATGGTAGTATTGATTTTCTCATACCCTCGTCCACTGCTATGGATGGCAATTGTGTTTGTTTGATTTTGTTTGTATGCTTCTTCATTAAAATATGGTTCTGTGGTTGTTGTGTGACTCCATTCACCACCACATACATTTAAGAAATTTATTTTGTTCACATTCCGTTTATTGCTGAGTTTCTTTTGTAGTTTAGTACTTAGTTTTATTAGTGCTTTCATCCTATTTAACACTAATATAAAGAACTTCCTTTTGAGAAGGATTGCACTGTCCATGAGAGCTTATAGTATTAACTTTCTACGGTAGGTTTTAAGGGGTGAGGATGATTTCTTTCCTCTTCTTCGTAGATTCTGAAGGATTGTGACGAAACATTTTTGATAAAATACTTTTTTTACAATGGGTTCTTGTTACACTATCAGGATTAGTAGGAGCATTGTTAGCTATACTGGTAGCTGATTTTTTGCCAACATGTTTGTGTTTTGTGACACATTTTGATGGAGGAGGTAAAGTTTCGGTAGTTGAAGCTTTTTTTGTTTTGCTAACCGACTGCATTAGCTGGTTAGTTCCAACATTCTCTACAAACTCTACAACAGATGGATGCTTAGATTGGGTACTCTTATTTTTATTTGTTCTACTTTTGCGTTCCTTTCTACAGAGTTGCTTTTTGGTAGGCATTCTTTGGTGTCTGTTGAGAAAAAAATATACTTTGGTCTGCTGTCCAATGTATGTGTGCAGTGTGCATGTGTGCATAAGTCTGATGGGGAAGCTCTTTGTCATGGTGTCTCAACGTACAGTGAACCCTAACAATCATTTGGTAAGGCTACTTTACTGTTTGTATACTACTACAATGTACTTCAGATGAGAGTACAAAGTGGACAAGTGGTGACGAGAAGCATTATTAATAAACAAAATGCCATAAACTTGCAACAGCAACTTCTTTTCTAAATCTAACCTTCTAAGGATTACGTATGTTATTTGAGTTCCAAACACACAGGGATTTGTGAGCCATTCTGCCTGTTATTCATTGTTCAATAAATGGATATTTGTAGGTAGAATGGTTCAGAAATCAATGTTTGCTTTGGTGCCCAAATTAAACAAATAACCCACGCAGCCTCTTTCAGGAGTAGTTACAATATAAAAGTAGTACTGTACTTACTTTTTATTGCAAAATGACAACGTTTCTTCGGATATGTCGTCTGCAGTGTAGATGCTGTTGATTCTCAGGAGAGTAGTATTCACTGCAATTCAAAAAAACAAAATTAATTACTTTGTGGGTTTACAGCAGTGCTGATACTGCACACATTAATTGTGCATCGTTCGTCAGAGCATTCTACTTTCGTATTTGAACCCAGTGCATGTGCGCATTTCACTTCACTCTGTGTAGGGTTTGCATGGTATTTGCAATATGTTACTTGCAAGTCCTACAAAATTGTGAACATTTTTAAGGTTATGAAAATGCCTTTTTTTTTTACAAGGTGTACTATCTATAGGAGAGAGGTTTGTAAGCGATAGGGCATAGTAGTAGATGGGAAAAAATGTTCTACTTCCAATTTAAAAGCACGATGCCGAAAAATCAAGAGACCCTCAGAGGGAGATGTCACCACAGCAATCAGGAGCGCTTACTTGTGTCATACGATTACATTGCAGGCAGCATTACTGTAGGCCATACACAGTACACAACTCCAACATTTTCTAATACAAAATTGAGTTTTGCCCTAAATAGGCATGCTTGCAACGCAAGTATAGGTTATGCAGAAGACAGTAAGAAGTCGTGTGGTTTGTCAATGATAAATCGGACATCTTCCACTTACAAGGGGGAACATTGGTATGTATTGCCTGTGCACATTTAGCAGTATTAATTTGTTTTAAATTAAATCATAAAGCTTGCACATGTTCTCTGATTAAAATATACATACCTGTACTCTATAATCATTCATGTGCGCATGCATGGAGTTGTATGTAGAAATTCGCAACACTTGCACAGTAGCTTCTGAAGTAGGTGCTTTGCAATGATATGCGACTTCAATTCAGAATTATCGACAGTAATTTTGAAGTGCGCAATGTTGATGACAGAGTTAGATTTAGCGATTTTCAATGTGATTGGTGGATGGTTGTGTGACTGCTTAGTTGTGTCCAATGAGGGACTCGATTTGCTACCGCTGTGGAAAGGGTGAAAGGACTGGGTAAGAGTTACATGCCGCACATAGGCAACGCGTGTCCGCGGGTAGGGCGTGTCACATACGGGTTTCTTCAGCAAATCCTGCATGGAAAGGGGACTGTAGGCATCAGCCAATCAGATGTTCACATTATTCTTTTGTGTCGAAAGACGGTGCGTACAATGAAGATGGCAGAGGTGGAGAGAGTCATGGTTTTGGTGCTTGGAGACATTTTTGTCCATGGCTTACAACATTATGCAGAGAGTAGGCATTTGGCACACCATTTTGATGTGAGAGGAGTGGCGGTGGTGTGGAACGCTGAGACTGATGCCAATGTTGCGGCAATTCTGCAAGTTTGCAGAGACATACGTACGATGACCACTCCTCATGTGGTAATTTTGCACTACAGTGCTTGCCGTTTGGGATACGTGACTGCACGTACTTTGTTGGCAGATTTGGGACAGTTGGTTCAAGCACTCATGAACATCTTTCCAATTGCGAAAGTAATTTTTTCTGGTTTACTACCTAGAGCAAAATGGGACAATTATTTTTTCTGTCCAGATCAAAGTATTGGGAGATGTATCATTAATCGCGGCATGCATGCTTTTATGTTACGCGCTGGTATGTTTTTCTGCAGCCACGAAAACATTGTTCCAAGTAATGCAGATTATTTTGAAGCAGATGGTGTTGCGCTATCTTCTTTGAGAATTGCGATTTTCTTTTGGAACGTAAGGCTTGCTTTAGAGAATGTTCTGTAATGGTTGTAGGAGTAAAGTAAGGACAAAAAATACAAAAATATAAACAAAATAACAGATGTCTGTAAGGTATCTGCCCAAAAACAAACAAAAAAAACAGCTCTTTTCAGAGCCCACCTTACAGGGGAAAAAGGGGAACAATACTTTAATGTACCGTCATCACGCTCTGATCCTATACATGTTCGCGGACATGGCGGTAGTTTGCAGCGAGCGCATATCACGAACGGCGATTCTGGGTTGGAGACGCATGCAAATGAAAATCAGCGGAGCTAGGGATTGGTCAATAAAGTTCAGTGGGTGTGTTCTGAACGTGAGATTTTGTAAGACCGTCTTCTCCCTGACAGGAGACAACACAGCCATGACTTTGCGTGCTCGCAAACAGATTATCAGGATTTTGGGAGATTTATGGATACATTGGTTGAAGGTGCATGCAGAAAGCTGCAGTTTATCTGCAGATCTCGGATTTGCTCATGTGGAAGTGCACTGGCATGGCGTGCGTGGCATGAGGTGGCTGGACTTGGTACCTCTCTGTGTTACTTTACTGACAGAGCGTCCTCCAGATATACTCATCATTCATTGCGGAGGAAACAGTTTAGGCCATGTCTCTGGCATTTCTTTGCAATTTGCAATGAAGGAAGGACTTGCGAAGCTCATGGACATGTTTCCAAATTGTCAAATACTTTTTTCCCGTATTGCACAAAGACATATATGGCTGCGTTCTTCTGCTTTTGGTCCACAAATGGAGAAAGCGAGACGCAATGTGAATAAGGCTGTTTGTGCCTTTTTAAGAGATGTTGGCATGTCCTCATTCCACAATGAAAACATTTTGTTTTGTAGCTCTTTCATTTTCCGCAGAGATGCAGTCCTTCTCACATATGCTGGCAATCAGATTTTTCTTCGCAATGTGCAAAATGCATTGCGACCTCTTTTGATTCACAATAACCTATGTGACAATCCGTTTCCTCCAATCCACAGTTTTTGACCCACACAACACACCACCGAAAGGCTCTTTTCAGAGCCACCACTTACTCCCAGCGTCCACTTCATTGGGTTTGCTCCGCTTGCACCCTCCTTTTTTGTGTGTCCTACGACTGTCCGCCAACTTTTTCACGAATGCGTGGAGGCCTACATCGGTCACTTGATAGTTCTATTGTTAAACTGAGAAAGGCGGCTCTGAAAAGAGATTTTTTTTAAAAATGTTGTTCTTTTCCACTTTCCTGCTTTTGGCCACACGACACACTAGGAGAGGAGGACAAGGAGGGTAAGGAAGGGACACCAGCCACGGCGATAAGAAAGGGCAAGTGGACAGAGAAAGATATAGGGTGAGCTTCACTTAGGT
This sequence comes from Ambystoma mexicanum, assembly GCF_040938575.1. NCBI lineage: Eukaryota > Metazoa > Chordata > Amphibia > Caudata > Ambystomatidae > Ambystoma > Ambystoma mexicanum. Next base: position 777,754,117 of record NC_090929.1, read on the forward strand.
AAGGAGCAGATCTTCTGGTGCTCTGTGACCGTAGCCCCAAAAGCACTTCGAAAACTCTCCCACCTGCAGAGCACTACGTCACAATACATACACACTATTGTCACCTTTGAAAGGTAAGGGTCAACAACATTGCGAATGGCTTGTGAGGCAGCTGGAGGGAGGCGCTCCCCCACAGGAGTGTCTCTTGTGGTGGGAGGATCGGACTCGGAGGATGCTGTGGAGGAACTCAATCGACTACGCTTTTCACATAGCACCACCTTGCGAATGTCAGCAGTGTGGAACGAAGTGAGGTGTCGCTTCATGGTTGTCGTACCAAAGCTGTACGCACCAAATCTCCCGTGACTCAGCACCACCTCGCACTGTTTACACCTCACCAGGTTCGCACATGCTTTTGGTACGTTCCCATAAACGGAAAACAACCGCCACACCCACGACTCCCGGCGAGTGCTCCTAGTGAGGAGTTCCTCCACTTCATTCTCTTCCTCCTCTTCTTCCTTGCTCTCTACATCCTCACCCGTAAATCTCTCTGCAGGCCCTTGGGGAGGTGGTGGTGGTGGCGGGTTTGGGGGTGGTGCAGAGGCCAATGAACCAACAGCAGCCATGGAAGCCATACCGATTACTTTCCTTTTGGTCACTACAGCAGTAAAGGCAGTATACCTCAATCTGCTATAGCTAGAAGGACAATGAAGAAGCGCTCGGGGTGTGGCCATTTATAGGGGTGGAGGGGTGTGCCTCGTGACCATTTTCATCACTGCAAAGCGGTATGAAAATTTTACACAAGTCCTCAGGTAAGCTATTGTCTGGGATATGTGAAATTATATTTTTACACTATACAATATTTTGCCTTGTGTCTAAAAGTTCTTTTGTACTGCTGCGGAAGCACACAAACTGCGCAAATTAGTCCATACGCTCAGCGTGGGTGCGGTCACATGATGACGTCCTGAACATATCCGCGACAGAAATGGGAGTCCGCTTGACAGCAAATGCAGAGTAACAAACTTGCGCATGCGCGCATGTGTCCTACGGACAGTGTTCGGGTTCTCAAACTAATTCAAAGTGTGACACAAGTGAGACGGACAGTTAGGGACAGGCACGATGTTCGCTATACTTACGGTTGTACTGCGCATGTGCATACATGATATGCTCACTGTACGGACAGGTCCAGCGTCCTTTGGACAACTCCATTTTGTTTCACTACGAACTTGCTGGCCACCGCGCCTGTTCTACGGACGCCACCATTTTGGCTGCGGACGATACGGACAGGTATACTGTCCTTAACACACTCCCATTTTGCTCATTTCCAAGCATCCTGGACACCTGGTGTGTTCTACGAACATGTTTAATCTCGTTTGTAAGCGGCACGGTGAGGTATAATGTCCTTAGGACGCCCCTTTCTGTTTATGTATGCACAATTTGAATAGATGTTGCGGTCAAACGTCAACTATCATGAACTTCAGATCACGCACCTTTTGGACCTCCTGGTCCTTGTCTCAACGGGGCTTACATTCCGTACTACTTCCAACATGGCCGTCCAGAGCTGAAGCCCTTGCTCGCTCCATGCGCTGAACGCGGCGTGATCTATTTATAGACCACGCCTTCTGCGGCTCCGCGTGTCTCAATGCTATTGCAGAGTAGCCTCAGACGTGTTCGTAGCTCACGGTATTGTTTCCTTTGTCCCAGTGCTATTACCCGCTCCTGACCCTTTTCCCCCTTCCTGATTCCGAGCATTAATAGCTTTTCGCAGACTCCCGGATTCCTGGACTCCGCGCTCCCAGAACTAAACACAACCTGGAACCAGACGAGACTCGAGCAGCGCGGTTCAAGACTAGGAGCGTTCGCAAGAAGGCAGCGATCGAAGACACCGGCAAGCACCGGACCCAGGTGAGAAGGGGGGAACTCCTTGACATCAACTCCATCTTACTTGACTTTAGTAAGGGTAGGTGTACTGCCTTTACAACACCCACATTCCATTCCTTACGGATAGGTCGAACAGGCGCGCTGTTCGCGAACATTTTAAGTCTTTTTAAAAAAAAAATGTTTTCCTCACCTCTATAACTACAACTACTACACAAAAACATTTAAAACACACACACACACACACTTCAATCCAAAGAAATAGCGGGGGAAGCAGATACTGATACAAATTTAGGGGAATTAGGATTCAACACGGGCTGGTTATGAGGAGAAGATTTCTGAGGGGAAGAAGAGATGGATGTTTCGTAAAAACGTCTATTTTCTTCTTGAAGGTTTGGGGATGGTTCACTAGGGAATGGAGAAGCGGGGCAGGTACAGGTGGAACAAAGGTAACGTACTTTTCCTCTCACACAGTCCTCCACAAACTCCCTTAAACTTTTAAAATTGTCATTCAGTACATCCATTTTCTGCTCAATCCTTTTCATCCTGTCTTCTTCTGTCTTGTTTGTGGCCTTTCTTCTTTTCTTTCCTGGTCTGTACAAACAAAAATATACATATGGTAAATGCCCATAAAATACTGATCAGTATTTTGCCTATGCAGAGCAGTGTGTACCATTATTGTCGCTGTCTTCAGACATTTCCCCATGTGAAAAATTCTCCTCCAGCCACGCCAAAGTACTAGCCATTTCTGTGTCAAAACAACAGAAAGAAATTATAATTTCTGCACCACATACCAAAAAAATACACACACATACAAAAAAATGACCTTCACTCACTATTTTGATGTAATTTCCCTTTGTCCTACTGCGTCCGTCCACTGTCGGTCCAGGCTGCAGAGTTTCTGTGAGGTGATTACGATTGAGGCATCTTTTTTTTTATGGTACCATCCATTTCATTATACATGGTTATTAAATGTGTCGTTTTCATTTCACACCTTTACGTTTCCATATTTACTTATTACTACTTATAATGTCTTTATGTCCTTCTTCTATGTTGCAGATTTTTTGTGTAAGACAATAGTACATTTTCAGATACCCCCTGCATCTTTGGGTAATGTTGATCCCGTCCGCTCCCGTCCGCAAACAGGCGCTCAGTCCGTCCCTTTCTAATATCATTAGGGAGGGGGTTCTGTATGTTCTATGTTAAATGTATATCAAGTTTGTACATTATATTACATATCTCCCACAATCACATGATGACAGTGTATATTCAGCACAACAACTTAATTGACACAATGCTATGATTAAGTTCCCCTTCCAAAAACATGTAAAATTCACTACAAAAAAAACTTTGTTAAGGGGACATTATGGTTAAGTTGCCCTACGAAAAACCTGTGTACTTCATTAAAAAACATTTTCAACCTCCCCATTATGGTTCACATTAAAACCGAAAAACCCCTGAAATTCGCCAGTTATGGTAAACTAAGCCCCCATACCTGCCATCACCACTGTGCACTGCTAACACTAACACCCAGAACATGAAAGATGGCATCACAAATGTCATTGATGACATCACTGACATCACATGTTTAACCCCATTGTTTTTGTTCCCTGCCACATATATATTTACATTCAGTAAAAAAACTTTGTTAAAGGGTTGTTATACTTCACAGTGAAACCAAAAAACACTGCACATTCCCAAATTATGGTAGGCTAAGCAACCATAACTCGCACCATCTACGTGCATGCTAAGACTAACACCCAGGACATCAAAGATGACATCACAAATGTCATTCATGACTTCACTGATGACATCACATGTGCATTTAATTTTCACGATGCACCTCCACTAGTGATTGTCATTAGAATATTGGCTGAAAAGTGTAACAGATTATTGCAGAACTATCATACGCCAACTAGTTCATTAAGCAATGCATTGCTAAAAAATTCCATTGAAATATACCTTTCTTTTCATACATGAACGCCCTCACAAACAAGCATAGTCATTGTCTGCAACATGTGCTAGAGATGCAATATTCTACATCTTCCCATGTCCGCTACTACTTTGATATATGCTTCCATTACATATATATGCATACTGTGCTACATAAACAACTATGAATGCTTCCTTTACTCCATAATTGTACTATTATTCACAAAACACAAAGAGACCACAATGTATACCAATAGAAGCATATACAGGGACCGTAAGGTAAGCAAAAAAACTTGCTGTATTACCAGAAACTATTCATAACCGTCCTCATTAACTTCATGCACAGAAAAAATGGTTGTGTTTCAGGATTTCTTCTTATCCTATGTATATGTGTGATATGATGTCATTGTACCCTAAGGAAAGTATTTTAGGAACATATGAGAAGTGTTACAACTACAAATATCGCGCTTTTTACCTTTTTACTTCCTAACTGATAGTGAAGAAAGGCACCTGCCTTACATATGTCAGTGAATAAAAAATGAGGGAGCTAGACATGTGATGTCATCTGTGATGTCATCAATGACATTTGTGATGTCATCTTTGATGTCCTGGGTGTTAGTCTTAGCAATGCACGTAGATGGTGCGAGTTATGGTAGCTTAGTTTACCATAATTGGGGAATGTGCAGTGGTTTTTGATTTCACTGTGAAGTATAACAACCCTTTAACAAAGTTTTTTTTTACTGAATGTACATATATATATATATATATGGCAGGGAACGAAAACAAAGGGGTTAAACATGTGATGTCGTCAGTGATGTCATCAATGACATTTGTGATGCCATCTTTCATGTTCTGGGTGTTAGTGTTAGCAGTGCACAGTGGTGATGGCAGATATGGGGGCTTAGTTTACCATAACTGGCAAATTTCTGGGGTTTTTCGGTTTTAATGTGAACCATAATGGGAAGGTTGAAAATGTTTTTTTAGTGATATATATATATATAATTTAATTAATGCTTCAGTGGCCCAAGAAATGTATTTAGAAAACTACATGCCTAAACATAACGTGAAAGAGATGAATAATAGCATTATGCAAACAATCAGATGCAATATGATTTTACCTCTCTCCTTTTAATTCCTTCTCGAAGCATATAAACAACATCTTCCCCTTCAGAGTCTGTTGCTTTAAATCCTTTTGTCCAGTTCAGAAGTATACCCTGAAAAGTATAAAATAAAATAATGATAGATCACTTTCCCATTCATGTTAACATTCTTATAGTTCCATGTTTAGTTCAACAGAAAGAATGCTATCATCACACTAGAAAATATATAACTTGCTTTGTATTTATGTATAATAATTCATATGCAAATATGAATTATGAAGATAATGATATTACTTTTATTTTATATATATATTTATATATGTGTGCGTACATATATTTTTTTCACCACAAACATTTTTTGTTAAAGGGACGTTATGGTTAAGTTGCACTAATAAATGTCATCTTTGATATCCTGGGTGTCAGTCTTTGCAGTGCACGGTGGTGGCGAGAATTATGGTTGCTTAGCGTACATCCCTTTAACAGCATTTTCTCATTGAATTTCATAGGTTTTTATTAGTGCAACTTAACTATAATGTCCCTTTAACAACATTTTTTCACTGAAATTCATAGCTTTTATGAATGAAAATGTTTCATGATGTTACATCACTGTATATAAATTATTAATAATTCCTCTTTTCACATTTATAAAAGAACTGTAAACATACTTCAAGAAACATATTTTTTGCAACGCATACTGATGTGTGTCGTTATCAGCAGCCCATGCTGGGGATGCAAGTCATGGTTGAATTGCCTAGGGCATGAGGCTCGCCCATGACCCCAGCCCCACCAAGCTTCCCCCGTTATCCACTAAACCTACGCTGCATCCTAGTTCAGTGTCTACTATACCCTCATAATGTGACCAATGGCCAGTGCTCATGGCTTGCAGCCATGGCCAGTCTCCACAATCCATGGGCCATGTGCTTCGGGCATGCCGCATTCCCCAATAGGCAAATTAGAGCAGACATTTGTCCTTGCCGAGGGCCAGGTCCACTGCCCTGGCAGCCAGCAAAGTTACATCACAATTTTCTTTACTTACTTTTTGATACTTTTTGAAAAGTCACACACAGGACAGATTTGCAAAAGCATGCTTTCAGGTACTTGCTCATGCTCCTCACGCAAGTTTGCTGCAAGCCTGTCCAGCACTTCGGGGTGCAGCCACTAGCAGAATTTCTTTTCTCATTTAAACCTAGGGCTACGGCCATGGCACATACCCCAATAAGCAAATCAGAGTACACATTTGTCCTTGCTCAGAGTCAGGCCCATTGCCCAGACACCAAAGTTATATCACCATTTTTTGTGCTTACATTTGACACTTTTGAAAAAATAAAACACAAGACAAATTTGCAACATTATGCTTTGCGGTCCTTGCTGATGCTCCTCGCTAATGTTTGCTGGAATCCTGTCCAGCACTACAGGCTGCAGCCACGAGCAGCATTTTTTTCCCCATTGAAATCTATCCCGATTTCGAAAAAAACTTGACCGCATAGCTGATGGCCATGCCCACTTTAACCACACTCCCGGTCCCTCATGGTCAAGGCCAGTAGCCAAATTATCCAGGTCATGACCCAGACAATCTGGCCACTGCCCGTGGCCACAGGCTTTACCTCAGTCACCAAAGGTATACCACTATTTTTTGTACCTACTTTATGGCACTTTTCAAAAAATAAAACAAGGACACATTTGCAAAACCATGCTTTTGGGTACTTGCCAATGCTCCTTGCACAGGTTTGCTGCAAATCCGCCCATGTACATACTAAAAACAGTCATATAACTTAGCTCCCACTTGACAAAATCAGTTCAGATTTTCCACAAACATTCAAAGTTGGGTCTATATAATATTTCTGAAACCTTTTGTGCAGATTCGTCAAAAGGCAACAAGTTATAAACCATCTAGAAATGTTGAGAACCCCCTCTAATTTTGCCCTCTTGACAAAATCCTACCAAACTTTGCAAAAACATTAAAATCTGGATCTAAAATCGTTTAATTGAATTAACTGAAACTAGCCCATATATATCCCATTGCTTATCCGTAAATGCAACATCAAAATCATGCTCCTATTTCATCCTGTTATTAGGGCCCTTATGCAAGACTACTCCTAACATACGATTATAAAGTACTGACACACTTTTTGCATTACCTTCCATCTCTGCCTCATGACTCACCAGCACTGACTTTGGGTTCCTTTTGGAAACTCAGGCCATTGTACCCTGAAGGCTGTCCTCATTCTCCAGTAGTTAAGCTTCTGTAATGGGGAGACACCTACTTACTCTTTTAACTCCTTCCACTCAATGAATTTGCCCTGCACACACACATGCGCCCTAGTGCTGCAACGCTGACCGATTTCCAACTCTTTTCTATAGAGGGATCTAGTGTCAGTGTCAACCCAGCATGACCCCAAAGGGGAGCCCTTCGATCGTATGGGTACTGAAGCCGGTGGAGTCTGACCCATGCCAGCTGAGTAGCCACTAGCAGGTCTAAGGGTCCACATACCTTATATGCAGTCCCAACGATCATGGTTCGGAGGGCCACTCCACCCGCCGCAGCCCTCTCCTGCTGAACATGCAGATTTATTTTTTGTAATTCCTCCCAATATGAAGCATAGAGCCCCTGTGCCGCTAGATAGTAGAGTTCAAAATGGGGCACCCTTAGACCTCCCTCCTCCCACGGCCGGGTCATGGACATCCAACCCATGCGAACCCCCTGGTTGCCCCACACAAAAGACACACTGATTGCAATTCCTTAAATATTTTCCTGCCTGGCCAAATATTATTAAACAAATATAATAGTTTCGTGAGTACCAGCATTTTCACAATTGAGAGACGCCCCATGAGTGACATCAGGACCTTCCCCCAGCATGCTAACTTGGCCACTTGTTGTGTTATATACGCAACATAGTTCAGCGCTATCATCTCTTTTGCTGACTTATGAATGATAATACTCAGATACCTGAATGAGGCATGAACGATCCGCAACCCATACCCTTCCGCAAGATGGTGCGCGATGTCCGCTAGCAGGAATATCTCTGATTTATCTCTGTTTAAGTGAAGCCCTTAATATCTCCCAAATTCCTCCACTGTCTCAAGGACCAACCCGGCATCCCTGGCCAGGTCATGTATATACAACAGGATGTCATCCGCATATAAGGATAATACTGTTGGTGGGTCACCCAGCCGCAAACAGCTACGCATCAGGTCGCATCAGGTCGGCCAAAGGCTCTGACACTAGAGCAAACGTGCCACCCTCTCGTCTGATGTCCACCAAAAGTGTCCCGTTTGTGCTAACCCTTGCTAATGGCGGTCTGTACAATAACCGTATCCATGATGTAATGCAAGGCTCAAACCCGGCATTCTACAACACCGTAAATACGTACGGCCAATACACTGTGTCGAACACCTTCTGCATATCTAAGGTTATCGCTACAGCGCCAGTACTTTATTTATTTTATTTATTGAACATTTGCATGGCACCTATACAGCAAAAAGTGTTGCCAGGCACTACAAGACAATAAGGGGGAGGGGACAGAAGAGAACAACAACAATAAAGGTCCTACTAGGCCTTGTGACATTCGGCTCATGCAATTATAGTATCAAGAAGTGCATGGGTCGGGGGAAATCAGGACTATGGGAAGGGATAGAGAGAGGGTGGGGAGGGAAAAGTGCCATAGGGAGGGTGTCCCAGGGGCTGGGCAAGTGCTGAGGGGAGCCCAGGAGGGCAAATACAAGGGGAAACGGGGTAGAGGTCAGCTAGCGCAAGGAAGGGAGGGTGAACGAGCTTCAGTGGGCTAGTCAGGGAAGGGTGCCCGAGGGCAAGTGCTGATAAGAAGGGGTGCAGGTGGAAGACTGGTTGAAGAGAAGGGGCCTGAATCAAAGAGACACATAAGGGAACAGGCAACCAGTTGCAGCGGCAGGAGGAGAATAGCAGGGGAAGGGGAGAGGGAAGGAGGAGGAGAAAGGGAAGGTTTGAGGAGCTTTCAGAACTTAAGGAGATCCGATCAAATCGGAGAGGGGCAGAGAGGCTATTCCAGAGGGAGGCTCCTGCCGAATTAAGAGATCTACCCCCCTGACCTCCCCACTCTCTGCTTGGAGAAACGTGTGACCTGCAGAGAGTTGGAGCTAGAGGACTGAAGGACTCTAGCAGGGTGGTATTTGGGGAAAGAGAGTTGGATGCTCCCAGGTCCCAGGCCCCCGAAAGACTTGTGGATGATGCATAGGGTGTTGAATTTGATTCTTGCAACCACCGGGAGCCAGTGAAGAGATTTTAGCGCTGGAGTGATGCGGTCCCTGGGCTAAAGGCCAAGGATAAGTCTTGCAGTCCTATTCTGGATTAGTTAAAGAGGGAGGAGGGAGGAAATAGGCAGATTGAGGAAGAGGCTGTTGCAGTAATCCAGCCTGGAGAGAACCAGAGCTCTGAAGACATTAAGTTTCTGGGGGAAGGTGAGAAAAGGGAGAATATCTCTGAGGAGGTGAAGCTAAAAGTGGGCATTCTTGGCAAGGTCAGCGATATGAGGTGAGAAGGAGAGAGAATAGTAGAAGATGACACCCAGGTTTTTTGCATCACAAAAGGGTTATGGGGGGCCCAAGGAGGGCGGCCTGAGTGTAGGAGGAAAGGAGGTGGTAGGAGTCACAATTAGAAGGATCTCAGTTGTGACTCACTAGGGGTGCAGTGCTTAGATGACCTAGGCAGTTCTTCACGTGATCCAATCACTGGGAACCTGAACCTACTCCCACAATAGTCCACACAATCACTAGACCATATCTTTAATTTGCGTTTATTTTTTTATATTGATCTGTCAAACATGTTAATTTTTAGGTGGTTTCCTTTGAGTTTAGCAATGAGAAGTTTTTATTTGAGGAGTTTAACACATGTGTAGACAATACATGAGTACAAGTACTTACAATGATCCAACGACGATTTTTGACCAATCCAAAATGGCGCCATTTTTTTCAATATAAAAGCAAGCGGGACAACCAGCAACGCGTTTTCACGCGAGCAAGGTGCCCGGCTGCTACTACTTTGGCTTACACAACAGGTAAGACTCCCCCTGTGGGGAGGTTGAACTCTAGCTGATAGAACAATTTGCACATAATATTTGTTAGAAGTTGAACATACATTGGTTATTGTTTATATCACCAGGAAGTTAAAGAAGTCATATTAAGGTCATTCAACAGCTAGCGCAAACAAGCATGCTTGAGTGAAGAGAAATTGGATAAATTACCAATAAGGAAGCACAGTAAATCAGGCCAAAGATTTAAAGCAACATTTTACACAGGTAGCTTTTTTGTAATGTGCATAGTAGAACTGACTTTAAGCATAATTCAAAATATATGATCAGTTTATTTGTTAATGTAAAATTATACAAATACCTTAGCTAATTTTTATTTTTTATATTTTTTTCTTTATCATTAACAGTTCCTGATGAAGGTTTATCATTGACCCAAATGCATTGAACAATAAAATGTTTGCTAAAGGCCTCAGAAAGATGTAAATGGTTGAATAAAAATATTTTTACTATAAATTCATCGGAATTATCAGTACTTTATCAAGAATTATTGAAGAAATTAAATACTCTTTAAAAAGAAATTTAGTGGGATACCCACATGAGTCCTTCTAGCAGACTGGTGATAATTAACCAGTCAACATTATATTATGCTACAAGAAACCCATCTGCTGCCGGCAGACCACAGCCGCCTGCGCTCCCCAGACTTTCCGAAGCAACTTTTTGCGTCTGGGGACTCCAAGAGGGGTGGCACAGCTATCCTATTCGTGAGGGGCCTGAACCCTCAGATTCTGGACTCTATAAGCTGCCCGGCAGGGCATGGCGGTGAAATGCCTACTACTAGGACAACTCTACTCTATAATCTCTGTATACGCACCCAACTCAGGCCAGGCGCTGTTCTATGAATCCCTGAGTACAACCCTCTCCCCGTTTTTGGAAGGCCAGATAGTGATTGGAGGGGACTTCAATGGGGTACCGGACCCCTCGAAAGACAAGTCGCACCCACCCAGTGCTGGAGACCTCACCATAGCCCTGGCTCTCCTACAACTATTTAGAACCTTGGGGGTGGTGGATTCATGGAGAGTTCTCCACCCATCCGAAAGAGACTTTTCCTTTTATTCTTATGTCCACAGAACCTTCTCCAGGATAGATCTTCTTCTAGTGTCTCCACAAATCTTTACGTTTACCAACAATGTGACAATTGGCTCCAGAATCTTGTCTGATCACGCTCCGGTGACCCTGGAAATCTGAGTGCAGGAACCAGCTAACCCCCAACAGCGCAGGTGGACTCTATATGATCCGATTCTCAACGAGATGCCACTCAGAGACGCGATCGCAACCACGATCACCAATTTCTTTAAGGAGAACCCCAGTGAGGACACCTCTACCGCCAACACTTGGGACACAATGAAGGCAGTAGTGTGGGGTGAACTGATTGCGCAAGGAGCGGCCTATCATAGACACAAGCGTCAAACTCGCCAGGGCCTTGAGCAAGATCTGAAAAATGCAGAAAGGACCCATAAGGAGAAGGGCTGGACCCCTAAAACTCAGCAGGCCATCCGGATAGCACAGAAAAAGATTGAGGCCCACTATGCTGAACACACTGCCCACCAAATGGCAAAAGCAAAACAGTTTTATTATTCTAAAAACAACAAAGCAAATAAGCTACTAGTGGCCAAACTTGCCAAGGCGAAGAGGAACAATACAATTGTGGGCCTGCGGGACCAACGAGGCAAGGTCCATTACGCTGACCAGGACAAACTGCAGCTCCCTGTGGCCCACCTGACTCAGGTGATGACCACTCCGGCACGGGACATGGAGGAACAGAAGGAATACTTATGGGGTGCAGCGCTTCCCCAGCTAAAAAGAACAGCCCGTGACTCTCTGGTGGCGCCGATTACTGACGAGGAAGTGGACGAGGCAATAAAAGCTCTTAAATTCCGAACCCCTTGCCCTGATGGCTATACAACCAGGTTCTACAAGATTTTCAAACCCCAACTATTAGCACCTTTGGTACAGTTGTTTAACTCTTTCAGGACCACAGGCACTGTAACCCCGTCCATGCAGGAGTCAATTACGGTCTTACTACCTAAACCTGGGGGCGATCCGAAGAACCCTGCATCGTATAGACCCATTGCCCTGCTCAACATAGATGCTAATATTTACTCTAAAATCCTGGCATCTCGTCTGTCTCGATTCTTGCCGGAGATAATCAGTGCGGATCAGAGTGGCTTCCTCAGACACCGCTCCATGGCCGGCAACATTCGAAGAGTCTTGGATCTGGTGGAACTCGCCTCCCAAGATTCCCGGTAGTTGGTGCTCTTGGCCCTGGATGGGACCAAGGCATTTGACAAAGTGGATTGGACTTTCATGAGGCTCACCCTTGAAGCGTTTGGATTTGGGCCGGAGTTCTGCACCATGATGCTGGCAAATTACAAAGCCCCCAAAACCCTTCTCAGAGTTAACGGCACCCTCCCCTCCCCCATCAACTTGCGGACCCGACAGGGATGCCCGCTGTTGCCACTTCTCTTCGCTTTAATTATGGAACCGTTTGCCCAACGGATCAGGTTGAATCCTGCAGTCGAAGGCTTTCAATCAGGCCCGGCGCACCACAAGCTGGCCCTCTATGCAGACGATGTCCTCCTGACTATCACGAAACCCCGCTCCTCCCTACCTCAAGCCCTGGCTGAGATATCGAGCTATGGCAGGGTCACAGGTTTCACAGTCAACTACCGGAAATCAGTCGCCATGGGAGTGGGCTTGACCCGAGAAGCCCTGGTCCCGCTGTGCCCAATACAATGGTCGACCAAAGAAATTAGCTACTTGGAAGTTCAGATCCCAGCCAGTCCAAGGGAGACTTATCGGGCTAATTTTCCCCCATTATTTACAAACTTGGAGGCAGACTTGAGACGCTGGCCGACACAGGAGATATTGCTGATGGGCCGAATTACAGCCTGTAAGATGAACTTACTACCGAGATTTTTGTATGCATGCTCCGCACTCCCGGTGCCGGTTCCGGTGCCAGCCTTTCAACGCTTACAGAAGAAAATGCTGCAGTTTATTTGGAGGGGAAAAAGCCCAGGATCCCTAAATCCACGATGCTGGGCAACGCGAAATTGGGTGGGCTCGGGGTCCCTGACTTGCAGAAATACCAAATGGCGGCTCACCTGTCTTGTATCCAATCATGGCAAGTCCTCATCAACCGCCCTAGATGGGTGGACCTCGAACAAGCGCAGTTGCCCCTCCCGCTACGCTTTCTCCCACATGTCCCCCCTCCGGAACGGTGACAGTGGCGGAATCTCCTGGCATCCACCAAACACACCATTTCGGTGTGGGACAAGGCGTTGAAACAGAAGAGGATCCCGACGGGGCTCTGCCCCCTCTCCCCAGTGTTCATGAACCTGGCCTTCTCCCCTGGCCTGTCTCCTCGGAATTTTAAGGCCTGGATTGCAGGAGGCCTAGAGACCCTGGGTCAACTTTTTGAAGTGGGCCAACCCTGCACCTTTGAGCGATGCAAAGAACTCTTTAGGATCCAGGAACGAGATAGGTTCACATATACCCAGCTACGCCACTGGTGCACCCATCCACAGACTCGCCAGGTGGCTACTCGTCCCCCCACAGCCATCAAATTGACCCTTAAGGAGCTCCCGCCCCGAGGAAGAATCTCCACTCTATACAAGCGCCTCCAAACGGACTTCCTAACCTCCAAGACCCGGTATATGGCCCTATGGGAGGCGGACCTGGGCCATCCGATTGAACATCTGGTCCCGGGCTCACACCTCCTCATCATGCATCACGAATAGAGAGTGCGCCTACAAGATCCTCCTCCGGTGGTACTACCCTCCCCTAAGACTCCACCACATGAACTCCACGATCAACCCTCAATGCTGGAGGCAGTGCGGCCAAATAGGCTCCTTCTTCCACATGTGGTGGTCCTGCCCCAAGGCCCAAGCCTATTGGAAACAATGCCTGGCGATGATAGCGGACATCACTCAGGTGCGTCTGCACTTGGCCCCCGAACCAATCCTCCTAGGAGCACCAATCCCCGGGATCTACCCCAGGTCTGGCCCCAAGGCCAAACTATTATCACAATGCTTACTTGCGGGTAGGAACGTGATAGCCCGCACCTGGAAAACGATGAAAGGCCCCCTCATGCCTTTCTGGTGGGTGAAAGTCTGGGACATCCTGATCGCCGAGAAGGTAACGGCTGCTGGAGCAGGCACCTTGCATTGCTTTCGCAACATCTGGGGTCCGGTATTGGAGTTTGACCAAAGGTCCCCAGCCCTGACTTTCAAGCCCCAACTGGCAAGGAGAACTATTCAGGATGGAGACCCCCTACAGGGAAGTGAAGAAGGAACCTGAGACCGAAGGGTGGGGTGGGAGGAGAGTCACATGGTATTACTGTATGCTATATGTCGCAAGTGATTAAGCTTTGTATTGCCATAACCTGCCTGTTTAAAATAAACATGTTTAAAAAAAAAAAAGAAAATTGCCATCTTCGAAAAATAGTCTACCACTACCCATATGGTGTCATATTCATGTACCGATGGTAACTCAACAATTAAATCCGTAGATATCATGTGCCATGGACGATGGGGTCCCGGGAGCGGTTGTAGCAACCCTATGGTTTTACAGGAGGTGGACTTACATTGTGTGCATATGGTACAAGAAGATATGTAATCCACAACATTCTTATGCATATATGGCCACTAACACCACCTTCGTAAGAGGTCCAAAGTCTTTTGTCTGCCTGGTTGGGCAGCGAGATTGAATCGTGAGACCTTTGTAGTGCAGTACGACGGGTTGCAGCGTTGGGCATGTAAATCCGGCCCTGGATGTATGGCAAGGAGTGGATGACATCCAAGTTGTACTCATGTCATGATCTCTGCTTCCAAAAGGTCAGGGTTTTCCCAACTCCCTTGGAAGCAGATTCATAACCCAGGTTCCGAGTGCCAACCAGTCCCAATTGGGACCTTTCGGACCCAGTCCTGGCGCCAGTGGCACCAGGCTCATAAATATGCCCAGTCCCAGCGCTGGAAGCGCCGGGCTCATAATGCTTGGGTGGACTTACCTGCAGCAGACCATGCTGCTTACTTGCCTGCCAGTTGAGCCTCTGATCCTCTTCTGTTTGGAACTACTTTTCCTGTTGGGTGGGGCAGGAGCCACTCCCTAGGTTCAGAACACTGGAACTCTTCTGGAAAGCAGGAACTCTTTTCTTACCTAGGCGTGGCTGTGGAAGGAGACACCTAAGCACTACAGGAGGCTATTTAAACCACACCCGATGGATGAATCTTGCTTTGCATTATTCTGCATCCTCTGCAGCAGAACGCTCATCGTGTCTTCTGCATCTGATCCTGGGCCTAAGGAAAAAGGCTTACCATCCTGAATCCAGTCTTCAGCAACACCTATAAAGACAAGAAAGAACAGGTTAGCATTACGGTCTTCAGTGACAGCTCTTCACTTACCTGGGCCATCGGCTGTCACCAACGCCTCGCGCTGCATTCTGAAAGACAAAGGCTTACCTACTCTTCGTGCGCTCCGGAGGTCTTCACACTGCATTCCGGCATCTGAAAGACAAAAGCTTACCAACTCTTCGCACGCTCCGGAGGCCTTCGGCGCTGCATCCCGCATCTGAAAGACAAAACAAGGTGCGTTTAAAGACATTGGGGAACTTTAATACTCACGTGCCATTACTCCTTTCCACATCTAACCCAGTGGGTATTCCGGCACCCTGCAGCCGCTCCAAACTTGTACCTGCAAAATAAAAAGACAGTTAGAGCGCATCGTGAAGCAGGCAACAAGCGCTTACTTACGTGCTTCCAGGCGCTTCTATTCATCACACGGGCTCCATCTTCAACTCACTTCAGCCCGTCATCCACCATCGCCGGAACCCTGCAAAACAAGAGACATCATTACTAAAGACTTTAAAGACATTAGAATTACTCGAAACTTACCGTTCGTGCAGTAAACGACGGACAGCAGTCCTCTGAAGTCAAGAGGCCTGCTCCCCTTATCCAGTGAAGAAACTGGTTACAGCACCCTGCCCCGAGGCAGATGGAGAGCACGGGGTTCACTTACCTAAGGTGAGAGCGTTAACCTTCGGGGTTCTACAGGAGAAGAGAAAGGGAAGAAGAGAGAGACATTCAATAACCCAGTTCATTAATCCCATATTTTCTATCTGCAGACATCTTACCCTTCGAGTCAAACATACAGTGCACAGAGGTCCAGCCCAAAGAGCCAGCCGTGTGTTACACATTACCTTTGAAGATACGGTATACGCCCAGTCAAGACCGGCGCCTCTACGGGAATCAGGTGAGCGTTACAACTCAGCTATTTCCAGGGGGTCTAGCAAAACCCATTCCTGGACAGAGTTCCTGAGGGGGGTACAACCACACATGACTTGGTTGGGCAACAGTAGTGGACTTTCCTTGTCCGTGATAAGTGGTTTACCACCCAAGCAGTAGAGAGCATCCTCCTTGGTCTGAAAACTGACCAGACGGTAAGTGATGGTGAAGTCAAATAAGGAAAAGAAGGAATGCCACAGAGCATGTCTGGCTGTTGACCATCTGACCGACTTGAGCGCCAAAAGGTTACGATGTTCAGTGTATACCCATACAGAATGGTTAGCGCCTAACGGGTGGTGTCTCCACTCAGTGAATGCATCGCAGACTGCCAGGAGATCCCTTTCAGTTACCATGTAATTCTGTTCACAGGGTGTCAGCTTTCGGGAGAAAAACACCACCGGATGAACACCAGTGTCCACGCACTCCTGGGACAGGATGGCCCCCACAGAAATGGCAAAAGTGTCGGCCTCCACAATGAAGGGCAGAAAGGTATTAGGGTGCAGCAGTACAGGGGGCGAAGTGAAAGCTGTTTTCAGCATATCAAATGCTCCCTGGGCACAGGAACTCCAGGAAAACTGGACTTTGTTGCTAGTGAAAGCTGTTAAGGGTGCAACCACTGAGGAGCAGGATCAAATAAACCTCCAGTAGAAGTTGGCAAAGCCGAGGAACGATTGCAGTGCCTTGACAGATGTCGGCACCGGCCAATCGAGAAATGCCTTGACCTTGGAGTGGTTCATTCGGACCCCCTTGTTGGTCAAGTCATAACCCAGGAATTACGACTTCCGTGGCATGGAAGATGCATTTTTCGGCTTTAGCAAACAAATGGTTCTCCCTGAGGCGTTGTAGGACAGAGGAGACATGAATAACGTGTTGGTCGTAAGAGGGTGAGTAGATCAAGATGTCATCCAAATATATAAAGACGTAGCGATCCAACATATCGCTGAAGACGTCATTCATACAGAATTGGAATGTTGCCGGGGCATTGCAGAGTCCAAAGGGCATGACACAATACTCATACAGGCCGTAGCAGGCCTTGAATGCTGTCTTCCATTTGTCCCCTTTTCGAACACAGACAAGATTGTAGGCACCACGTAGGTCAAGTTTCGTAAAGATCGCTGATGAACCAAATTGGTCGAGAAGAAGGAACAAGTTACTTACCTGTAACTGTTGTTCTCCAGCATGGGTCTGGCATGGATTCACATGCTCATGGATTCACATGCTCATGAATATTCCCCGTCGTCAGGCTGGGAATCCTCGCTAAAGAAAAAACCAGTATCAGTTTAGTTTCTGATCTGTCTTTCGTAGTAATAACCAATCAATGGTCTCTGCGTCATACTGACCACAGCCAATGACTGCCCTCTACCTAAGCCCCGCCTCTGGCAGCCATCTTCAGATTTGGAAGCACGTGAAGTGGCAGTATGACCAAGTGAAGAGCCGCAGAGGGGTAGGCGGGAGGGTTCGCATGTGAATCCATGCCAGACCCATGCTGGAGAACAACAGTTACAGGTAAGTAACTTGTTCCTTCTCCAGCATGGGGTCTGGCATGGATTCACATGCTCATGAATAAAGAATACATAGCAGTACACACATGCACAACCACGGGAGGTGGCAAAGGCTCAACATTAAGCATTACATCAAACTCAACATTAAGCATCTTACCTCCTCACCAGGCTCACCTCAGGCGAACAGGTTGCGCAGCACTGCTTGGCCGACCCTGGACTCCTCCCTGGAATCCCGATCGACGCAGTAGAATTTCGTGAAGGTGTGCGTCGACCTCCACGTAGCAGCCCTGCATATGTCCAGCAGGGGCACACCAGAAAGGAACGCCGTGGTAGCTGCGATCGCTCTGGTGGAATGGGCTCTCGGACGGCCAGGCAGCGGTCGGTTTGCCAACCGATGACAGTACATGATACAGCCGGAGAGCCATCTGGAAATGGAAGCCTTCGAGAGTGCCTTCCCCTGATTGACAGGTCCAAAATTCACAAAGAGTTGTGACGTCTTCCGAAAACACTTCGTGCAGTCCACGTAGAACTTCAGCGCTCTAGCCTCATCCAGCGAGTGCAAAGTCCTCTCAGCCGGCGACGAAGGCGACGGGAAGAACACAGGCAACACCAAGGGTTCGTTGAGGTGGAAGTCCGACGGCACCTTGGGCATGAAGGAGGGGTGCGTCCTGAGCACTACCCTTGTGTCGTGAAAAGTCAAGTACGAGGCCTTGCAGGAAAGGGCCTGGATCTCTCCCACTCGTCGTGCGGAGGTGATGGCCACAAGAAACGCTGTTTTCCACGACAGAAACTTCAACGGGGCCGAGTGCAGAGGCTCGAACGGAGGTCCCATGAGCTTGGTCAGCACCACGTTGAGCTCCCACGCCGGGGCCAGAGCCTTCACCGGCGGGAACGATCTGAACAGTCCCTTCATGAACTCTTTCACCAGACGATGAGATCACAAGGACGTCCGCCCCGTGGTTCTGGTGTATCGGGAGATCGCAGCAAGATGAATCTTGATGGACGCGTGTGCCAGTCCAGCTTTGGCCAGCGTCAGCAGGTACGGCAGTACTTGGGGAGCCGTAATCCGTAGAGGGTTAATCTTCTGTGCATGGCACCAGACAGAGAACCTCTTCCATTTGTGTCCGTAGCATTTAAGAGTCGAGGACGCCCTGGCCTTTGCAAGAACCTCTCTGCAGTCGGCCGGTATGTCGTATCCTCCAAACTCTAGCGCTGCAGGAGCCAGGCCTGCAAGTTCAGCGATTTCGGGTCGTGGTGGAGGATGGCGCCTCCTTCCCTGGAGAGTAGATCCGCGTCCACCGGCAGCTTGATTGACGGGGACGCTGACAAGTCTAGAAGGTCCGGGAACCATATCTGCCTCGGCCACGCAGGTGCGACGAGGATCATCCTGCACCGTGACCTCTTGAGCTGGTTGATGAGCCGGATTAGCAGTGGCAATGGAGGGAACGCGTAAAGGAACAGGCCCTCCCAGGGGAACGAGAAAGCATCGCCCATGCTCCTCGTCTGGGGAAACCTGCTGGCGAACCTCCGGCACTTGGAGTTTGTCGCCGTCGCGAACAGGTCGATCTGGGGTGTGCCCCACCGTCGGAAGAGGGGATCCACTAGATCCTGCCGTAGCTCCCACTCGTGGCACGAGCGCAGCTCCCTGCTGAGTGAGTCGGCGATGGTGTTTTTTATCCCTGCCAGATGAAACGGCACCAGAAACATCCTTTGGGCGACGGCCCAATGCCACAGGTCCTGCGCCTCCTTGGACAGTGCTGGGGACCTGGTTCCGCCCTGTTTCCTGATGTAAAACATGGTGGTGGTGTTGTCGGTGAAGATCCTCACCACCTTGCCCTTGAGGGACGGAAGGAAGGACCTGAGGGCCCAAAACACTGCACGGAGCTCTAGGACGTTGATATGTAGTGATTTCTCCGTCGGGAGCCAAAGGCCTCTTGCGTGCAGATTTTCGGTGTGCACTCCCCACCGTTCCAGGGAGGCATCCGTGGTCAGTGTCTCCTGGTGGGCTGGGGTCTGGAAGTCCATGCCCGCCGTCAGATGCGCGCGGGTGCCCCACCACCGGATCGCTCGTCGGAAACTCTCGTCGAGTGTGATCCTTTCCTCGAAGCTTCCCGTCGTTTGGATCCAGCGCGCGTCCAGGAACTCCTGCAACGGGCGCATCCGGAGCCTGCACAGGGGAATGAGGTAGATGCAGGAAGACATCATTCCGAGGAGGGACTTGATGGACCTCACCTTGGCCGCGTCGGCCACCTACATCCGTTGTACCTTGCCCAGGATGGCCCTGGTCCTCTCCTCCGACGGGGAGGCCAGAAGGGACACTGTGTCGAGCCTCGCTCCCAGAAACAGTGCGTCTTGCGCGGGTACCAGGTGGGATTTGGCGTAGTTCACGGAGAATCCCAGGTCCGTGAGAAGCTGGACGGTCCTTGCCGTGTGGTCCACGGCGAGCTCCCTCGTCTTGGCTCGGATGAGCCAGTCGTCCAGGTAGGGGTAGACGTGGATCCCCTCTCGGCGCAGCTGCGCCGCCACCGGTGCAAGGCACTTGGTGAAAACCCTGTGTGCCGACCGTAGTCCGAAGGGGAGGGCTTTGAACTGGTAGTGACGCCCTTGGACCACAAACCTGAGAAATTTTCGGTGCCCCCTTAGGATGGGAATATGGAAGTAGGCATCCTCCAAATCCAACGACGACAGGAAGTCTCCTTCCTCCAGCTGACCCAGGACGTGCTGGAGGGGGACCATCCGGAACTTCTGAGCCTTGATGAACTTGTTCAGACGTCGCAGGTCTAGGATGGGGCGCCATCCTCCCGTCTTCTTTTTCACGAGGAAGTATCTTGAGTAAACTCCGGAGCCCCGAAGCCTCTTTGGAACGAGTTCGATGGCGCCCTTCCTGAGCATCGCCTTTACCTCAAGGAGAAGATGCGGGACGTGAAGCTCTTTCCTGGCCACGGGGGGGACGCGCGGGCACCTTCTTTGAAACTCGAGCGCGTGGCCCCGGGCTAAGGCGTCCAACACCCAACGGTCGGTGGAGATGGACTCCCACATGCTGACGAAGCTCGCCAGCCGGCCTCCCACCGGGGTGCTTCGGTGGGGGCCCGACCCCACGGTCGGTTCAATCCTGTTTCGACGAGGCTTTGCCGCCTTGACCTCCTTGGAGACGACGGCGGGGTCCGCCCGACTTGCCTCGTCCCCTATAGGCCTCCTGAGACGACGAGCGGGCCGCTTGACGGTAGGTGGAGAAACCGCCGCCGGAGCCTTTGGAGGCGCCCTTGCCTCTGCTGCTCCGAAAGGGCGGCCGTCGTTGTTGCAGAACCCCAAGGGCCCGGGCCGTCTCCGTGTCCGCTTTAATGGCCTGAAGGGAATCGTCCACTGTTTTCCCAAACAGGTTGTTCCCATCGAACGGCATGTCCAGGACTCTGGTCTGTACGTCTTGACGGAAGTCCGTAGCCTTGAGCCATCCACGCCGCCTAAGGCACACGCCGTTGCCCAACTGGCGAAATCCCGTATCGGCGATGTCCGTCGCAATAGTGATGGCGTGGTCCGACGCCACCTCACCTTCCTGTAGGATCTCCAGGGCATCCGCCCTCTTGTCGTCCGGTAGGAAGTCCAGCAGGGGAGCCAGTTTGTACCATAGCTCCCTGTCGTAGCGGGCCACGATAGCCAAGGCGTTGGCCGCCTTAATCGTCGTTGCTGCAGACGAGATGACTCTGCGTCCCATAGAGTCCAATTTCTTTCCCTCGCCGTCCGGCGGGGAAGTCGATGTGGAGGCCGCACCCCCCCCGCTTTCTTCCTGGCCGCCGCGGAGACGACGGAGTCCGGGGTAGGCTGCGCCCGGAGGCACAGGGGGGCCGCGTCCGGGACCCGGTACTTCTTTTCGTACCGGTCTCTCCTAGCTGGCGTCGTGGAAGGGTTCTTGAGGAGGGCGAGGCCCTCATCCCAAATGTCGTCCAGTAGAGGCACCGCGAGGACTGTCTTCCTCTTGGCCTCGCGCCGTTGATAAAGGAATCCTTCCTTTTTCTTCTCCTCAGGGCAGAGTTGGAAAAGTTGGGATGCCCTGGCGATCATGGAGTGGAACGATCCAATCTCGTCGGGCGGAGAAGCCCTGGTGGGAGGTGACGACGGAAGATCCTCGTCGTAGACCTCGTCGTCCGTACCCGTCGCGGCCGTGTCAGTCCCCGTATCATCCCCTCGAGTCGTGGACGGGGAGGAGGGCTGGACGGGGCGCGACAGCTGAAAAGGAGGTGGAGGGTGAATCCTTCTTTTCTTGGGAGGAGGAACGCCAGAAGGTCCCGGTTCTGGGTCCCCCGACGGGAGTGGTTCCTCCGCTGGCAACGGTAGTCTCGTCCTTATCTCCGAGCATAAGGACTGTATAGCCAACAAAATGGCCGCCGAGTTGTCTTGCGGCGCTGGCAGAGGGGAATCCGACGGGCGATCAGGGGCCCCGTCGGCGCCCTCGACGATGTCGTCGTCACCCGCGTCGGGATCCATCCCGACGGGCCGGTCTTCTTCCACGCCGAGGCCGTGGCTTAAGACCTCGATCAGCTCTTCCTCCGAGGTTGAAGCAGAGTCTACGACGACACCCTGCCCCCCCTTTTTCTTCTCCGCCGGAGATTTCACGGGGGTCCTATCGATGGGCATAAAAGAGGACTCCCTCCGAGGTGGCAGGGAGACTCTGAGCCCCGAGGTCGCCACCACTGGCGTAGCCTCCACAGTCTGAGCCAGGGCCGCCGCGACAGTCTCGATACAGGCCTTGGCCGGATGGATTAAGGCCTTCACCACCTTAGGTGCGCTCACCGCCTTATCCTTGAGGGGGGGGACACTGCATCGCTCCCCCTCCGATGGGGCCTTCGAGCTCGACCGGGGCCTCTCCAGGAGCTTCGCCGGGTGCTCGGCCTTCCTCTTACCCGACCCAGAGCGTTGGCTCGTGGTTGATGGTACCGGGGAGGGTGCGCCCTGCCTGGCGCCCGTAGAGCCCGACCGTTCGACGCTCCCGGTACCAGCGGACTCGCGGTGCTTGGCCTTGTGTTGGACCCCCGTCGCCGGGGCATCCTCAAAGGTCTTAGAAGACCGCTCGGATTTCTTCCTCTTCTTCTCGCCGGACGGGCTCTTCCCTTCCAGCCAGTTGGCGAGACGTTGATGGCGGTCCTTCATGGTCCGCTCCGACATGTTGCCGCAAAACGCACAGTCCTTCTCCACGTGCGTCTTGTCCTCATGTAAGCAGTAGAGACAAAAGGAGTTTTCGTCCTCCTTAAAGACGTTCTGCAGCTGGCATCCAGGGCAGACCCTGAACAGCTTTCCGGGCGTCGAGCTTCCCTTCTCCTGGGCCATGTCCGGGACGGGCCTGAGAAAACTTCTGGAGTCCTCCAAAAGCGTAGCTCGACGAAATCTTCACCCTTGAGGGGCGCAGACGAATCCGACACGGGTCCCCGTTGATCGGATGGAGAGTCGGTGGAGCTTGAGGCTCTTTTGACTGAAAAAAACGAAGTTTTTGAGAAAACGTGAAAAAATAGCACTAACGCTCGAGAGCAATAGCACCAGGATCCCAACACATGAACGTGCGGTAAAAATCTGAAGATGGCTGCCAGAGGCGGGGCTTAGGTAGAGGGCAGTCATTGGCTGTGGTCAGTATGACGCAGAGACCAGTGATTGGTTATTACTACGAAAGACAGATCAGAAACGAAACTGATACTGGTTTTTTCTTTACCGAGGATTCCCAGCCTGACGACGGGGAATATTCATGAGCATGTGAATCCATGAGCATGTGAATCCATGCCAGACCCCATGCTGGAGAACAGTAATAATAGGCATGGGGTAATGGTTTTGTAACTTAATGGAATTCAGCCCTCTAAACGGCCGGGGAGGTGCACATGGCTGCAGAGGGTCTCAAGTCCTGTGCACTAAGTTTGTGAGGAAGCAAAGGAAGATCTGAGGCAGTGCGTTCAGCAAAGGTAGGTTGGCATTGTGCGGGAAGCAGAGAAACCGAACAGCATGTAGCAGAAACTCAGCATTGTCCAGGCAGCAAAAGAGCAAGTGCGTGAGGCAGGCAAGGTCGATTTCCAAAGCAGGGTCGGCAACGTGATATCAGGTGAGTCAGGACTGTGCGGAGAGGGAGTCGGTGACCGTATAACAGCAAGGAACAGAACAACAACAAGTCAGTAGAGTCGCAACTTTAATCAGAAGCAGTAACGTTTGTATCCGGCCAGGTTTTATGGAGAAGAGGAAGCGGGGCACGAAGCGTCACTCGTGGTCACTTGACCACACTTGCGTCTGGTTACCTTGGCAACCTCCAGAGTTGCAGGAAGGAGATATTGCTGGTGCAAGTAAAACGAGGCAATGGGTGCCTGCGATGTAAAGACACAGGCAATGTATGTTGAGAGCGTGGTACGTCCCTGACACCGTCAGACGGTTGGGAATGAGAGAGGGAGGAGGAGGCAGAAGAGGGTAGCTTAAAGGAAAGCTGTGTGTCATCAGCATAGCACTGGAAATGAGGAGAGAAGGTGGAAATCATGTGGACAAGAGGTGCAAGGTAAATGTTAAAAAGCCACGATGAGAGGATAGAGCCCTGAGGGACACTGCAACTTGAGAGTGAGATAGAGGAGAGAAAAGGGCCCAGTTGCACTTGTGAGGGCCGATTCGAAACGAAAGAGGTCAACCAATCCAGTGCCTTGTCCGTGATGTCCAAGGTATCACAGAGACTATTTATGAGGATGGAATGATTGCCCGTGTCAAAGGCAGAGGACAGATCGAGAAGGATGAGTGAGGAGGGAGAGTTGAAACCAAGGTTTGAGAGCAAGTCATCACAGGTGTTCAGGAGCAGCTACTGACACTCGCTTTATCAATCAAATGACAGAGAAGGAGACTGGCAGTGCGGGCAGAGGCTTAGCCAGGGATACAAGGAGTTCCAGGTGGGAGGAGAGGAGAGCGTGGTCAGACCAGGAGAGAGGAGTAGTGAGAAGGTTAGGGAAGGAGATATCAGCTGTGATGAGCGCATCCAAGGTGTGCCTGGTTGAGTGGGTTGGGCCAGAGGAAAGAATGGTGAGGGGAAGAGAGTCACAGAGGTTGTGGAAGAGTAAAGTCCTGCATCAGGAATATCTAGGTAAATATTGAAGTCTCAGAGGAGTAGAAGCTTGGACGTAGAGGTCAGAAGGGAAGAGGCGAGATCGGCCCACTCAGAAAAGGAAGGGGGAGAACTGCCCATGAGTCCTGTAGATGGTAGCAAGAGTGAGCGAGAGGGAGGGCGAAGGCAAAGCTTGCAGACAAGACATTCAACGGAAGAGTACATTGAGTTGGTATGATGGAAGCAGGGACCCATTCAGGGAAGATGAGGGCCACTCCACTTCCAGACCCGTTAGGCCTGTGCTTGGAAAGGATCTTTTAGCACTACGGAAGGAGAGTTCCAAAATAGAGAGTGCCGTAATAATACCTCCTCAGATTCAAGGCCGTAGCCCTGCCTGGTGTAAATCCTGACTGGTCCTTCTGTATGAGGTGTGGCATTAACGACTGTAGCCTGGTTGCTATCACCTTTGCAAAAATCTTAGCATCAATATTAGTTAATGAAAGAGGGCGATATGATGCGCAGTCGCCGGCATCTTTACCTAGCTTCAGCAAAACCGCTATCACTGCTTCTCGCACCGTCTCAGGGAGAGTTCCCTGGATGAGTGCCTCTTCCCACATCTGAAGCAAGTACAGCACTACGAGGTCAAAATACTCCTTGTAGAATTCTGCCACCAAACCGTCGGCCCCTGCTGCTTTACCATTAGGGAGCACCCTAATTGCTCCTTAGATTTCCTCCTCTGTAAGGGGAACCTCAAATGCATCTGAGGCTTCTGCTGACAACAATGAAGTGGGGATTACATCCAGATACTCTTTAATTTCTGCTTCTGAAGCCTCACCTGTAGGCCAATATAGAAGCTCACAGAAGGAGCGGAACACCTCATTGATGTCTCCATCAGTGTAAACCTGCGTACCCGCCACATTATCAATATGCGTGATCAGACTCCCTTCGTATCAGTTGGGGTAGGGATCTCCCAGGCCTATCAGCCTCTCTGTATTTGCGTGCCATGCACGGTTTGTCTAGGAAACTAGCCTCCCTCTGTGCAAGGTATCGAAAGTTGTCTAACAAAGGTTTAGTCTCGACCAGTACTGCCAAAGTAGTTTCCCTTACGTATAGGTCCTGTAGATCTTTCAACTGTGCCTCAACTTCATTCAGTTCCAGTCTGAGAGCCTTCAGCACCCCAAATTATAGCCACCCCCCGTACATACACCTTGAGCACCTGCCATAGCACTGCCATGAATGAGACAGAACCTACGTTTTGGGAGAAAAAAAACATTTGATGTTGTCCTGCAAGATATATGCGATGGCTGGATCACAGAGTGCCTCTGGCTTAAACATCCATGGGGATTTTGACTGTCCCTCCGCTGACCAGTTGATGACCAATAGCAAGGGGGAGTGATCCAAGAGGATCCTAGGGCATGTAATGTAGTCAACTAATGTATGTAAGAGGGAATCAGACATGAACCACATATCAATGAGAGAGTGCATCCTATGAACTGATTGAGTAGCAGGTAAACCCTTTCTCTGCACTGTGTCGCACCGGCCATACATCAACCATGTTCAGGTCCCTTACCCACGCCAAGATTGTGCATGCTGCCTTAGTCAGCTTGCGCAAGCCTATAGTCGACCTGTCCAAAGATACATCCATAATCGTATAAGAATCACCCCCCCATATGAGGGCTGCCATTATGAACCTCCCCAGGAGACCCAGGAGTTCCATGTTAAATTCAGGATCATCTATATTGGGGCCAATACCACCTCCCTCTTACATAGCATCCTTTGTACTAGTACAAATCTCCCTTTCACATTCACAATTAGCTTATGACAAGTGAATGGAAGTGTTCGATGGATCAATATCATTACCCCCTGTGCCCTAGTGGAGTACAACATATAATTACATTGCCCTCCCCAGGTCGGGCCCCCACTGAGCCACCGGCTCTACTATATTGGTCTCTTGTAAAAAGAGTATTTTGGGACCCATCTGGTTGGCCTGAGCAATCATTTTCTAGGTCCTCACATAGTTAAGTAGCATTGGGACATTCCAAGTCACCTTAATCTGGGTCGATCCTGCCGCTATACCCTTCTAGACCTGTTATATATTGAATACCCACCACACATTGCATATCTGTGAAGGCACTGCTCTACACACCCATCTAAATACATTTATTAAATGGAAATCCCCTGTCGCCCATATTCCCCCCTCCCTCACTGCCCACCCACAACCTGCAGTGTGCACAATACCATCCCACCCCAACCCACAAGTGTGCAGCCCCAACAACTGGGCTAACTCCCAAAAGTAACAACCAAGTTGCAGTCGCAGTGGGGGCATACCATCATCGCTCTAGACGCAGCACTTTAGCATTCAGTCATCACATGTGCCGAATATTTGTATTGGTGATAAGACACATTGCCAACTACACGTTCAATAATACAGCCGTCTCAAAAACCATCTAACGTCTGCAGCCTCAATACTTTGATGAGCCCCTAACGCACCTGTTAACTGGCCTCAGAATCGGGATGTTAGCCTCAATAGACTTTACGGCTTTCTCCGGGACTGTGAAGAAGTACAGCTTGCCTTGAATCTGAAAACGTAGTCGAACCGGGTACAGCATTGCATACTGGATATGAGCTCCCATAGCATCTTCTTAACTCCAATAAATTAGTGGTGCTCCTGCTGGACCTCCACTGAGAAATCAGGGAAAATCCAGATCACTTGGAATCCCATTCAAAGTTCTTTCTTATCCCTTGCCAGTTTGAATAAAAGATCCATGTCTCGATAGCTTAGTATTTTGGCAATTATAAGGCTGGGGAAATCACCAGGTTCCAGCTTTTGGGCTAGTGCTCCGAGTGCTCTTTCAACTGCGAAAAACGATGACAACTGCAGATCATCATTCGACTCCTTAGGCAGTGATTCGACCACCCGCTCCATATTTCCCATGAGGACATATCTTCAGGGACTCGCCACAATCCTTACATTATTTCTTCCGGATCTGGATTCCAGATCTTCACACTTAGCTTTGACATACCTCATGTCTTTAGTCAGGGCACTCACTGCCGAATGCAGGTTATGCACCATGTCTTTGGTTGCCCTAATGCGCTCCTCCGCCTCATTATTTCTCTGCACTTACTTGGCCAGCTGCACCCTGCTAGTGGTGACATTCAGTGTAATGTCATCCATTTGCTCATTCATTGCCACAAATCCTTTGGTCATAATATCCAGTATCTGTTGTAATTTTGAGGGTGCAGTCCCCATAGGCTGCTCTAGAGCAGCTGCTCCCTGAGTTGTTGCATCCACCTCTCTACAGGATGTAGATTTTGTGTATTTGCCCATAATGCCTGTTTTTCTCCCTCACCCAACGCCTATGGTCATAGCTTGTGGTAGGCTGGGAGGCCCAAGGTGCAATCACAACTCTCCCCTAGCACTCTGTATCATAGCAGCAGGTATATAGCACACCATGCTGTCTCCAGGGCTGACCCTTAAGCTTTTAGTGTTGCAGACACTGCCCTCTCTTATGGCACTCCAGCCCATACCGCTGGGATGGACGACAGTGGTAGGTTCTAGGTCAAATATTCGAAAACAAAAGGATTGAATGCCTTTTTTTCGACGCCAAAAGGATTAAAAAAAGGGTTGATTTTTTTTTTAGTTTTTTTTTAGGGGGGGTTCCCCCCCAACCCCCTGTTTTCTCTTTTAAAAAAACTTTTTTACATACAAAACTAAATATATATATATAAATAATTAAATAAAAAAGCATTACTCTTTTTTTTTCTATCCTTTTGGATTCGAAAAAAGTTCATTCGATCCTTTTATTTCGATACTTTGACTGGACACCACGGTGGTACACTCCAGGGCTCTCCTCCTACTCGTGCACTTTTGGACATGTGTAAATAGGCCGTCCTAGCCCCTTTATGACCAGTGCTCGACAGTAGGCTCAAAGCCGCACTAGCTGCCTATGCGTTCCTTGCAATCAATGAGTGGGAAGGGTGAACCCCATATTTGAGAATGCCACCATTGGAAATGGCAGACGCTGCTGCTCCTCGGATCCCTGTATGCTGCAGCCCCTCTGACTTCCAGCACTCGCACTCTCTATGTGTGCTGGAGTGGATATCAGCACAGTCATATCGTTCCCCGCAGCGGGGCTCTCGCCAACTCACCCCGGTAAGACTGCATCCGCTGCACTCCAATCAGCCCTGTGACTTCTGATGGTCGCTCATGTCCACCTCTGCCGCAGCTCACACGGCTCACCGCCTCAGCCTGCTATATCCCTGGCGGGTGCTCTCTACAGGGTTCTGTGAACCCCCCTCTCTCTGCTGTATTCGCTACCATGTAGCGCTTGGCTCCTGGTAAGGGCTGGCGATCTCTGGGCATCCAGTGCCATCATTCTCTCAGCATTGCAACCGTCCTTCAGTCCACATGCGGCTGTGGCGGTCTCAAGGGCAGTTCGGCTGACAAGGAGGAGATCAGGGGCTTGCAACTGCAGACTTGTTCTCATCACCAGAAATGTTACTACATACCGATCTGTGGCCGTTATAACTGTGGTTTTCAGCAGATACTTGTGTCTGGCAGCAGAGCTATTCAGCTAAGAAGCCATCTTACTTGGCTGCTCCATATGCCCCCGCTCAATAGGAGTTTGGCCTTGAAAATAAGCGAGATGAACAGCTAAAAGTCATATGGGACTGCCCGAAGATAAGTTAAACATTGGTTAAGGGTTGGCGCTCTGCTGGTGCTCAGTGTTGACTGAGTGAAGTTGACTAAGCCATGGAACAAACCCCAGAGGGGTTGCATATGACTCCTCAGCATTATCTGGTGAAGTGGATGGTTAGTTGACAGTGTGGCACAACAGAGAAGGACTGTGTGACTGATGAAGTCAACCTAGTAGTGCAAATGGGTTTAGGAACAACAGGGATTGCAAAGATGACAGAGGTTTCTGGAGAAAGGGCATACCTGAATGGTACTGAATGGCTTGGTCCTCAACAGTGAAAAAACAGAAGTTATGGTTGTGGGAACGGACAACAGGCTTGCCAAGTTAGGTCCGATATTCAATAGCTTCAACATCGCAAATTGTAAGACCGCGGTAAAGAAAACAGTGAACACATTAGGCATCATTCTTGACCGGAATCTGAACATGAAAGCTCAAGTGCGCAATTTGGTTTCTACATCAACTTACTACATCAAGCTGCATGGGCATCTCCAC
This sequence comes from Ambystoma mexicanum, assembly GCF_040938575.1. Classification (NCBI taxonomy): domain Eukaryota; kingdom Metazoa; phylum Chordata; class Amphibia; order Caudata; family Ambystomatidae; genus Ambystoma; species Ambystoma mexicanum. The sequence continues at coordinate 777,784,086 of NC_090929.1, forward strand.
CCACTGATATCAGAAAGGAACACAAAGACTATAGCCAGAGCCATTGTTGGCTCAAAAATCAGTTATTGTTGTAGCCTCCTCATCGGCATTCCACGGGCACAGACCAACCGTTTACAGGTCATTCAGAATGGTGCAGTCAGGGTGGTCAAGGGCTTTAGACGGAGGGACCATCTGTCAGAGGCAAGGCAGAGCTTGCATTGGCTCCCCATCAAAGCCAGAGTGCATTTTAGAATGCTACTATTCACTCACAAATGTGTCACGGGTCACATGCCAACCTACCTGTTGGAGGCTATAGTGAAAAAACAGAGAATGAGATCTTTAAGATCCAACAACACTAACTTTCTGAGAAAATTACGATGTAAAACAAGTAAAGCTCTCAAGGGAGCTTTTAATATAGCGGCTCTGATAGCTTGGAATGCCTTTCCAGCTGACCTGAGCGACATTAAGTCCACAGACATCTTCAAAAAGAAACGGAAAACATTCTTATTCTGTCTGTTACACCACCTTACTGTGATTCCTCTACCGATCCTTCTTGAGTGTGAATACAATCAACCACTCTTGTATATGTCTGTTCTGTTTGTGTCATGTTGGTGGCCTTAAGCTTTCGGGTACCTGGTGCGCGGTAGAAATGTATAGTAAAGTACAGTAAAGAATTGTATTTGGATATGTGTAAATAGGCCGTCCTAGCCCCTTTATGCGCAGCTGATCAAGATTTGTCAGGACATATCAGTGATGCATTTGAGGTGTCCACAGCATGGCCCTCATGCTGGCATCTGAACAAAAGGTGGATGGCTGACATCCTGCGGACAGGCCTTGTCAGGAATCTGCACACTGAATCCAAAAGACAGACCTCAAAATCTCTGAAGCAGGGCAGTCTGCTCGTAGGGACTGGAGAGTTTGGGAATGTGCTGAGATGGTGGCAACAGATGAACCTGCCTCGACAGAAATATTGAAACATAAGAAAGTATTCAAACAAGAAGATTCTGATTTGGAGTGCTCCACATGAGTAATGGTGAAGAAGACGTGAGAGGGAGTAAAGCCCACTGCTTGAGAACAGTTGCAGAAAGAAGTGGATGATGTGTCAGACATCAAAAGAGACATTAACACCATGAATACTAGTCAAGAGGAGCACAGAGTATTAGATGCCAAACGTTTTTTTAGCTATTGGAGGCATGGTGCATGTAGATTAATCCAAAAGTGACTGCAATGCAGTATAAAATCAACAACATGAAATGTATTGACAGAGAAATAATATTCTTATATGTGGAATTAATGAGATTCCTCTGCCAAATTAGATGATTTTGCCAGATTTTTTCCACCACCAGTAATTGCCATATAAAAATGAAACACGTACAAAATACAAGATATCTCATAGGTTACTAGGGAAAGAAGAAAAGGGTCAAATAAAATAAAAAATATCACAAGCTCTTCTTTTACCAAGAATTCAGGAAGATGCTATAAAAGAATAACAGAACTTAAGACAAACATGTAAGAAAAAGATTAGAAAAGGCACTTGGTTGTTCCTAACATTTATGTAGAAAGACAGAATGCATAATAGGAGAGGCTGCAAGGAAATGAAAACACCTCTAAGCAATGAACAGTGGTGGGCTTTGGGTTCCAGGACAGCAGATGAAATGAAGGCTTAGAATAAGGGTAGAAGATTAAGCAAGTGATGAAGCTGTATGCTGTTCGTGCTGGTTCCTTGCTAAGGCGAGTTTACTGATTTCACTTTATTGAGACAGACCATATCCACAATGGGTTGGGGCACTGCCCTCCAAGCAAATGTGACCTTCCAGTAATGCCTTGAAGCAACAAAGTACCAAAGAAACATGGTGCGTTTTGTGTGGTGAACGGGGTGTTGAGAATTTAGTTGACAGTGACAGTTCTTGGTATCGAAAAGACACAATACCATTATAATTTTATATCTATCAACAGTTTCCTCAGACTGCAAAGGAAATGTGCAGTCATACATTTCCTGAAAGGTTTGATGGGGTAAGTGGGTGAGAATTAGGTTTAAAAGGGTCAAAAAGAAATAAAGGCAGGAAAGGGTGCAAGCATGAACTGATTCAACTGCAGACCAGATGATCTAATGCAGAAGTCAGGAGACAAGCAACAGGGTGTGTGAGTGGACAGAGTGCGATGAGAAGAGGTGGTGAACGGGAGAGTGATATGAACCATTAAACACAACATGTACAGTTAATTACCATATAAACAAAGAAAGGGAGAAAAAAAGAAGATGATTACAGCTCCAATATCTCAAATGATAGGGAGTGGGGTGGTAATCGAAATAGGGAAAGGTTTCACTTTTCTCAAAAATCATATTGGTGCTAATTCAGGAGGAAAACACAAGTCCTGGGACTGAACACTTATCAGCCAGAATTGTAAGATTTACTGTGACAGCCATTGATATCTGGTTAGCATGTAAATGATAACGGGCAGAGACTTTAATGAAATCTGAGAACCATATCTTGAACCCATGGGGTGGTGGCCTTCCGAGAAAGAGCAAAAGAGGCCTTGAAAAGCATAATTGTTACAAACATCAAACTGTACCAAGAAGACATATATTGAATATCCCCTTCTGTTCCCTTTCTAAAGCAGCTTTGCACACAATGGGCCTCATTAAGAGTGTGCTGGTCCGGTAACAACGGTGCTGGTAAGCCTACCGGCACAGTTGTTACCGGACCAGCTCACTCCCAGTCTGCGGGCGGCTGCGGGACGGCTGCCGCTCGCAGACTTTCACGGAAGCACCGGCACCGTTATTAACGGTGCCGGTGCTTCCGTCATCCCCATTCCCATTGAGTCCTATGGGACTCAAATGGGAATTGGGATTAACATTTTTCCGGCGCCTGACTTCCAGGAAGACTGGGGTCGTAATCCCTCAGTGTTTCCGTGAAGCTAGGCGCCGGAGAAATACACAAGTCTGGTGGCAGCCTGCCGGTTTTACTGCCACAGCTACGGCCGGACTCGTACTGAGGCCCAATGTCTTTATTTTGTTGACAGGGTGGGGTAGGCAGGATTGGGCGGCAAATATAGTAGAAACGAAAGTCTCAGACCATGCCCCAGTGCAGGTGGCAATGTGAGTGACTGCACTGTCAAAATGCCAAGTTGGACCAATGACACACAGGCACCAGTTAGGAATGTTTATACTTTTTTTTAGGATGTTCCTCAGCTCGTATGTAAGAAGAGCACTCATTCACTATGAGCACTCATTCACAACCCATCCCTGAGCCCATAAAGATTCTCATGGTATTGCGATTTTTGGGCCCCAGCCAGCTCTCAGTTTCACTAAAACTGCCCACATGTCCCAAATTCCTCTGTGAGAAACATCAGCAACAGCACAACTCTATAGTTTACATTTGTTTGCCCTCGAATCTAAGGTCTATAGTCCTTAGGCTGGTTATGTAAGTCTTCGATATCTCTGGGTTAACGGAAAGTTAATTTCCTACTAACAAAAAGTCTCTTGGCCCCAAGAAAACAAAGTTCTGGGTTCAATAAAAAAAAGTGCCCTTTGACTGGGGTCCAGGATATTAAACAATTTTAATTCAAGTAGCCCCATACTTTTCTACTTTTTTCTTTGCTCCTGTTTTCATAGGGTTGTAATCTTTTTCTTCTTGTCCTAGTTCTTCCACTTGTGGAGAGTCCCTTTTCCTGGGTCTCACAGCCAGAGTTTTCTGGCACTTGAGTAGAAAGAACCCGCACACGAAAACACTCAAAGGAATAAAACAATACTGTGGATCCCATATTGAAAAAAGAAGAATGGGTGTCTCCAGTTATGTGACATGGCCACCCAGTATACAGAATGTGAGAGACAATAGACCGCTGGTAGATCTGTAACCTCTCTTCAGATCAGCTCCAGAGCAATTCATATTTCAACATCAAGTGACCTGCAGATAGATTTTGCAGAAGAGGAAATGTTCAATAACAGCCTGGATCGGCAGGATTGCTCGTTCAAGAAAAGAGGGCATGAAAGGCAACCAATGGGTCCAGTAGTACTGGCCCAAAAGTCTAAAGAGGAGTTACCCTTACAGTCGCAAATCTGGAAAGAAAGTGGAAAGGCTAAAACACACATTCTCCAGAAAAGTAGACTCCAAATAGAAAACCTCGAAAGTGTTTGCCGGAATGAAGCATTATGCTATATTTTTAGTTCCCTGTTCCCAAGAGAAGATAACATCTGTTTCAATCACCAAACTGTTTTAAAGACTTTTCAAGACATTCCTCAACTAAAAATTGCTGAATTCGATCGACACTGCATTAGTTAATTTGTTTAATGAAGCACAAATGGATGTAGTTGCTTTAATTCTTCCATCAAGACTGCCTGCTATCATCGGTTGATGATTTCGGAATGCATGGTTTTGACTTTTATATAAAAACTGGCCTTTTGATTGGTTTAACAAATTCAGCCCTCTGACATTTTCTTGTATTCTATGAGCAAAGCCTTTCGAACTGTTTCCATGGCAGCCAATGAGCCTATCATGCAATCTAATATAGAGGCCTGGTCTTGGCTGGCTGGAAGTTTGGCGGGAGGAAGTCAGAACGAAAAATGGAACAGGCCTGGTGTTTAATGTTTGCTTTTAGAATACTTAAGGTTTTAATCATTTGAAGAATGAGGAGGGGATTAGAGATTTTTTGAGTAGTTTTCAAGAAACTTTCTTGTTGAAAGAAATGATTTTAGATAGTTACACTGTACATCCCCAAAAGGCCATAAAGGGCCTCAAAGGAAGGCCAAAGGTTGGCATGTTCATAGACACACATTCAACTGAATGTAGTAATTCTTGTCTTTTGAGTAATAAGTACCCTGGGATTTTAGCTTACATATGAACATAGAAATGGAGGGGAAAAAATACTTTTGATTAATATATATTGCAATTATAATGATTCACCTATTCACGTTGTACTTACTCACATCAGGGAGATTCTGTTATCTTGGTTCAAAAAATACTCTGGTGAAGTGTTTCTTTCAGGCGATTTCAATGCCTATTGTGACCTCCCAGTATACAATAGCTCAATTTCCTCCGATATTACTGGCTATCAAAGGAAAAAGCAGTCCTACCATTTAGTTAAATGGACACAATTCTTTAAAAAGTAGAACCTATACATCTTGTCTAACCATACTACTAGTATGAGACAGGGCCAATGTACTTGGCATAGTGGTAATGCATCCTCTCGTATAGATTTTATGGTCACCACAGAGAGAATGTTTCAAGATCTTGTTTCATATAGGACCGAAGATGGGGCGCCCAGTGACCACACATCCTTTGTGCATTATAGAATTATAATCTATTGGAAAGGAGACACCTCTCTGGGAATTTATGTGTATGCAGAGGTAAAAATAAACTCAATTGGTCCCCAAATAATATTGAGAGGTTTAACTTAGACATCCTCATCATTATGTGATCTGTGGATGAATTGAATAAGAAGGAATGCTGGCCTGTACTACTGGGAAATCTGGTGTCAACTACTGGAAGTTGGTACATCTATGTGATAGCTTCCAGTCGTTGACACAAGCAAACCCAATTGAAGAGATTAGATGGATTGACCATTTCGCAAACCTTTATGAGGAGGTGAAGGACCAAGTGGATTTCTATAATAAGAATGACGAGGAGAGTTGGTCTCTCTCATGCACCTCAGATTAAATTAAAACACTGATCATGAAGGGTAGTAAATCAAAAGGCCCGGATGCTAATGGACTTTGCAATCTTGTCTTTTAAACCAGACCCACATTGTGGGCTAGGATGTTGTATGATCTGTTTCAGGAAATTACCAGAAGGAGGCAGACTCTGTATACCTGGAAGCAGTCACATGTACAACCAATTTATTAAAAAGGGATGTTGTCTAACCCCATCAAACTATCGCCTGATTGCCCTAACGTACTTCAACTCAAACATTTTTGCCTCCGTTTTGCTACAAGAACCAACCCGAAGGGCTGATCAAAATAGCATTTGCTGCACGAATCAAGATGGTTTAAGGGCAGGAGTCGGTACGACTTGTACAGGATATGTAGTAGACAAAATTCAGGAATTAGCTTGGGAAAACATTGATATGAATAACTTTGCCGTCACAAAAGATCAAGGTTTGCCTAGTGGCCTACAAAAAATACAGACACATTTGCACACGAATACAATCATTAAGGTTCAATTAAATTTAGATTGTGAACTGACCTGAAAATCCCTACATTTCGGGGATTGCAACAGGGATGCATCCTGGCCCCCTTTCTGATTATGTTTGCTTAGTGGATTTGGGAAGGATTATTAGTGAAACCTCTTTCATTTCACTGAATATGAAGTGGGCCAGGATCCCCTGGATATTTTATGCTGATGATATTATCTTGCTGGATCGATCTTATGTTGGGTTGCAGAGGATATTGAAGGCTTTTTGGGATAGACATTATTCATTGACAAACACCCCATAAACCAAAATCGTGTCCTTTACCAGGGCAAAGATAAATGGCAAACAGATAGAGGTTGGCAACACATTTAAGTATCTTGGCTTTTTAATTTCTGCTCAGCCTAGCAAAATTTTTCTTCTAAATTTCTACAAGGAGGAGACTATTACTCTTGCTACAGAGATGAAACATCTTAATAATAACTATGGACGATTCTCGCTGCTACCTGTGGGGAAATTGTACGAGGCCAAAGTTGTTCCGGCCTTCATCTATGGCATTGAGATCCACCACTTGCTGGCTGATGAAGACTTTACAACCTTGGAAGGATCTTTTTGGAACAAGGCCCTTTCCTTGCCAGTCGCTACACCTATGATACCAATAAGATTCAAATTAGGGCTGGTTTCCTTAAATGCAAGGATACTTTGGAAAAGATCCTCCTGTGCAAAAAGCTGGAATCTCCTCCTTCAGCCACCCTGTTTGCAGCTTTTTCAAAAGCTCTGCAAAGCACTGCTGATTGGTACATTACTAATTGTAGATTGTTATTAGACTTGTATGGTTTAAACTATGCGAGATTAATGGCAAACCCGGCGGGGTTTAAAAGGAAGCTCTGGAGAGCTGATTGGTGCCATACGTGTGAGGACGCAAAAACACTTGACACCTGTATGGACACTGATTTACCTCATACGCTATTTATTAATACAGAGAATTAATCCCAAATTAACAGAAAATGTCACACTGCTGTTCAGCAACAACAGAACATTTCATAGACACCATATAACACATAAAACATCTTCATAAAGCACCCTAACTAAAACCTAAACATAAAGTGCAATTTGCTCCACAGTTAATGTTTAGGATACTGCCAAATATCACCTTTTCACCCTAACGTTTTGCAAATCAAAACTTGTTATGGATCATCATGTAGATCCCACCGTATATTGTCTACCCAACATGTTTCGCTTTAACAAACATTCCGAACACTCCATAAAACTTCTTCAGGGGCTTCTGCTCCTTCTGAACACTTAACAACTTTTATAAAACAGTGTGTGCATTATAAGAACTGCTATGCTCCTACGAGCCGTCCAGTCTACAAACACAATCCTCTTTTCGTATTCGGGGCTCAACTATCCTCTCCTTCCTGTACATACATGAGTTCCTAATTAACCCTGCCGCCGAACTGGTAGTGCATCACCAGGCCATTACAACCCCGGTGACCCAGTAATTCCAGAGGCGGAATTCCGTTAATCCCCATTCCCATGGAGTCCCACTCCATGGGGATGGGGACCATGGAAATACCGGCACCATAAATAACGGTGCTGGTGTTTCCATTTCTGTCTGCAGGCGGGTGGCGTTACTCCCGCCAGGTAAAACCTGGTGGGAGGGACACCACCAGCCTGCAGAACTCTTAATCTGCCGGTCCGGAGACAACGGTGGCGGCGGGTTTACTGCCACCATTGTTTCCGGACCGGCAGGGTCATAATTGTCTCAGAGACCCCTCTCCAATGTTCCTTCTCTATAATGTACCTTCACATTTTCATCACAGGCTCAACTCACTTGTGCCTGGTTGGCGTAATGTTTCAGGCAGGTCGCTTTCGCTTCATCTCAAAACACTGACGCGGGCACTGCTGCTAGCCTTCTTTCTCACTCTCTGGGTTGCAGAACTCTGCAAGGGCGTAATATTTGTTACACTCTCACGCCACGCTTATGAACATCTCTTCATAGAGCCCTTCCATATACGTGCCACAGATTTCTCCTTAATGAGATCCAATGTATCGTGGCCAGCACTCTGTAAAACCCAGGCAGTCTGAGTAAGTAAAAGTGCCCGTGGGTTGCTGATATCTACAATATAAATACACGTTGCCCCGAGCGACCTAGTCACGTGGGTTTCTCTCTTTTATTAAACGCATATGTATTTGCAGCCCGCCATCTTGTAGTGGGTTGTTTCTTATCGAAATGGACACCCCTCTCCTGTTGGACTCCCTTAATCCATTACCACCTAAATGTGTCTTAGATTATTATTACTCATTTTGAATACTAAGATCGATATAGTTCTCTTCTATTGCAAGCCTAGTATTCTCTTATTTGCCGACTGCACCATTTCTATTATTTACCTTTATGCATTCTTCCGACCTATTACGTGACAGTTTACTTTTTTGCCTACCGAGTGCTGGCTCCATCTATCCTGTCCATTTCTTACCATGTTACATTGCTTTTTTTCAGGGACCTCTTTTACATATATGGACCATATCTCTTTTTATTTAATCTTATGCCATTCCACACAATCATTCAGCCCCCTTTGATCACATTTCATGAGGAAGATGAGTTCTTGTTCCTTTCTGAACAGGCGTGTTTTATTTACACAATTATCCTTACTGTTTGGTACTTACCATAGCACCATCCATTCGATTTGGTCACAATTGTGTCCCTTTTCCACAAAATGCTCAACCATATGTGCCTCTAACACTTTGTTTCAGTCCGCAACTTTTATGTTCACTTATCCTGGTCTTTATTTTCTTTATAGTTTTTCCAATGTACAACAGCCGACACGGACACCAAATTGCGTACACCACCATTTCCGAATTATAGTTTGTCAACGTTGTCTGCTGCCATTTTATTTTTAAACCAGTATCTACTTCTCTAGTTCTTCCGGTCGCTTCACAGAGCTTATATTTCCCACAAGGGGTGTGTCCTTTTGTCTTTTGCATGCCCCATTTATCTGGTAGGCTTGCTTGTTTTTTAATTAATTCTAGGGCAAATTTCATTTTTAGTCAGCTGGTCCTTCAGATTTGTGCTCCTTTTGAATACCATCATATGGGTTTCCATTGGTTTCTTACCACTTTGTAGAATCTTCCAATTTTTCTTAATGGATTTTCTAATTTCATTAGACCTGTCTGAATATGTGCTTGCAAATACTATTCTATCTGAGTCCTTATTACTTACAGTATTGTACTCCAATATAGCTTCTCTATTGTTGTTTCAAGCTCTTTTACATGCCTTCTTTACCAGTGTTTTCGGATACCCTCTTGTCTTCAATTTGCTTTTCAAGGCTTTTGCTTCAATTTCATAGTCATCTTTCCTCAAGCTATTTCTTCATAGCCGAAGGAACTGTCCCACAGGTAGGTTCTCTCTGGTGTGCTTGGGGTGAAAACTTTCAAACCTTAATAATGCATTTCTGTCTGTTTTCATGTGAAAGGGCTTAACTGCCAGAGTGTTGGACAAACTATCTGCATAGATGGTAATATCCAGAAAATCAATGTGAGCTTGTCGTAGACCAAGGTGAATTTTAGACTTCTTCTTTGTTTATCCTTTCCATATCATCAGGAAATCATCTATGTATCTTCTTCCACAATCTGATATTGTTTTTGTGCGGATTGTCTTCTGCATAGATCTTGGTTTCTTCCAGCATTTTCACATTCAAGTTGTCAATGCTGGGAGCTACTGTTGCTTCCATCACTGTTCCATGGATTTGTCTATAAAATGTCTCTAGGGACATGATGCAGTTAACAACATTTCCACATACCATAATACGAATGAATAAGGATTCTCCTTCAGAGTGCGTTTGAGATGTAATAGTTCTTCTAACATACTTAACGCATTGGCCTGTGGTATCATTGTGTACAACGACACAATGTCCAGGCTCACAAGTGCATCTTCTCTGGGGTCATAAATCATACCTTCTACCAACTTAATCACTGCCTTGGTGTCTTATACATATTATTTAATTTGTTTAACTAATGGTCTTAAATATATGTCAGCAAACTTTGACAGGGGTTCCAGGACAGAGTTGATCCCAGAGACAGCTGGTCTTCTGGGTGGGTCATCCAAATTCTTGTGTATCTTTGTAGGGCGTAGAAGAGGGGAATTCTGGCCGATTCATTCATAAGGAACTTTGCTTACTGTTTGCATATCCATCTTCTTTCCAATGCTTTTTCCACTTTTTTTTTTAATGATCCCTTGTAGTCTTTTGGTGGGGTCCTCATCTAGTTTTTGGTAATAGATGATATCATTCAGTTGTCTCTTACATTCCATACTATAAGTTTCTCTATCTAGGATTACAATTTCCTCACCTTTATCTGCTTTCCTAATCATGATTTTTTCATTTTTTGGCAGGTCATTTATTGCCCTTCTTTCTATTCTGGAGATGTTTCTAATTGTTTCTTATTCTTTTTCTCCATCTTCTCTAAATCTGCCATTACTATTTGCTCAAAAACCAAAGTTGTCACTGTGGGGTGGCATTTTGCAGAAAAGGGACACAATTGTGATCAAATCAAATGGACGGTGCTATGAAAGGTACCGAACAGTAAGGATACTAAAGTAAATAAAACACACCTGTTCAAAAAAGAACACAAACTCATCTTTCTCACCAAATGTGATCAAAGGGAACTGAATGATTGTGTGGAATGGCAAAAGATTAAATAAAAAGAGATGCGGTCCATATATTTTAAAGAGATCTCTGAAGAAAAAAGCAGTGTAACATGGTAAGAAATGGTACATGGTAGCGGGAGCCAGCATTCGGAAGGCAAAAGAGTAAACTGTCACGGAATAGGTCGGAAGAATGCATAAAGGTAAATAATAGAAATGGGGCAGTCGGCAAATATGAGAATACTAGGATTGCAATAGTAGAGAACTATATCGATCTGAGTATTCAAAATGAGTAATAATGATCTAAGACACATTTAGGGGGTAATCGATTAAGGGAGTCCCACAGGAGAGGGGTGTCCATTTCGCTAAGAAACAACCCATTACAATATGGAGGGCTGTGAATACATATGCGTTTAAAAGAAGCGGGAGAACCGCGTGAGTAGGTCGCTGGGTGCAACGCGTATTTACACCTTAGATATCGAAAACCCGCAGTTATGTTTACTTCGACGAGTGCCTGGCTTTTAAAGAGAGCTGGCCACGATACATTGGATCCCAGTAAGGAGATATCTGGGGCACATATATGGAAGGGCTCTAAAGAGATGTTCTTAAGCGTGGCGTGAGAGTGTAACAAATATTCCTATGAAATCTAGATAAGCTACCACCTATGAGGGACAAACAGTATCAAAGTCAATGGACTAGAAGAGTCTTCATGAAGCCAGGACAGCCAAAGTAATTTGGGACACAGTCTATGGATCTAATGCACTTCCTAGATGAAAGTCTTTCACCAAGTTAGAGAGTATTTAGAAAAATCACTTGTAGGGTCACAGGCTGTTAAGGCTGTGAGAAGAGAGTTGAAATCAACTCTAAAAGGTAAGCCAATGCAATTCCCAACTGAGAAGAGCGGGCCTAAAAGGCAATAAGGTAAGTATCCCAAGCCTAAACAGTACCTCTGGTTTGAAGAAGAGTAGTCCAGCTGGACTCTGTCTTGCTACAGGGGTGCAGACCCTTGTTCCTGAGCCTCAGTCATGGGGACAAGAAGGAGAATATGTGGAGGGCTCCTGTGGTGGTACCTGGAAGGTTGTCAGCAACTAAATGCTCTTTTCGGTTCAGCGGCACTTCACGGTTTCAGCGCTTAGCAAACAGCACCTTTGCAGATCTTGGACACCAGTTGGACTCTCTTTGCTCTCTCTGTCCTGCATTCTGGTGAGGGGACTCTGGATCGGGAGGTCCTGCTTCTGGATGGTCATTAGGAGTTCTCCTGGAGCTTCTAGCGAGATTCGTTCTGCAGCAGACTTTGCACTTGACTACAGACACTCTACCTCTGGCATTGGGCTTCCGAAGCAACGGAGGGGCATAGCAAGTCAGAGATGGTGGTCCAGTGGAGTTTGTCTCAGGGTTAGTTTGTCCCACTAACCCAAGGGGAAAGGTCACTCCGTCCGGAGCTTCTCTGTCGAGGTAAAAAAGGAGTTCAGCACGGCAGCAGGGCCTCACCAGGCAATTCAAAGGTCCAGGAGGTTGCAGCAAGCTTTGTTCATGGTTTCTTCGTCAGGTGTTTCTCCCAGTGGTCGACTCTGTCTGTAGTCCCAAAACCCTCGCCTTTTAAGCAGGTCTCTTCCATTCATACACAGCCTAGGCTGTCAATCGCACAGAAAGGACAGCTAGCCAGCCAATCAGGACTAGTTGCATTCAGGCATTCCTAGAGATAAAGGACAGGGGAGTTTCAGGACCCTCCCTCACATCCTGTCCTTCCTGGCACACTGGAGGCTGGAGTGGGCTTCAGGGCTGAAGCCCGCCAAATGCAAGACAAACGAAGGGCTCAAATCTGTCTCAACGCACAGAGTAAAACCCAAGAAAGACCTCACAAACAGAAAACGGTGAACAAAGAAGATAGGGGCCCTTTTGACCAAATGTTCACCCATTGGTGTTGTACTGCAGCTGAGGGTTCAGCCTGCGGTAGAAAAGCACAATGCCAGGAAAAAGTAAACCACTGCCACCAGCCATTTAAAGTAGTGAGGGTAACATAAACATTTTACATGAGAATGTAGGATAAGGGGCTACTAGGTAACCCCCAGCACTCCACATAAGATGGTGTGTGCAGGTCCTACATAGAGAAAAGGTAAATAACGTCAATTTCACTTTGCTGTCCTTGGGAACTGTAGTTCACACAAGAAAAGGTAGTTAAACCTTATGGAAAATCTATAAGGATTTTTCTGTGACACTGCACTGAAGGTGCTGTGTGTCACCATACAAAAAGCAGATGCCTATGGAGTTTGTCAGACTCCAAAAACAGTGAAAACACAAAATCCAAATCAGGTAAAAACACATGAGAGAGTGAGAAAAATGCCTCACTCACTCCAGGGTTTAAATTAAAAAGTCCTAAATCCAGCAAAAGACATGGGGGTCGCTAAGGTGGGAGGAATTTAGCACTAAAATGAGAATTCTCCCTAACACTTGTCTCCCCAGACTAAGAGACAGGAGGATCTAATCGTCACCAGGATGGATCTCCTGTTGCAAGTCAATTTAACTTTTTGCAGAGTCCACCAGCAATCTTTTGTAACCCTTGCTATGGCTCTTTTTAACATTGGTTTTCATTTGTAAGCTATATGACCTACACATACTGTTGGGTATATCTCTCCTATTTAATGTATATGGGATCTGAGTTAACAGTCTGTTAGGCAGAATCCTGTGCAGTTCCCTTGGGGAACACTGCAAGACGATTAAGACTACAGGAGTAAGTAGTAAACCGAATTGGTAGCAGTCTGCACCACCCATATTTACAGCAGTCAGACTTCTCTCAAGAAGAGTAGGGCAGTGGAAGTGCAACAAAGGGAAAGACAGTAGTCAGTCCCAGGGTATGGAGTCTATGTTTGGGGGTCACTATGACACCCCTGTGTTACTGCACTGAGGGTGCTGTGTAACACATACACTATAACAGATGATACCGTATGGAGTAAAAAAAACCCATAGCCCATAAGCACACAATAAGTTAAAGACATACCTCAAATCATGCCTAAGAGTGGGAGGAAAAGAGTCTCACTCTTAGCAGGAGAAAAAAACAAACCCCAAAAAATCCAGCAAAGCTGCTGGGGGACTCACTCGGTTTGGGAAATTAGTCTTATAAGAGAATTCTCCCTAAAACAGTCCCTCAGAGGTTGTGACAACTTCTGAACCTACAATAGGCTTTTCAAGGGATTCTTACAAAGAAATCCCCTACACCTAGAGGGGTCTCCATGATTCCTCACCACCTCTCTCACAAAAGTAGGTTGGTTCTCTGGTATCTTGGTCGGAGGGGTTGTGGTCAAGCAAGGTACATGCTTCCACTTCCTCTTAGATCTGTTTTACCTGGCTTAGAAGTTTCCCTTCTAACACTAGGATTTATACTGGAGTCTTCAGCAGAAGATCCAACAGTCTTAAGGTGTTTAGCCTAGCCTTAGACTTGTCTTTCCTGGATTCCCACCAGTTTTGAGAACGACCAGTTCTCACAGGCCTAGATAGGGGTCCAATTTGTCTATCCACCTCTTCCTCAAAAGTAATGTTGGTCAAAGGCTGTACAATTGGAGTGGCAATGATGGAGCATGGTTGGGCTCCTCTTTCCCTAATATTCTAGTCTTGGATTTGCGTTTGTTAGAGGTTAACTCACTAACATAAGGATTTACAGTGGGGTTCTGTGTAGAAGGACCCACAGACTCAGAGGGGTCTCTTAAAGTTGCCTCGCTAGCACACTTGGTTTGTTCGTGTTTCTTCCTACTGGGGGGCCTGTGGGTACTGGACACTACTCCTAGAGTGTTTAAGTCATTCACTCCCCAACAGGACCTTCCCAGGCACCTCATTCTGTACACTGAAAGGGATCCTTACTGTCATATTGTAACACTGAATGAGAGCTGGTAAAATTGGAACAATTTGGACAAGGTCTCCAGCAAACCCAGTGGGCCCTTGGGATGCCTTAGCTACATCCCCATGCTTGAAAAAACATTCATCCACTACTGTTCTGTTTGCCCCGGGGACTCTCATGACAGGAGTCTCCTGACCATTTACAAGAACACTTTCCAGATAATATTCTTTGGTGTTATCTGGAATGGAGCTATACACATCCATATTCTGGTTTTCACACAGACCCAGGGACACTAAAGATCTACTGGCTTGAACACCAATGGGTTATTCAGCAAGTATGTGAAAGTGCGCACCAGTCATTTGTACTTCTCCCTAAGGAATGAAGGCTAAGGAGGCAGTGTTGACCCCGGCAGATTTACCCTTGTTACGTTATGTTATGTTAATGGAATTTCTTAAGCGCAAACGGTCGACCAAGGGCATTTTGGCACTTTCCATATAGAAGGGAGAGCCAACAGGTACAAATTTAGAAGAGAAGAGTCTTTATTGCTTTCCTAAAAGCTAGATGGCCAGATAGTTTCTTTGTAGTAGGTGGCAACTCGTTCCATGCAATGGCAGCAGCCACGGAAAAAGATTGACCTCCTATCCTTGAACATTGAAATGGCAGCACCGCGAGCAGGCCTGCAGTGGCAGAACGAAGATGGCGGCTAGGAAGATAGCGCACAAACTTGGCTTGCAGAAACTCTGCTCCCAGATTGCGTTACGCCCGGTGAACAATGTAGAGCTTTGAATCTGATACGCTGATACACTGGCATCCAATCGAGGGAGCGCAAAATAGGGGAAATATGTGCTCCATAAGGGGAGCCAGTCGCTATTCTTGCTGCCAGATTTTGCAGGCGCTGTAGTCTCTGGATAAGGCCCCAAGGTTGGGCTAAATAAAGAGAATTACAATAATCCAGCCGTGAAAGAATTAGGGCGGCTACCACCGGGGGACGGAGATGTTCGGAGATTAAAGGCAGCACTTTTTTAAGAACTTTCAGCTGCAGACGGCCAGTTTGACATACAGTAGCAACCTGACTCTCCATAGAAAGAGAAGCTGATTTTTTTTTAAAACAATTTTTATACATTTTTACAGCACATCAACCATAACTAACACATGAGACATTTCCGTTTACAAGCTTCTTAGCTTACATTTACATATTGTTCATTGCTGTCTTCCCCCCTCCCTCCCTTTTAACTCGAGCTTCCACTTCAGTGCCTCAGATTTCATTTCTCTTGGGTTAATCCCCTTCACCGTTCTCGGACGTGTCATATTCACTGGATTTGTAATGGGAGGATCCCGACTGTGTGGCCACCATTTGTCTCCATGCTATCAGAGGTCTGACTTCCTCCTCCCCTCCTCTACTGGCTGCTTCATACCATGCTGCTGTTTTAGTATCTGCCCATTTCAGGAGATCATTCCACCACACCTCTAATCTGGGTTTATGGGCTGCTTTCGATCCCATAGTAATTCTCCTTTTGGCCAAAATGTAGGTCAGGTCTTTCAGTTTACAAATATGATTTAGATTGCGTGGTCTGGTAAATACCCGCATCATGCATGCCCATACCGATTCCACATCTAGCTTAGTTCCCTTTTCGGATAAGTGTTGTTTGACTTCCTCCCAGAATTTTCCCACCTCCGGGCACGCCCAGAACATGTGAATCATCCCAGCGCCCACCTCCCCGCACTTGGGACATTTCTGTACTACTGTGCTCCCGAACCTGGTGATTTTGCGGGGGGTCATGTATGCCCTGTTTGTGACATATAACTGAATTTGCTGCAGCCTCGCATTCCTGGACACCTTTTTATGATATCTCTGGGCTCTTTCCCATTGCCCATCCTGCACTACTCCCAATCCCGCCTCAGTTGGAGCAACTCTTTACCCACTCTGGACATCAGTAGTTCGTAAATTCGGGATATTTCGTGCCCTCCCTTCGAGATATCATACATCATTTCAATGGCGGTGTCGGGTTGTTCTGCTAATACTGCCTCGGACCACGTTAATCCCACCCGTTTAATTGTTCTAGTATATGTGATGTATTGCCCCTTAAGTACCCCGGTTCCTTCCATTATCGTTTGGAAGTGTTGCCATATATCTCCTAGGGTCGCGAGGCCCACCGGTTCTCAGAATTTACGGATCCCTTTCTTCAATTGCTCGTCCTCTCCGCATAGTGCCACGAGTGGCACCTGCAGGGAGCATGTGGTTGGGTTTCCCACAACTCGGCACGCTTTGCGCCATGTCTTCCAGCCTAGTGCCAGCAATCCCGATCGCCCCCGGAGCTCTAGTTTAGGTAGCCATAGCAATTATTTTAAGAAGTATTGGTCACAGTCACTCCCAGCAGTCTAGATTCCATGCTGTTCTTGATGCCTTTCACTGCCCTCTCTGTGTTGTGTTTATATTCGTCTGCAATCGTGTGCTATATATTGATCCCCAGGTATCTGAATGTTCTGGTCTGCCAGGGTATCTGCAGGATAGGTAGGTTCCCTTGTGGTACTCCCTTGTATCTCCCCACGGGGAACACGCATGACTTCTTGGGGTTCACTGCTATGCCCGAAAGAGTCGCATAGCGCTCCATCACCTCCAAGACATACTGAAGTTTTCCTCTGGGAAGCGCAGGTATAGCAGCATATCATCCGCGTACAATGATATCAGGTGCGGTCCCCCCTTCGTATGGGCCCCTATTTTTCCATACTGCTGTTTGAGACAGATCGCTAGTGGTTCTAGTGCAAGTATGTACCCCATGGGCGACCATGGGCAGCCCTGTCTCGTGCCTCTGCTAAATTGCCATTTATCTGCAATTATCATACTCGTTTTCACCCTGGCTGTTGGGGAACTATACACCATTTTCACCCACCGCAGGTACCCTGGTCCCAACTCGTATTCTTTCAAGGCCGCCATCATCCAAGGCCACCTCACTGAGTCAAAGGCTTTTATTGCGTCTAGCAAGACTATTGCTATTTCACTTGGGTCACCCTCTGCCTGTTCTATGATATGGTGGAGTCTCCTGTGGTTATTGGATATGCTTCTGCCTGGGACATATCCAGTTTGATCGGGGTGTATGAGTTTGTTTATTACCCTTTTGAGTCGGTTCGCCAACACAGCCATAAGAATTTTGCTGTCCTGGTTTAACATGGATAGGGGTCTGTACGACCTGCATTCCGTGCTTGGCTTATCGGGTTTGAGGAGCGGAATAATTACAGCCTCCATCATTCCGGCAATCTTCCCTTCTCAAAAGCCTCATTTAGCATTGCCAGCAGCGGGGGGAGCACTTCTTGTCTGTATGTTTTTTAGGATTCACTGAGGAGCCCGTCTGACCCCGGGGCTTTGCTCGTGGGTAGATGCAATACCACTGTCTCTAATTCCTCCATTGTGATTGGGGCCTCTTGGTTCTCCCTATTTTCCTCATTTAATTTAGGTAATCCTATGTCTTCCAGCATCTCCTGAGTCTCTCGCTCTGCAGTCTCCCCTGCGTCTTCATAGAGACGTTTGTATAATCTGAGGAACCCCTCGTTCACTCTCTCCTGGCTGTTCCAGATCTGGCCTTCTTCTACCGTTATCTCCCTAATTACTGATCTCTCTGGTGTCTCGTTTTTGTATAGCCATGCTAGCAGCCTCCCCGGTTTGTCCCCCCTGCATGTTGGCTTTCGATATATTTTTTGTAATTCAGATTGCATAGCCTCTCCCAGAGCCCCCCGCTAGCTTGTTGTATTTTGCTCACTTGTTCGGCGTCCTCCTGTGGGGTACCTCCTCTTTTCATGATTTCTTCTAGTTTCTTTTTGTCTCTTGTAGCTCCCGCTCTATGCCTCCTTGGAGCCCTCTAGATTTAGATATGGCCGCTCCCCTCACTACCACCTTAAAGACCTCCCATAGGGTACCTTCTGACTCCACGCTCCCCGTATTAGTGTCGAAATACTCAATAATCTCCTCTCTTAAGTCCTCTCAAAATGCTGTATCCTTCAGAACCTCGGCTCTAAGCCTCCATGTTGGGGTTCTAGCTCTGGGGGGCTGATGTCACTACTCCAGAACCAGAGGGGAGTCGTCCGATAATAATATTCTCGCCTTATATTCTGAGCCTGTCATTTCCCCAGCAAGTTCTGAAGCGGCGAACCTATAGTCCAGTCTCGTATACAGGTTGTGCAGGACGGCATAGTGTGCGTAATGCTTATCATTCGGATGTTGCTGCCTCCAAATATCCTCTAGCCCAAAGTCTCTCAGCAAGGCTTGTACTGTTTTGGTGGCAGGGGTGGGTTTATCTAGTTTTGTGTCTGACCTGTCCATTTTAGGGTTTAGCGTGCAGTTGAAGTCCCCTCCCCATATGATCGCGCCTTCTATATGGGGGCTGATTTTGCTATATAGTGTCCTGAAGTAGGCTGCTGTGTCTTGGTTGGGGGCGTATGTATTTATGATACTCAGTTCTCTATTCTCTAACAGCCCCCGCATCACTATCATCCTCCCGTCCGGCTCCACCGTGGCCTGAAGCATCTGAGAGGGCACGTGTGGTGCCACCCAAGTAATTACCCCCCTAGCGTAGGCTGAGTATGTTGCTCCCATGGTGGTCCCTCTCCACTTTTTCTTAACCACCTCTAGTTTCTCTTTAGTGAGGTGGGTTTTTGCAGTAATGCTATGTCCACTTTTTGCCTTCTCAGGTACATCATTACTTTGTTCCTCTTCAGGTAACTGTTGAGGCCTCTCGCATTCCAAGTTACTAATCTAAGATCTCCCATTGGCATCCATATTTTATCCCTTCTCCCTCCCTCCTCGTTCTTCTCTCCGATTTTGCTTGGCGTGAATGTGGGCTCGTTCCCTGTCCAATTTCAACATTAACTCCCCAACTGTCCCCCACCCCCAATTCTCCCCAACTATGTTCACTACATACGTTCCCTCCCCTCCCCTCTCCCTACCCGTCCCCAACTGTTGCCCAGCTCCATCCCTGGATCTCAGACTCCCCCGCATTTGGTCCTTTCTCTGTGTACCGATATCAGGAACCCAGCAGGGTGTTACCGATCTATCGGTAACCTAACTAATCTATCTATGGGGTATGAGAGTGAGTCCCTTAAGTCTCCTGCGATTTTGCACTATTTCGCCGTCCTTGGGCCTTCGCATTTATGCAGCCCGTCTTGTGTCTATTCCAGCTGGCTATGCCCTGTCTTATATTCTAGTCCCAGTGTCTGATTCTACAGCACCTTGGATACTGCAGTCTCTATTTTACTTATCTGCTCCCTCTTCTTTCTGGTTGTCTGTTTCCGACGGGCAGTTCTGGGTGTCCAGCCACTTAGACGCGTCCTCTAGGGTGTAAAAGAACAGTGCTCTATTTTTGTGGTACACCTTCAGTTTCATCGGGTACATTAACATATATTTGTAGCCTGCTTCTCGCAGTCTTTTCTTCACTGACCCAAAGTTCATTCGATGTCTCTGCACCAACAGTGTGTAGTCCGGGTACGCTGTAATATTTGCTGATGCCCTTTGTATCGTGCCTCCTTTCCGTAAATGTTCTAGGATCTTTTCCCTGTCCCGATAGTTCATGATTTTGGCAATTATTGGTCTTGGGGGGGGGGGGGGGCTCCTGCCGGTGGCCTCCTTATTAGGGCTCTATGCGCTCTTTCCACTGCGAATCCTTGAGCGAGCGCCTCTCTTCCAATTTCTTGCAGCAGCATTGTCTCGACGTAGTCCGTTGGGTTTGATCCCTCTGCTCCTTCCGGTAGTCCCACGATACGTATGTTGTTTCTCCGGGCACGTCCCTCTGCTTCTTCCACTCTATTTTCCAGGTTGCTCATGCGTTGTTCCAGGATATGGATCTCCGATGTATGAGACACACATGCAGCTGTATTCGGGGTCACATCTTTTTCCAGTTCACCTGTGCGTTCTGCTAGCGCTCTAACATCTTGTCTGAGGAGATTCATCTCCTCCTGCACTGCGCCAACTTTAAATTCCAGTGCTGCCTTCAGTTTAACCATGGCTGATTCCAGTTTAGATTCCTACACTAGTTTCAGGTCTGCAATTGCTTCCAGGATCTGCTGATCTTTGCTTGCCGTGGCGGTATCCGTGGCGAGGGTCTTCTCCTTGCTCCTTGCCCCTTCTGCCGACTGCAGTGTTCTTGCGTATTCTTCCAGCGTGAGTTGTTTCCCCTTTGCCTTGGTCTGTTTGCTCGCCATCTCGATGTTGTCATATACTTCAATTTGGGCTATCGGGAGTGTGGTCTCCGGCTTTTCGGGGCTTATTTATAGTCAGCTATGGTGCATGAGGGAGGCTGTGGTAGAAGTCCTCGTGTGCTATTTGTGTTGTTTCACGAGTGGGTTGTGTCCTCCCACGTCCCTGGCCGCTGCTACTTTTATTGTCTTTATGTCCCAACCCTTGTTGGGTCGTGTCACTGTCCGCACTCCCGAGGGTTTGTGGTCCTGCTCAGGTACTATGTCGGACCCGACAGTTCTTGATAGTGATCGCAGTATTTCGCTCTGGGTGGGCGCCTTGGACTTATCCTCCCTCTTGACGGCCCTGTTGGGGCTACTCCTCTGCTGTTATGTCCTCCTGTGTAATAGTTGCGTTTGCCTTTTGGTTGTGCCTATGCTTTGGTTCGCCACTCGGGTACTCTCTTGCCTAGCACTTGTATTGCACCTCTGTCCTGCTCGGGTCAATTGTATTAATGGCTCTCCGTGGGGCAGACTCGCTTGCCCGGCTCTCAATTTGGCTACTAGCGCATCTGTTTCTATTGTCAAGTTCTGTATGAGCTGTCTAGTACTTGTACAAGTTATGCACTTATGCTGTGCATTTGTCAGGCTCGGTTGGTGTACGTCTGACCCCTTGACCGTGCCTCGTTGCCCGCTGTAGGTCACTAGTTGCTTCTGGTCTTCTTATGGGACCGCTTGAGGTTGGCTGCAGGGCCTTGCAGCTTCCTGGTCCCCCCCCCAACTTCACCTGAGACTTCAGCAGGGCTCCACACTTCTCCTCCTTGGTCTGGGTCTTGTAGATCCCCACTCTGTATATTATGGTCGTGGGCGGTTCCTTTGTTCTGCTGGCAGGGGTTCAGTTTCCAGCAGGACAGAGTCTCTTCCTGCCACTTCTTACCACCCTTCTCTGCCCTCCATGTCGGCCCGCTCTGTTTTATATTTCGGGCTCCCCTCTGGGGCAGGCAGGACATCGACCCCCTACTGGTTGCAGCCCACTGGACCTTAATTTATTTCACTGGCTCTCTCCGGTGCCAGCACGGTGAGGTATTGCTTGCATACTCCTCCACGTGCTACGAACGCTCTCTCAAATGTCTTAGAGAAGGCGTGGTGCGCCGTTGTTTCCTGGGCCCCCCGGCGGCCTCCGACTTATCTTAACCGTGTCCTGATGTGTTGCCAGTGATGCCTCTATTCAGGCAAGGTGTCAGTTATGCCTGCTCAGTCATGTGCCAGGCTTCTGTGCCCCCCGCGATCTTATGGGCGCCCTCTGTGATATATATGAAGCAGAGCCTCAGGCTGACATGCGCCTGTGGCCGTGTCTCTTGCGGGCGCTGCGGGTTCGTCCATGCCCGTATCTTGTCTTCGCTATCGTCTCAGCTCGCTGTGTCTTCCGACCTACGGCTGTTCCCCAATGTTCATATTCAGCATCCGCTTTGTTTACCTGCCCATGCAGTTCGATTCACATGCGAAATGGTGTAACTGTGGGTCTGCCTTTCACGCAGTTTCTCCTGGGAACCTAGTGTTCCGATTCTGTGCCGTTCTTGCCTCCGCTGACACCCTTGTGTGTGATCGGAGCCGTGTTGGGGGCTCCGCACTCCAGCGATGACCTGTGTGCCCGCGCGGAAGCAAAGTCCGGACGGCGGCTGCCAGATTGCCTGCCCCGCAGTTGTTGTCGGGTTCGCAGACCCGGCAGTGATTTCCCCTTAGCTCGCAATGCGGTCCGCCTGCTCCCTCACAGGCGCTGCACGCCAGTCCTGCTCCGCAGCCTTCTCTTCTTTCACGGTCCGACCGCAGCCCTGTGTGCGCTCTAATTTAACCAGCCATTTGCTATCTTGCCCCACTCCTTTGTTCTTGGCAGTACGCCATCTTGGATCCTCCCTCGGTGAGCCGTCTCAATCTTCCAGGGCACAGAACTTCCGAATTACGTTGTTCAGTTAGACGAAAACACGTTACGGGCCAGCTTCACTGGTTCACACACGTGCACTGGTTTTTCCATATGTTGCCAGTAGTTCTTAGTGCACTTTTTTGCCGGATCAATGGAGGATCAGCAGGAGCTCCTCCGGGAACACGTCCGTCTACATGGCCCTGTAGACACGCCCCACCATAGAAAGAGAAGCTGATAGTGTAACACCTAGATTCTTTACCTTCCCTGTGGGAATGGGAAGGTTGCCCAAAGATGCCGGCCAGAAAGAGGACACCCAGAGTGACGGATAAGGGGGAAACCCCACCACCAGAATCTACGTCTTATCTCTGTTCAGTTTGAGCCAATTGTGGTTCATCCACTTACCCACGGCTGTCAGGCATTCTCTCAGGCACAACGCCATCTCAGTCTGATCTAGATTTAAATTAATCAGAATCTGAGTGTCGTTGGCATACGAATAACACCTGACGCCGAAGGAGCGGATGAGACCAACGAATGGCCAAATATAGATGTTAAAGAGAATCAGAGATAAGGAGGAACCCTGCGGCACTCCACAGCTAAGAGGGCATGGAGTAGGTAGAAAGGGAGGCAGCAAGAGAGTCTGGGTACTATCCGCCAGGAATGAAGTGAACCATGCCAGCACTTGACCAGATATACCCATCTGGGCAAGACAGGACAGCAGGATGGGGTGGTCGACAGCGTTGAAGGCCACTGATAGATCTAGAAGAATCAGGGCCCCCACCTGAGTCCACCAGCCTGGCCATATCATCCTAGACGGAGATCAGAACACTCTCTGTGCCTCTGACAGGTCTAAAGCCAGCCTGCGAAGGGTCAAGAAGAAAAGAGGATTGCAAGTAGGAAGAAAGTAAAGTATGGCCAAAGATTCCAGTAATTTAGCAAGGAAGGGAAAGAGTGAAATGGGATTGAAATTGGCCAGAACAGTGGGGACTAGAGTAGGCTTCTTTAAGAGAGGGATCGCTCTGGCAGCTTTCAATTCTGGGGGAATGGTCCCAGATTGGCAGGAGTTGTTAATGGCTGCAGTCATTTCCCTTAGAAGATCAGGGGAGATAGTTTTAACGATCGCTACCGAGATAGCGTCAGAGGGGGAGCCAGATTTAATCTTGTGAATAGCTGCTAGGACTGCCTCTTCAGAGAATAGAGGAAAAGCAGACCATTTAGGCAGTCCAGAAAATGGTACTCTCTGATTGAGTTCACTGTCGTTACTATCAGCAGTGATAATTGTCTTAGCAATGTTGTAGCGAATATCACTAATTTTAGTAATAAAGAAATGTGATAGATGGTCACACAGTTTTTGTGTAGGTCTAACACTAGAGGTCAGCTTGTCGGAAGAGGAAAGAGCCTTAACAGCAGTGAATAACACTTTAGGTTTACACAAGGCAGTTACAATTTTCTCAGAGATATATAGAGTTTTTGCTGCCTTAACAGCGGCAGAATAGGATGCTAATTGTCACCTAAGTAGTGCTTTAAGATGGGGATCATAGGCTTTGTGCCAGATGCGCTCCGTCTGTCTAAGTTTGAGCCTCTCTGCTTTAAGAGAATCAGAGAACCAAGGCTCCAACGGTAGCATGCGGGGCTGTATACATCTAAGGGGGGCAACCTTGTTTCCCGCCTCCTGAAAAGATACGGCCAATGTAGACAGAGAAATGTAGGGATCCATATTGCATTTGGCTGCAACAAGAGAAACCAAATTCTGTGAATCAATAGAACGCCATGAGCGAAGCCAGATTTTAGGAACAGGTGTCTTGGTACATGATGTCGGTCCGATGAGTTTACATGTAATTAGGAATGGTCTGTCCATATCATCGGCTCAACTGACTGTAGCGATAGCAAAGTATTAGTTACAAAGACCAGATCAAGTATATTTTCCAGCTTATGTGCTGGAGAAGATACAATTTGATGCAAGTCCAGATCAAGCATTCTATCAAAAATGTTGAAAAGATTGAGAGCAGGGGGCCTAGGTAAATTACATTTTAAATTAAGATCCCCCAATACTACTACATGAGTATATCTCATCTGTAGGTCGGCTAGAAGATCCAATACATGGTCCCCAAATGTACCCTTGCATCTGGGATCCCCTTTCACATGGCCTACAGACCCACAGACAAAGCATTTCCAAATGCTCTCTGGAATGGGGGTTTCTGCTGACCTCCCTCTGGTTGGGCACCTGAGGGTTCACTAGACCTACCAGGTTTCCCATAGTGGATCATCTTTGGATATGCTTCTTATACAATTCCTACACCCTGAGGTGACTTCAATCACAAGGATAGCAATGGCATTTATATATCTCACTACTATAATCTGCAGATTCTGAAGTTGCAGAAAGGAAAGGTTAAGGAAGGAAAAAGGTTAGACAGTTTCTCAGTATATGTGAGGACAACTAAATCTTCCCATGAAATCTAGATAAGCCTTTCCCAGCAGTAACAGTATACAACAAGCTACCACCTATGAGAGACAAACAGTATCAAAGTCAAAGGACTAGAAGAGTCTTCAGGGAGCCAGGACAGCCAAAGACATTTGGGACACAGTCTAAGGATCTGATGCACTTCTTAGATCAAAGTCTTGCACAAAGTTAGAGAGTCTTTAGAAAAATCACTTGTAGGGCCACAAGCTGTTAAGCCTGTGAGAAGAGAGTTGAAATCAACTCTAAAAGGTAAGCCAATGCAATTCCCATCTGAGAAGAGTGTGGCTAAAAGGCAATAAGGTAAGTACCCCAAGCTTAAACTGCAC
The DNA here is from genome assembly GCF_040938575.1 of Ambystoma mexicanum. Lineage (NCBI taxonomy): Eukaryota > Metazoa > Chordata > Amphibia > Caudata > Ambystomatidae > Ambystoma > Ambystoma mexicanum. Next base: position 777,809,529 of record NC_090929.1, read on the forward strand.
CTCGGGTTTGAAGAAGAGTGGTCCAGCTGGATCCTGTCTTGCTACAGCGGTGTAGACCCTTGTTCCTGAGCCTCAGTCGTGGAGACAAGAGGGCAGACGTCTGGAGGGCACCTGCGGTGGTACTTGGGAGGTGGGCAGCTATGGGCTCTTTTCGGTTCAGCCGCACTTGGCGGTTTCAGCGCTTAGCAAACAGCACTCTTGTGGGTCTTGGACATCGGTTGAACTCTTTTTGCTCCCTCAGTCTTGCACTCTGGTGAGGGGACTCTGGAACTGGAGCTCCTGCTTCTGCATGGTCCTTAGGAGTCTCTTGGAGCGTCTAGCCAGATTCGTTCTGCGGCAGTTGCACTCGTCTACGGACACTCGATCCCTGGCGTTGGGCTTCCAAAGCAATGGAGAAGCACACCAAGTTGGGGATGTTGGTCCAGTGGAGTTCGTCTCTGGGTTAGTTGGTCCCACTAACCCAAGGGGAGAAGTCGTTCCGTCCGGAGCTTCTCTGTCAAGGTGAAAAAGGAGTTCAGCACAGCAGCAGGGCTTCACCGGGCTATTCAAAGGTCATGTAGGTTGCAGCAAGCGTTGTTAACGTTTTTCTTCATTGGGTGTTTCTCCCAGTGGTTGACTCTGCGTGTAGTCCCAAAACCCTCACCTTTTAAGCAGGTTTCTTCCATTCATGCAGCCTAGGCTGTCAATCACACAGCAGGGTGGCTGTCCTAAAAGGACAGCCCGTCAGCCAGCTGTTAGGGAGAATTCTCAAAAATGTGCTAATTCCCTTCACCTTAGAGACCTCCAGCAACTTTGGTGGATTTTGAGGACTTGATTTTTTTACCTGGAAAGAGTGTGAGCTTTATTTCCACTCTTTCATGTATTTTGATGTGTATTTTACTCTTGTGTTCTTTGAGTATGGAGTTTTAAGATAACTCCATAGGCATCTTTTCATGTGTGTTACACAGCACCCTCAGTGCAATGACACAGGGATGCCTTTTTAGACTTCCCAAAGGTTTAAATACCTTCTCTGGGATAAACTACTGTTTCCCAGAGAATGTATGGTTAAATTGACTTTACTAGTCTTTTTAAATTCCTACACCCAGCACACACTATCTTCCTATAGAGTGCTGGAGGGGTTACCTAGTATCCCCTGTGTCTAGAAACTCACGTAGCAGTCAAATGCTACCCTTTTCTATCGCAATGGCTGGGGGCAGTGGTTTTACGACAAACTATCATGATTTTTCCCAACCGCGAACACCGGTAGCTAAAAATCGCAGGAGCTATGTTTTTCAAGATACCGCCTTAAGCCCCTTTGGTCCCGGTCTTCTTATTTCGCCATTTCTTTTTGGAAAGGTCCTTTTAGTGTTTGTCTCTGCGCGCCAAACCAGGTTTGATCCCTTGGTTTCCATGCCGTTGGTGTGCTTCAGGACTGAAGACCGCCTCTGGCGTCTGAGTGTCTGGGGTGGGCAGGAAGTAAGGGAGGTGCCTGAAACTCCCTGTGCTTAGACTCCTAGGAGACCCAAATGCACCTCGTGATTGGCTGGCTGACTGCCTGGCAAGGACAGCCACCCTGCTGGGTGAGTGGCAGCTAGGCTGGAATGAATGGGAGAAAACTGTTTAAAAGGCGAGTCTCTTGGACTGGAAAGCAGAGTTGACCACTGGAACGAAATAACCGAAGACGAGCTGGAAGATGACGACTGCTGCAACTCCTGGACCGTTGATTTGCCCAGTGAAGACCTGCTTCAGGTCTGAATCTCCAAAGCTCCTTGGGACAGAGAAGACACTTCAAGGTTGACTTCTACCTTTGGGTTGGTGGGACCAATCAACTTGTAAGCCACTTGGATACCATTCTCGAAGCTGGTTAGGATTAACCAGGGGGATGGATGGGGGGGGCGTGGCTAACTAGCCATGAGATAGGACGTGCTTCGTTGCAGCAGCTCCGCTGATCCGTTGTTGATCCTGGATAAACATGCTTAAAACTACCTAAAAGAACTTGGGAAGGTGTGCTCCACGACACCAGCAAATATTAAACCTCTGGATGCAAACAAGCCAGAGTTGTTGCCTTTTGTGTGGGGGACTCGGAGGGCTCCTGTTCCGCAAGATGGCGGACAACAAAGGCACCGCGAGCCCGACCGGCGAAACTACAGAGCTGGACTGGGAGCTGTGAGCAGTGGGCTGACTCCTGACGAGGTGCCCAGCAGAGTATGTATGTGACTCAACAGCAGCGGCAGGGCACGGCGAGCCGGCATGTGGAGGAGAGGATCGAAAGGAAAGTGTAACTGAACACGTGCCAATTGAAGGGAGCTGGCTGTGTGCAGCTGGGGATCGCGGAGCTGTTAGAACGAGGAGCGGCTACCGGGAGCGAGCAGACATGCTAATGACTGAAGCGCCTCGATACATTGTGGCGTGATAGCGGGCGCGCCGCAAGCAAGGAAGGCTACAGGAGTAGCAGATGCCTGTATTGTGATAAAAGAGCTCGGGTGGCACAGTGAGGAGACACGCGAAGGCGACGTTGTGCTGAGAGCGGAGCCATTGGGATTCTAGCAGAAAGGCAGCTGGAGCCCATACATAGGTAGCAGATGCCTGTATTGGGATAAAAGAGCTCGGGTGGCAAAGTGAGACGACACGTGGAGGCGCAAACATTGTGCTGAGGGCGGAGCCATTGGGATTCCAGCAGAAAGGCAGCTGGAGCCCGTACACAAGTAGCAGATGCTTGTAGTGTGATAAAAGGGCTCGGGTGGCAAAGTGAGAAGACACGTGAAGGTGCGAACATTGTGCTGAGAGCGGAGCAATTGGGATTCCAGCAGAAAGGCAGCTGGAGCCCAGTGGAGGCGGCACACTATTGATGCCAGCAGCTGCACACAGTGGAAAGGATACCGTGTAGCAATGCCTACGAGAGGTCAAAATATTAACCCACTGAGCTGGCATTGACAGAGGAGGTTTGTCTCTCCCAGAGATAAAGGGGAGGGCAGCATTGAGAAGTGTGAGGCCTCTGTGGCACTGAAGCCTAGTGGAGGACCCAGAGGAGTGCATGATCCAGAAAGTAAGAGCCATTACAGAGGGGCACGGCGCACAAGGGGGAATCAAGCTAATAAGGACGTATGAGAGACTACTGCGGTTATGAGAAATGTTGTGAATAGCGCAAGGAGCCAATGGGATGGGTGCTCATGTGGTGAGAAAGAATAGTCTCTAAGGCACAGCAAATGCAACTTGATACGTGGGAGGACGCAACCCACTCTGTGAAATAGCCCATCGTGCACAACTTACACAGGGGCTCCTCGAGGATAATTGCCCCAGGCTTGGTGAGATACACTGGTGTTGCATCAAGATAAGGAAGCAGGATTGATACACATAGTACAAGCAACTACGGATACACAACTAAGGTGGCAAGATGACAGGGCGAGGGGCTGTAAGTAAGAACAAAAACAAACAATCCACGATGGAGGCATTCGCCAAAACGCAGCAATCCCCTGCGTCGACAACGCCCAAAGGCACGACAGCACCTGTGGAGAGCACCCTGGCGACTGAAAATCACCAGATATTAGCGGCAATTACGGAGCTGAGGGACTCATGGGGGATAGCGATGACCGATCTGCGCACTTCCCTGGAGGCTAAAATAGACGTAGTGGGCATAGAAGTCACCCTGCTGCGACAAGATGTTAGGACATTGGCGGAGAGAACGAGCAGCCTGGAGAGTGAGGTGAAAACCAACACGGACACTAGCACCAACAATGCAAAGGAGATTCATGTACTGAAGCAACAGGTAGCTAACCTGGAGAATCGTGCGGAGGAGGCGGAAGGGAGAGCGAGAAGGAATAATATCCGCGTGGTTGGACTGACGGAGGGGGAGGAAGGCCAAGACCCCACAGACTATGTTGAGAACTTGATCCTGCAAGAAATAGGGGCCGACAAACTCTCGCAGGGATTCTTAGTGGAACACGCACACAGAGCCCTTACGAGGAGGCCGAAGCCTGGAGCCCCTCCCCGGGCAATCATCGCCAAGAAACTGAACTATAAGGATTGTGAGAAGATTTTAAAGTACTTCCGTAAAGGGGGAACGATTGAAAGAGCTTCAAGCACCATCACAGCGTATCCTGATTATACAATGTTGGTCCAGAGGCAACGGTACAGCTATGTGGCAATCAAGAGAAGGTTACGCATGGCTGGAATCGAATATATGCTTTTGTACCCCGCAAAACTGAAAGTGTTGCACAAAGGCAGGATGTTCTTTTTTGACACTCCGGAAGAAGCAGCGACATGGCTGGACCTGCAGGGTTGCCCGGAACGAGAAGCGGAGGAAGCTCAAGAGGAACACGATAAGTGACTGGGATGATGCATGTATATTGATATGACGCAGTGCGGGTATCCCAGCAATGACTATGAGAGAGATTAAGATAAAGGGGTGTGACCGTGTAAGGCGGGTGTATGGCGATGATACCTTGGACTCTGTTGAAGTTATTGGACTGGAATATAGCAGTTTGTATTAACTTAAGTAGTAAAGTGTGGTTGGACTGAAGCAAATAGGAGCTGCAGGACGGAAAGCACACTACCCCCCGTACAATAGTAGTAGTAGCAGTAGGATAGCCATTAGGGCGTCCTCACCCTGCGGAGCTTCGAGTATAGGCAATAGCCAGAAAGAGCTAGATGTGGGGGTCCCTGAGATCCAGGGATGGAGCTGGGCAACAGTTGAGGGGTGTGTTGTTGGGGACGGGAATGGAAGTGGGAGTGGGGAGGACTGGGGAGTTTGGTGTGTGTTTGGTTATGGGGAGTTTAAATCGGGGAACGAGCCTATACAGAATGGAACGGAACTCAGATCAGGACTGCACCTGTGGGAGGTGGAATAGAACTCTGACAAGCCATGGGGGACCTTAAAATAGTTATATGGAATGTAAGGGGACTCAATAGCTATCTAAAGAGAAACAAGGTCATGTTGTACCTGCGTAAGCAACAAATAGATATTGCATTGCTAAAAGAGACCCACCTTACAAGGGATAAAATGGATATGATCGCTGGGAAGTGGAAGGGAGTGATGGTGGGCTCATCATATTCAGCCTATGCCAGGGGAGTGCTTATTTGGGTGGCGCCACTTGTCCCATTCCAACGGTTGCACGAGGTAGCTGAGACAGATGGGAGGATGGTTATATTGATGGGATTGGTGGAAAATAGGGAGATAAGAATAGTAAATATGTACGCCCGAACCAGAACACAGCGGCGTAAATTAGAACTTTGTGTACTAATTTGAGCATGTGTGTGGGGAGCGTGTTGATTTGGGGGGGGGGACGTTAACTGCGTGCTTAACCCAAGGGTGGATAGATCGGATGGGAAGATGGACAGACCCGCCCCTGATGCTAAAGCGCTGCAAGCATTGCTAGGTGACTTTGGTCTAGAAGATGCATGGCGAATGAGACACCCCCAGGAGAGACAATATTTGCATTATTCTGCCCCGCAGCAGTTACACACGAGGCTGCACTATATCTTCACCACACCTGAAGTAACGACAGAGATTATACAAATAGAGTATAAAGCAAGGGTCCTTTCAGACCACTCACCCCTGATCCTCGGATGGCAAAACTGCCCCCCGAGAGCAAGGATTCTGACATGGCTAATACTGGTAGTGTGGACTCGGCAGGAACACTGTGGGAAGCCTTTAAAGTTGTGATGAGAGGGGTAGCCATAGCAAAATCTAAAGGTATGCAGGGCAGGATACTAGCTGACCTACGAAGAAACGGAGGAGAGATTGGAAGAGGCCTTAAGGGGCGAAGAGGGCACGAAGGGGGAATTGGACTTGATAGTCAAGCTAAAGCAAAAATGTGCAGAGTATTGGGATAGATTGTGTAACCTCAATTATAAAAAATATGTAGAGAGACAGCACGCGGCAGGGGATAAACCAGGTAGATTCTTGCCATGGCTACATAAGAGCGAAACCCCCAGAGTTACAGTTAGAACTATAACAAGGGAAGACGGTAGTGTAGCGGACACCCAAGAGGGAGTAAACCAAGAGTTTGCAGACTATTATAAGGTATTATATGGTGATGACAGCATGAGCAGCCGCGGCACGATAGTAGAAACATCGGAGGATATAGGTCTGCCTCAGATAAGTGCGGAAGAGAAAGAGGAGCTGGATGCACCAATTACCCTAGAAGAACTGGGGGAGGTGGTGAGACAGTTGCCTACTAGTAAGACCCCGGGGACGGATGGACTCCCAAGTGAATTTTATAAAGTATACATGGACGAGGTTCTCCCCCCACTGTTAGAAATGTTAAATGAAGCGTTTGAGATGGGAAGTTTGCCAGAGTCACTGAGAGAAGCTGTTATTATACCGCTTCCCAAACCCAATAAGCCTGGGCATAGTTGCGGCTCCTATAGACCTCTGTCGATGCTGAACCAAGACAGCAAAATATTGACGGCTGTCTTGGCAAATAGGTTGAAGAGGGTTATTGGTAGACTAATGCATCCTGATCAGACGGGTTATGTCCCGAATAGGAATATCTCTAATAACCATAGACGACTCCATCGAATTATAGAATGCGACAGCGAAAACGCAGGTGAAAGGGCAATTGTGTCCTTGGACGCAATAAAGGCCTTTGATTCGGTCAAGTGGCCATGGCTGCTGGCGGCCCTGGAGGGCTATGGGCTGGGGCCTGAATATGTGCGGTGGGCGAAAATATTGTATAGTGAACCGTTGGCTAGAGTCAAGACAGGATCAGTGATATCGGAAAGATGGCAACTTCGCAGGGGAACCAGACAGGGATGTCTGTGGTCTCCAATGCTCTACATATTGGCCCTGGAACCTCTAGCAATATACCTGAGACAACAATATGATGCCATAGGCATTGAGGTGAAAGGGGAACGACATCTGATCTCCCTATACGCAGATGACATGCTGCTGTACTTGTTGTACCAAGAAGAAAATCTCCAATATATTCTAGAAGTAATGGAGAGATATGCAGAGATGTCTGGCATAGCGGTGAACCCCCAGAAGTCCAGCATGTTCCCATTAGGTGGGTATAGAGTGATCCCATTGGAGAAAGTACCCGTGTTGCAGGTACCATGGGCAGTCAGTACATTTCGTTACTTAGGAATAAACATATACCACACGGTTGAAGAGGAGCATAAGCGCAACACGGAGGTGGGCCATTAAAAAAATTGAAAATTGCATGCGATTTTGGGTGAGGTTGCCCTTAGCAATGATGGGGGTGGAGCCATGCTCAAGCTGGTGGTCCTGCCTAGGCTCCTGCACTACTTTGGGAACATACCATACCTAATACCTAAGAAGTTCTTTACTAAACTGAACAGTATGTGCAGGGAGTTCCTGTGGCATGGCACGCGGAACAGGGTGGCGCTATGGAAGCTACAGAATTTCTATGAAAAAGGGGGGATAAAACTGCCTCACCATGAGGTTTATTATGTAGCGAGCCAGCTACAGTATGTTGCCAAATGACTCTCTGATAAGCAAACCTCTGAATCCAGGCTGTTTGGACGAGACAGTGCTCCATTTTACTTGAAAGAGATGATGTGGGTACCCAAGGTAGAAATGGTGGGGCGCCCCAAGATGATGGTATTGGGGTGGAAGATGAGGCGTAGGGCATGCCAGATGATGGAGAATCCGTCCCATGCTCTCTGCAGGTACCACTGGTTGCATTAACAGGTATAGATGAGCAGCTAAGGACAACAATCAGAAACTACTGGGAACCGGTTGGGTTAGCAACGATGGGAGATATCTGGCGGGAGGGATCTATTATTACATTCGAGGGGCTGCGGGAAGAAACTGGGTTGCATGCAGGCCAGTACATCACACATCATAGAAAATTGCAGAAAATTAAGAGAATATGGCCCGAAATTGTGCTTGAAGATGAACCAGAAGCCACCATAGATATGATATACGACATAGCGGAAGGGGGCCATGAGATATCTAGAATATATGAGATGTTGATGTTGAAGGTGGGGAAGGAGGTTACCCAGCTGAGACTGGATTGGGAAAAGGAGGTGGGAGCTTCGATGGAAGACGGGATGTGGGGACGGGCTCAAGGGTATCATAAGAAGGTATCTCGAAACATGAAATTGAAACAGATACAACTGTATGTCACGCACTGGGCATATATGACACCCCAGAGGATATCGAAGTTTGAGAATGCGGGGTGGCAAGCATGCCCCAAGTGCGATGAGGAGAACGCGGGTATGGTGCATATGTTCTGGTCATGCCCGGTAATAGAACGCTTTTGGAGCCAAGTAGAGCGGTAACTAGCAGAGAAGGGGGTCAAGATTGTAGTGGACACAGTGTGGGCCTGTCTGTTGGGTGGGTTCCCAAGATCACAGAAGCTCAAGCCTCTGAGTAAACTGAGGGATCTGGCATACGTGCTGGCGAAGAGGAGAATCGCGATGGGGTGGAAGACCTGCCATAGACCGCGAGTGGAGGTGTTGTCGGAATAGAAATAATATTATGCCTCCTATTGTAATAGTTATATGTATATTGGCCTACGCCAAGTTGTCTAAACATCATGCTCGAACAAACTCCGTGGCAAGGTCTTGACCTCAGAGAAATCAATGTAAGCCGCCATCTTGAATCAAGCCGCCATTTTAGGTTCTCTTGTTATGTAGAAGTCACCCTGAACATCAAAATGGAGGCCAAATGACATTTCGAATAGATTCTGGCCGTTGTGACCTCCGTACAGCTGAATGATTAATATGCCTGCAGGCTACTTGTCGGGGTCGTGAACTGAGACCTTGTCCTACTGTTGACCTATATGTAAATGTACTACTTCATATCAACAAAACTAATCAAAATGCATATATTAAAGGTTGACCTGGCAAGGAACCCTAGACCATTATTGTATTTCACAGAATGGTTAACCCGCAAGAGGGTTGGCCAAGGGCTGGACAAATTGTATAAATGGTCCGGGTATTCCAATGTGCGGTCTCTCACTGAACACATCGAACCCTCGTTGAAGTTCGTTATGTTATACTGAGAGCCGAATAGCTATCCGTTTGTCAGTTGACTTGGTAACTGTTGTAGCTTGAAATAAAGTACTTGTATGTTTATTTGTAACCTGTATTGGTGTGTTTCCTTTTGGGCTTCCCGGCCTCATATTATTTTTCTGTTTTCACAGTTGGCGCCCGAATAGGGACCCTCAAGATTGATGCTTGATCATTGAAGGTTGACGCAGGCTATCGAACCGGGATCGGACAGTGTGATAATGCGGGCCCGACCGAACGAGACGCGATACCTCGGCAGCTCTGCACGATCTGATCCTTGGACGATAGTCGTGTGGTCTGAAACGGCATCTTGACGAGGGTCCATTTTTGAGGCGGGCAGATTTGTCGAAACCACCAAACACAAGGTAAAATTCGTTAGGTAAGTTCTTTGGTAAACCGTACGGTCCTCCTTAGGTTTGGTCAGGTGTAGTCGTGACCCGACTCTTAATTTAACCCTGACAATTTGAATTTGGCGTATTGTATCTGCAGACACAATTATTGACCAGGTAACACCAATTTTTTGTGAAATGCCTGGGAAATTGTCTAGCTGCTTTAGGGCACTGTTCCACAGCGATCGAAAATCTTTGGTATTTAGCCGCTCGGCACCACAGGAGGGGTCGCCGGCGTGTACTATGTACTGTAAGCATGGCATTGGAAGTATAGTATTTAATGATATTTGGCACAGACAAACCAGACATGCCTCCGAATTTCAGTGGCCAATCAATGGTAGTTTTGAGATCCCCCGTATTGAATACCTAGAATCGGTCTTGTTAAAGAAGAAGGCCAGACCTGCAGCATTTGATGTTTTGCAGAATTGGAAAAAAGAAGCGTTGCAGCAGCTTAAAAGTAGGGATAAGCATGCACGCCATCATAAAACGAATGCTGAAAAGGCGTTGTTGTATGATAAAGAAAAACATTCAGAGTCAGTCAAGAATATGGATAGGGCTTTCTCACTCGGTATCCAGAAAATCTATCCCTCTAAAGATTTTCATGTTTCTGAAGAATTTATTGACAAATTGTTAAACGAATGAAGGCCTGGTGCCTCTGCGCCACCTCCGTATGATCCTCTCCCTGGTGCTCTGTCTATTCCTGCTGTTATTCCTTTTCCCCCTGTACAACCTATTGTTCCTATTCCTCCAGTTGTTGTTCCTCCACCTACTCTACCACCCCTTCCCCTTGCGCCGATAGTCGCACCTCCATTGAATTTGCCCGCACCTCCGCTCCCGAGTGGTTCTGTACTGACTGTAGTTGATCAGGGTGCGGGGTCAAAGATTGTCACTCGAAATACAGTCTCAGCAGAAAAGAAACAGGAATTGTTTGCATGGGCTATGCATTGTATGGAGAGTGATGATCAAGCTAATGTTTTTTCCACATTATCAAATATGGACAACTTTCCCGAGAAAAATGTTTTTATTGAAGGTTTGGGGACTCATTTATGTGTAATGTGGGGTAAATTACATAACGCAGATCTCCCACAAGGGTTGAGGGATCTGAATACTCTAGCGCTTTCAAGGGACACTGAGGAGAAAGTACATGGTCATGTCAAGAGGTTATTTGAGTATAGGAGGTTCTTAGAAAAATTGCGGGATGAGGATGATGAAGACAACAGTATGTATGTGCAGAAACGATTCCTTCCGTGTCGTAAATCAGCATCTGAGGAAGTACGAATCTGTACAAAAGATGCGATTCGATGGATCTCGGATTCATCGATACCGCCAGATGAAGTGTATGACACGTATAGTCAGTGTACAGTAGAAATGCAGAGGAAGGTGATTCAGGTAATGGTGGAGTACCTGCAGGATGAATGTGTAAGGAAGAAGGTTAGTTGTCCCACAGAGTTATTGGGTATTTGTAAAAGGGCTTTCTCGCTCGACACTTCTTCGACTGCCTTAGCGCTCGAACTGGCTCTGTTGCTTAGTAAGCGGTCGGAGTTACCTATATCTCAGTTGCCTATGAGAGAGGTTCCTCCAACATTTTTCCCAAAGGTTGAGATCCCTGCTAACGTTGGGACAGGTGCACCCGCTGTGGACATTCCCGCACATTATGTATCACAATTTGTTCACGTCACGTTTTCGCGACAGGAAGTGAACACTATTAGACAATCAATTCCTGATATTAGGAAAAATCCAACAGGATTCTACAAAGAGATAGAGTCCATTTTGCAGTCCTCTGTGTTCACCCTAAGTGATATTGACTTGTTATTCCCTGTAATCATGCCCGTAGATTTATGGAAGCAGGTTCGAACAATAGACGATGTGCCTGGGTTGGGAGATATGTGGGCTAACATAACTAGGCTTGATGGGGAAAGACCAGCTGGTGAGAAACCACCTCAGGTAATACTCACTTTGCCTGATAGAATTGTTCAAAATTGAAAACCATAATTCCTGAGAAAAGAATTATTTGGGACAAGCTTACGGCCTGTGTTCAAGGAAAATCTGAGGGTGCCACCAAATTCTTTAATCGATTCGAACAGGTATTCTCTGACTTCAGTGGACAAGACTTGGGCACAGAGTCTGGGAAAAGGTTGTTTGTGGACAAATTTGTGCGTGGATTGCTGCCTGACATCTAGTCACAGATTATGTCCTCTGAGAGCGCTTGGCAGGCGAAATCCCAATCCGAAGTTCTGCACATGGCTCAGTATTACGAGAACCGTGTCAATAATGAAAAAGATAGAGTCGAGAAGAGGAAAGGAGATTTGAAGACTAAAGTATTGTTACAGCAAATTGTTAGAAATCCCAGAGGAGGTAATTCACAGACCAGAGGTCAGTATGTTCCGCAAGGGAACATCCCCTTGGGACCTGTGAATATTAATCAATGTGCCTATTGTCGCTAGGAAGGTCATTGGCGTGCACAGTGCCCCGTCCTTCGACAGAGGTCAAACAACACATTTGGGAGTATGGGTAGACGACCTAGAGGTCGCCTCGGAGTGGGGGGCCCTGATAGAGGTCAGCTCTCACAAGATCCTCAGCAACCTTTTTCACGGGATAATCAGACTTCGAGTGTGGACACAAGAAACATATTTGATCACCCTTCTGCTGCCTACCTTTCTGAAGAGCTTCCTTTCGATGACATTTTGTTTCGTTAGGATTGGCCGAAGCAGGGTTTGGAACCTTCACCTATTCCGGTTAGTCAAAAAGGTCCCTACGTTGAACTGTTAGTGGGGAATAGGAAACATCAGTTCTTGATAGACACTGGAGCACAGAAGTGCTTCATTGATCATTCTCCGGTTCCAAACATTCCACTGTCAGGGCAAACTAATGTTTCTGTAGGGTTTTCTGGCATACCAGTTGTTTGTCCGGTTTCTTCGCCGGTGCCTGTTTCTTTGGGTCCCTTTACAGAGCACTGTCCATTCCTCTTGACTTCAAACTGTGGAGAGAATTTGCTGGGGTTAAATCTGTTAAAGAAATTAAATGCAGTGATTCATTGTTCCTCTGACGGAGTGCGACTGACGATTTCACCACAGCAACTTCCCAGTTCTCAGTTTCTGACTCGACCATTGCCTCCTGAATTTAGCGTTGTCCCGGAATGTTTGTGGGCGGTTGACGACAATGATGTCGGGGTATTACAGGTTGAACCTGTTAAAATAGTTTTGAAACATGGAGTTATACTACCACGCATTCCGCAATATAAAATCTCAGTTGAGGGCGAGCGTGCTTTGAAGTGCATTGTTTACGATTTTGTGCATCGAGGGGTGATTGAAGAGATTGCAGGTAGTTTATGTAACAGTCCGATTTTACCTGTGTACAAGAAAGGCGACAATGCAATCCCATTCCGTTTCATAATTGATCTACGCGCTATTAATAAAGTTGTCGCCCCACAATTTCCAATTGTGCCAGATGTGACAACGATATTAACAATGATCCCTCCTATAGCTACTCACTTTAGTGTTGTGGATCTGAAGAATGCTTTCTTCAGTATTCCTATACACAAGGATAGTAGATATTTGTTCGCGTTCACCTTGGGGGGACGCTCGTTCACATTTACTTGTGCACCTCAAGGTTATACTGAAAGTCCGAGCATTTATAGTAGGGCTTTGAAAGAGCAGCTTGACAGCCTTGAATTGCCATCTACTTGTACACTGCTTCAGTATGTCGATGACTTGCTTTTAGCTGCAGATTCTAAAAGTGCTTGTAAAGAAGGCACTGTATTGTTGCTTATTCATTTGGCTGAACATGGTCATAAAGCTTTGCTTAAGAAATTTCAATATTGTTGTCAGGAGGTCGCCTATTTAGGCTATCTCCTGTCAAAGAAGGGGAGAAGATTGACACCTGAAAGAATAAAACACATTTCTGGCATGTCTGTCCCAAATACACAGAAGGAAGTCAGAGCCTTAATAGGTATGGCTTCTTACTGTAGGCTGTGGATCCCGAACTTCTCACTAGTGATAAAACCGATGTTGGCCTTGACGAAGAAGGGCATTTCTTCGCCGCTGCCATGGAAGTCGGAACATCAACGATCATTTGAGCTTCTCAAAACCGCGTTATGCTCTGCACCGGTTCTGGGTACTCCGAATTACAATAAGGCCTTTGTGTTGTTTGTGCATGAATGTGATGGATGTGCTTTGGCTGTATTAACACAGGAACACGGAGGGAAGAATAGACCGTGCGGCTATTACTCTTCCGCCCTTGATCCTGTCGCATGCGCTTTGCCAAGATGTTTGCGAGCCGTCGCTGCTGCTGCCGCGTCTGTAAAACAGAGTGAGGGAATGGTCCTAGGCCATGATTTAACCCTAATGGTCCCTCACTCTGTAGATGTCCTATTGAATAAAACCCAAACACAGCACCTCACCTCTGCACGGCTGACGAGGTATGAATTGACTTTGTCTGCCCCTCACATTCAAATGAAGAGGTGTTGTGTCCTTAATCCGGCTGAACTCCTACCTTTCCCGCAAAATACTGTTTGCGGTGACGAAGAATCACATGACTGCCTGTATACTACTGAACAGGAAACAAAGGGCAGGTTAGACCTTATAGATACTCCTTTGGATAATGCGGAAGGAGAGCTGTTTTGTGATGGCTCCTGCTTCAAACTTCCGGATGGTACATCTACAGCTGCTTATGCAGTCACTACATTGAGTACGGTTGTTGAAAGTAAGAGAATTCCGCATAACTCCGCGCAGGCCGCAGAGATTATAGCGTTGACCCGAGCTTGTGAACTCTCCGAAGGGCGTACAGTAAATATATATACTGATAGCCAGTATGCCTTTGGGGTGGCTCACAACTTTGGGAGGCTCTGGTCGGAAAGAGGGTTCCTAACCTCACATGGGACCAAGATTCAGCATGGCCCCCTGATAGTGCAATTGCTCTCGGCACTTGCGCTCCCTAGTCAGTTGGCGATCATAAAGTGCGCAGCGCATCGCAAGGTCATAGATGATGTGGGGAAAGGGAACGCTTTTGCTGACCAGATAGCCAGGCAAACGGCCACAGACCTTAGCACAGACATGTATGCTCTAAGAGAAACAAGAGATGCCTATGTAATAGATGAGGGTATTGGGTCTGTACGAGATATCCAAGCTGATGCCACAATAGAAGAGTCTAAAAAGTGGGCCGAAGGGATGGGGAAACTAGATGAAGATGAGTGTTGGGTGGACACATCTGACGGGAAATGGTTGCTCCCTAATTCATATGTGCTGGCGATGGTTACGATGGCACACGGCCCTACGCATGTGTGTGCTCAGCAGATCACGAGAATGTTAGAAGAAGTCTGGGTAAATGATAAAATTTCGAAAATCGCCCAGCATTACGTCCAAAATTGCATGATTTGCTTGCAGCACAATGTGGGGAAGGGGACAGCAACTCCAAGGGGTAGTTTTGGGCCTCCTTCTGTCCCCTTCGAGGTCATCCACTTTGATTTTATTGTGATGGAACGGTGTAACAATCTAAAATACGTCCTTGTGATCATTTGTGCCTTTAGTAAATGGGTTGAGGCTTTCCCCATTAAGGATGCTATAGCCATGATCACTGCGAAGACTATGGTAAAGGAGTTCTTCCCACGATTTGGGTTGCCAAGAGTCATTTGGTCGAACAACGGTCCACATTTTGTTGCAGCAGTAATCTTGCAGATATGCACCACATTAAACATCGAAAAACGATTTAATTCGGCTAGACATCCTGAAAGCGCTGGGTTGGTAGAGAGACATAACGGTATCCTAAAGAATAAGCTTGCTAAAACATGTGCCGGCACCAAACTGAAATGGCCGGACGCCTTACCTATTGTGTTGTTAGCCATGCGTACCACACCTCAAACTAAGACTGGTCTCTCTCCATTCGAGGTGGTGATGGGGAGGCCTGCTAATATTTGGGGTCCTCCAAAGCCTAAAGCGCTGAGAGATGTTGAAAATGTATTGCTTGCAGACTACTGTAACCAGTTGACTAAAAATCTGTATTTCATTTATCATCAGGTTCGATCAGCTTTACCTGTACGGTTTACGGGCCCAAGACACAATATTCAGCCTGGAAGTTGGGTCCTGGTGAAGGCCTACGAAAGGTCTTCCTGCCTCGCGCCCCGCTGGCGGGGATCCTACCAGGTGCTGTTGGTCACCCAGACAGCAGTGCGGGTGGCTGGAAAGAAGCATTGGATCCACGCGACGCATGTCAAGAAACTTCCTCACCCAACGCCACACGTTACAGAAGAAGCAGAACCCCTTGCTGATGCTACAATCTCTGATCCTGGAGTAGCAAATAGCGTTGTGAGTGTGCCGGAGAATCCCTCTGAGCCCGTGGAGCTAGGGGAACTGTCCATTTTGTCTCCACACTCTTCGGGAAAGTCACTTCCGGAAAACGTTGTTTCAAGTTCTGTGACTTCTGTCGCCTCTGATACGTTGCTTCCCTCAGGAAGTGACGTTACCTTATTTCCGGATCAAGCAGTACCGGGAACCACCAGGTATGACCTTCGTCGAAGAAAATAGAATTACGGCACGGGTTTTGCCTGTGCATCTGGAAAAGAAAAGAGTCATTGAGAGTTTTTGTTCTTACAAAGGAAAATTATGGGAAAAAAAGGGGATTCTGCTGGCTAGGGTTGGGGAAGGACTAAGAAGTCGCGCGACCGTAGTGTCACCAGCAACGAACATTGGGGTCGTCGATTGAAAAACTACGATGTCTGCCACCTCCACCGCTACTGCTCGTATTGGACTTGTAAATAAGGGGGTGACCAACTCGGACAATGAACAATGTGCCTGGGCCCCGAAAACGTATTGCTGTGTTGTGATGATAATAATTGGGATTTGTATAGTCACTGCCGTGGGACTCTGGTACTTTGAAGAAATGTATCCTCTAGAGCCTCTTTTACCAAGTGAAATTGTACTTATTGCTCTGACTCCCTCTGTACACCTTCATACTCTGTCACCTAGGGACTCTCAGCATAGACGAAAGTATCACAATAACACTTTAATGATAATAATTAATTCGACGCATGCCATTTTTAATAAGAGCAACTGCTGGATCTGCACCCATTTACCGCAACATGGGAACAAGGGGCTAGGGTGGTATATTCACCCTTTACCTTTAACGACTGCTTGCTATGCCTCTCTTAGAGCACTATTCTTTGGCCGTTGGAATGTTAGCATCTCAGGGAACTTTGATGGAACTAATTTAAATGATTTTGAGAAACGTGTATTGACTCCCCTGGGATGCTCGCTTTTTGCAAATAGAAGTAAGCCTAATGTTGCTTCTATTAGGCCATCTGATAAACTGTCTCTTCCTTTCCAAACTCTAATTTCCTTTAAAATGGCTCCGATAGGCAATAAGGAGGCCGTGCCTCCTTCCTACTCTATTAACCATAGCCCCGATTCAGTTCCCTTCTGTGTACAAAGGAATGGCACCCGATCAATGGGAGATTTTGAAGGTTGTACGGACGTTGTAAATTTGACCGGGGAGAACAGGCCTTTGTATGTAGGGGGGCTGTCTATTTCGTGTGCGGTAGTACAGCATTTCCCTGGTTGCCCAAGGATTGGCAGGGAACATTTTATTTAGGGATCCTGTTACCTGGGGTATTTATAGCTAGTACATTGGAGGTTTCTAAGGCTCGTCCACGGCGGGACGAGGATGGAGATACCCCTGGGCAAATATTGGGAGATATAGCAAAATCAGTTGTGCCATTTTGGGGACAAATAGCAAATTCCGAAAATATTAGGGGGCTAGCAAGAGTACTGGAGAGAACCATCAACCGGACCACGGATATACTCTATAATATGACACTGGAACAGAAAGCAATAAGATTGGTAGCGCTCCAAAACCGGATGGCATTAGATGTCATTCTGGCAGAGCGTGGTGGAGTATGTAAATTAGTGGGGTCCGCACTTGTGTTTTCGTACCAGATTCCTCCCCGACAATTTTCAAGGCAATACAGAACTTGCACGTCCTTAGTTCAGAAGTGCATGTTCCTGTGGGAGATTGGAGTCTTAGTACTTCGTTCTGGGACTCCTTACGATCCTGGGGTTGGAAGGTGCTTTCTGTCATACTGGTTATTTTGGGAATTCTGCTATTCCTTTGTTGCTGTATCCAATGTCTACCTAGTATATGTGCAATGCTAGGGGGATTTTGCGCTCAGGCGGTTAGCACGATAGGACATAAAATGTATGCCCCAGATACAGCATCTAAAGAGTTTGTGTTGCAAGAGGTTCTGGTGAACGACCTAATGGCCATAGATATTACAGATAACGATTCAGGATGTATGGACGACAATGCATGGAGTTATTTGCGAAGACATCAGAAATAGTCCTAGCACTTGGCATAGGCCAAAAGGAGGGTTTGTCGGAATAGAAATAATATTATGCCTCCTATTGTAATATGTATATGTATATTGGCCTACGCCAAGTTGTCTAAACATCATGCGCGAACAAACTCCGCGGCAAGGTCTTGACCTCAGAGAAATCAATGTAAGCCGCCATCTTGAATCAAGCCG
Source organism: Ambystoma mexicanum (assembly GCF_040938575.1). Classification (NCBI taxonomy): domain Eukaryota; kingdom Metazoa; phylum Chordata; class Amphibia; order Caudata; family Ambystomatidae; genus Ambystoma; species Ambystoma mexicanum. Next base: position 777,827,385 of record NC_090929.1, read on the forward strand.
CCATTTTAGGTTCTCTTGTTATGTAGAAGTCACCCTGAACATCAAAATGGAGGCCAAATGACATTTCAAATAGATTCTGGCCGTTGTGCCCTCCGTACAGCTGAATGATTAATATGCCTGCAGGCTACTTGTCGGGGTCGTGAACTGAGACCTTGTCCTACTGTTGACCTATATGTAAATGTACTACTTATATCAGCGAAACTAATCAAAATGCATATATTAAAGGTTGACCTGGCAAGGAACCCTAGACCAGTATTGTATTTCACAGAATGGTTAACCCGCAAGAGGGTTGGCCAACGGCTGGACAAATTGTATAAATGGTCCAGGTATTCCAATGTGCGGTCTCTCACTGAACACATCGAACCCTCGTTGAAGTTCGTTATGTTATACTGAGTGCCGAATAGCTATCCGTTTGTCAGTTGACTTGGTAACTGTTGTAGCTTGAAATAAAGTACTTGTATGTTTCTTTGTAACCTGTGTTGGTGTGTTTCCTTTTGGGCTTCCCGGCCTCATATTATTTTTCTGTTTTCACAGTGTGGTGGAAAGATCTGCAGAAATGGGCGGAGGCAGAAACCATGGTATGGCAAGAAACGAGTAAGCCTGGGGCAGAGGAGGAGACAGAGTCCCTAATGGCCTGGAAATTACTAGTAGCAGAACTGTTTGGGTCAATACGAGACAAAGCAGAATCCATAGAAGGAGAGACCCTACCACAGGATGCAGAAATGGAATGTGTCAAGTATTAGGCTCGGAATGGGGGGCAGGATAAGGGAAGCAGTGGCTAGTAGTAAGCAATGTACAATGGAATTGTTGATATATGCACTGCCGGTTTGGTTTGTATTGTTTGGTTAAAATTAATAAAATGTGTTTTAAAAAAAATAAAAAAAAATAAAAAACAGGGGGATGGACACCAGCTTGTGTTCTTGATGAACAGCTACTCGAACTGAAGTGACTCCATTTTGTCCGTGTTTTCCAACGATCCCGTGCAGTGCAGGAGTCCCCCGACATCCTCCCTCTCGTCCCCATGACTGAGGCTCTGGAACAGTGAGATCTGCAGGAACTGCCAGGTACCAACATCTTCAGCTGCATCTTTTGCTTCATACTAAGGTACTGTGCCAACCCGATTGAGAGAACTCTTCTCTCGCGGTGAAAGTTCGTGGAACTTTTCCAGCTTGCAGGTCTAATTAGCTTGTGACCCAACATATGATTCTTTTTCGTACAAGCTACTTCTGAGAACTTTGGCAAAGACTTTACTGTTTACTTCAACAACTGGTCTTTCCTATCCAAGACACTAGTCCATTGACTTTGGCCTAGGCCTATTGAACTGAATCGAGTGCTCTAGTGAACTATAACTATTTGCACTGCCTATGAAAGTGTTTGTGATCTATTCTGCTTACTTGTGCCTTTTTACTCCAATTGAAAGTGACTGAAATGCCATTTTGCTCCTATTTCAGGGGAACCTAATTTGTTCAGAAACGTATAGGTTTGCTATTGAAGTGTGTTTGTGTATAATATTAAGTTTCCTCATTCTAGTGAATGTTTTCTAAATGATTGTGTAATAAATTAATAAGTGTTTTACCAAGAAACCTTGAGAAGTGTCTACTTGAACCAGTGATTGTAAGACCTCTGTGTAACCTCTTGTACTGCTCACATTCCCTCTTCAGATAAGCCTGGCTGCTCAGCTCACTACCACAAAACTGTGTAGTACAGACTTATACCAAAGGTTGGTGTTTGCTTACACCTGTAGTCCTAATTGTATGTGGTGGTCCTAGAGCGTACTGCATGCAATTCTGCCGAACACCGGCCAATCAGCACTAATTGCATTCAGGAATTCCTAGAGACAAAGGACAGGGGAGTTTTGGGACCCTCCCTCACATCCTCTTCTTCCAGACCAACTGGAGCCAGGGGCGGCTTCAGGGCTGAAGCCCGCCAAAGGCAAGACAAACAAAGGGCTCAAATCTGTCTCAACACACAGAGTAAAACCCAAGAAATACTTCACAAACAGAAAATGGTGAAAAAGGAAGACGGGGGCCATTTTAACAAAATGGTCACGCATTGGTGCTTTACTGCTGCTGAAGGTAAGGTTCAGCCTGCGCTAGAAAAGCACAATGGTAGGAAAAAGTAAACCACTGCCACCAGCCATTTAAAGTAGTGAGGGTAACATAAAATCTTACATGAGAATGTAGGATAAGGGTCTACTAGGTAACCGCCCAGCACTCCATATAAGATGGTGTGTGCTGGACCTTCAAAGAGAAAAGGTAAGTAAAGCCAATTTCACTTTACTGTTCTTGGGAACTGTAGTTTACACAAGAAAAGGTAGTTAAACCTTATGAGAAATCTAAAAGGATGTATCTGTGACACTGCACTGAAGCTGCTGTGTGTCACCATACAAAAAACAGATGTTTATGGAGTTTGTCAGACTCCAAAAACAGTGAAAACACAAAGTCCAAATCAGATAAAAACACATGAGAGAGTGAGAAAAAGGTCTCACTCACTCCAGGGTTCAGATTAGAACGTCCTAAGTCCAGCAAAAGGGCTGGGGGTCTCTAAGGTGGGAGGGATTTAGCACTAACATGAGAATTCTCCCTAACAACCTGCCTGAAACATTACGACAAGCAGGCGCAAGTGAGTGGAGCCTGTGATGAAAATGTGAAGGTACATTAGAGAGAAGTACATTGGAGAGAGGGCTCTGAGACAAGGTTCTATTTACAGGCACGAAAAGAGAAACATGGTGTAGCTCGCAGAGGAGTCATTTCAGACGTCCAATGCGTAAGTATTACATGGGTTAGGACAGCTAAGTGGGACGCTCTGCAGACACTGCAGTGAGTAACCCCGATTGCATGTTTTCTTTGTCCACTGAAAGTGTTGAATGACGGAGAGTAAATAAGATACTGTTCTACAGTTGCAAGGATCAAGAATAGATCTTTAGAAACAAGACAAGAACTTTTAATGTAAAATCTGTTGTAATAAACACAGGGTTAATTAAGAACCCATTTGTGTATAGGAAGGAGAGGGCAATTGAGTCCCGACCACGAAAAGAGGATTGTGTTTATAGAGAAGTTCCCATAATGCACACATTGTTTTGTAAATGTTGTTAAGTGTTCAGAAGGAGCAGAAGCCCCTTAAAAAGTTCTATCAAATGTTCATAACGAATGGTATGACATACATTACTCACTGTAATCGTATTTCTGATGATTGTATCTGCTTAGATTCACATGCTGTGCATATAGTACTACATCTAGTGGTAATCGCAGATTATTGCATCTTTCTTTTGAAGATCGAAAAGGGACGTTGACCTGGGCATGACTGTATTACAATCGCTAACGTGACGTGTAGTGTACCCAAAATCCTTTGCGTGTCGAGGTCCCACCGGTTGCTTTTGTTCTGCTTTGAGGGAGCCTTATGACAAAACACAGTCAAAGTGGTGTGCTTCACAATGCTTTTATTTTAAATCAAAAGGGGGAAAGGAAAAAGGCCTCACTGTCCCTAATTCTATGAGGGGTTTCCCTGCCTCAACACAACTAAATAATAGACCAGTCTTTGATGTCCAAAGTAAAAATATCTACAGTCCTATGTCCAAAAACCTACTGACCTTCACACTTAATATACCACAAAACTATCACCTGAGAAAACAAACAATAATTGTCTGTCCTTCTGCAGCCGTTTGATGGCTCTTAAGCCTACTCTTTTTTTAAGAAAAGGTTATTTGCCAGGGGGACACTCCCCTCCCTGGTCTTTTCCCACGTAACAGGGCTTTGGAGCCCACACTGTCAGGGCGATACTCCCCTTCACTGGTCTTTTCCAACTTGACAGGGCTTTAGCGCCTCAGTGCCAGGGGGACACTCCCCTTCCCTGGTCTTTTCCAACTTGACAGGGCTTTAGCGTCCACAGTGTCAGGGTGACACACTCCTTCCCTGGTCATTTCCAACTTGATAGGGCTTTAGAGCACACTGTGCCAGTGGGGCACTCCCCTTCCCTGGTCTTTCCTTGTTGTTAGGATTTTAGAGTTCACTTTGCCAGGTGGACACTCTCATTCCCTGGTCTTTCCTTTCTGTGGCGGTCATTACGACCTTGGTGCTAAGTGCACCAACTTTACCACCATGGTGTAAACTCTGTTTGCACCATGGTGGATGGCGGATTTACCGCCCCATTCCAAGGTGAGTGGGGCGGTAAATCCCCATTTCTCATTTTCCCTTCCCCATTCCCATTTTTGCCCCATAGGGCATAATGGGAGTGGGGAAGGCGCTAATTACGCCGCCGCCGTAATTAGCACCATGGCGGGTTTGCGCCATGGATTTTAACGCCTGCTAAAAGCAGGCGTTACAATCAGAATCAGGCGTTAAGGGTTAACGGTGGCGTTAACCCTTAACGCCTGAGTTGTAATGAGGGCCTGTGTCTTTGTAAATTCGTCTTTCCGTGTTGTCTATGCAAATGTTTTATCCCAATCAGTTTGAACCTGTGATATGTTTAAATACCTCACTTATTTAGTCGCCACACAGTTTTGTTCTATGTAAACACTTGGTTCGCTCTTTCTGTCACATGAAGATAGTATATATTCCCCATAATCACTGGAGCGAGGAAGCGTAGGGATGACTAACAGCTGTGAATGTTATTTGCTTATTTGCTTCCCTTCCAGAAATATGGGATACATTACTCACCGTAATCGTATTTCTGATGCTTGTATCTGCTTAGATTCACATGCTGTGCATAGGCCGACATCTAGTGGAAGCTGCGGAGTATTACAGTTTGTTTTTCGAAACTCGAAAATGGGCGTCGACACATGGCGTGCCAGTAATACTATCCCTAGTGTGACGTCCACTGTACCCAAGATCCCTCACGCGTCTAGGATCCTCAGATTGTATTTTTTCTGACATGAGGTAGCATGAGGAGTAGCGTGAGTACAGGTAATCCAAGCAGATAGATAGAAAGGTAAGACTGCAAGCAACCATGTGCCTTCTCTCAGAGGGGAGGAAGGGTGGGTCGCATGTGAATCTAAGCAGATACAAGCATCAGAAATACGATTACGGTGAGTAATGTATCCCTTCTGAGGCCTGTGGAATCTGCTTAGATCACATGCTGTGCATAGATTAGCGAGCAGAACCTGAAGAAGGAGGTGGGATGTGAGAAGGGTCATGAGCAAATAAGTGTCTTAGAACTGCTTGTCCCACTTGTGTATCTGCCTTGGAATGGGTGTCAATGCAGTAATGCTGAGTAAAAGTGTGAATAGAGCTCCAAGTAGCTGCTTTGCAAATGGTGTCAAGGGGTACATTTGCAATGAAAGCCAGAGTGGCCCCAATGCCTCTTGTAGGGTGGGCTCTTGGCGTGAAAGGCAGAGTCTTTTCAGAGAGTGAGTAACACGGCTGGATACAGTTAATAATCCACTTCGAGATGGCACCTTTAGAGACGCGATCCCCCTCTCTGCCTGTAGCTACGGAGACAAACAGCTGATCTGTTTTCCTTAGCGGTCTGGTTTTATTTACATAGTAGAGGACCGCCCTACGCACATCTAGGGTGTGTAGTTTCACCTCAGCCGAGCTTTGAGGGTCCTTGAAGAAAGCCGGAAGCTCGATGGACTGGTTTACGTGGAATTTAGATATAAACTTAGGTGAGAACCTAGGGTGTGTGCCTGAAACCAGTTTGTCTTTATGGACAGTAAAGAAGCGATCCTGCACTGACAGAGCCTGAATTTCACTGACCCTTCTTATAGAAGTAATAGCTACTAAGAAGGCCGTTTTATAAGTCAGGTGTTTGAGACTGCTTTTATGCATGGGCTCGAAAGGGGGGCCCATGAGCTTAGATAGCACCACATTAAGGTCCCACCCTGGTGGTGGGTTTGAAATAGGAGGGTGAAGTCTCTTTACTCCTTCCATGAAGGCTTTAACTACTGGTACTTTCCACCACAAGACCTTGTTATGGGAAGTGGTGTATGCCGACAGGGCTGCCAGGTGTACTTTCAGTGAGTTAAAAACCAGTCATGCATCCAGCAGGTAGAGCATGTATGTAACAATAGTGGAAGGAGTGCAATCAACTGAGTTGATTTGTTTACTCTGGCACCAGATAACGAATCTCTTCCACTTGTCAAAGTAGCAGTGCCTTGTTTGGTTTCCTAGATTCCTTTAGGATGTCCACACACCTCTGTGGTAAATTGAGATGTCCAAACTCTATGACCTCAGGAGCCATGCTCCCAGGTTCATTGAGTTGGGTTGCTGATGCACTGTTTGACCTTGGTGCTGGGACAGTAGGTTGTACCAGGCCGGACGTTTGATGGGCTCGCACACCGCCATCCTGCGTAAGTGTGGGAACCACGGTTGTCTTCGCCACATGGGAGCAACTAGGACGAGCGTCATCGACTCTCTGTTCATCTTGTTGACCACCTTCCTGATGAGAGGCGTTGGTGGAAAAGCGTACGCAAACATCCCTGACCAGTTCATCCACAGGGCGTTCCCCTGTGAGTCTGGTTGGGGGAACCTGGATGCAAATCCTGGGCATTGTCTGTTTTCGCTTGTGGCAAATAAGTCTATAGTGGGGAAACCCCACTGAGAGAAGATATCTTCTACGACCTCTCTGTGTAGAACCCATTCGTGTTCTTCTGGGATGGAGTCTCTGCTCAGAGCATCCGCTAGGGAATTGAGCTCCCCTGGAACATGTTGTGATGACAGGAAGATGTTCCGTCTGAGTGCCCATATCCAGATTTTCTGGGCAAGCTTGGACAGATTTGGCGAACAAGTCCCTCCTTGCTTGTTCAGGTAGAGCATGGCTGTCGTGCTGTCCGTCCGGATTTGCACTGACAGGTTTAGTAGGTAGGGCTCGAACGCTTGAAGCGCTCTGAATACTGCCAGAGCTCTAGCAGGTTGATGTGGTTCTTGGCCACTGAGGGAGACCAGAGACCCTGAGCTGTGTGGTGGAGATGGTTAGCTCCCCACCCCGTCAGGCATGCATCAGTAGTGACTACTGCCTGTACTTCGGGATCGTAAAAGGGTTTCCCCTGTGCAAGATTCTCTCTTGTCCACCAGTGAAGGCTTTGTACCAGTGTTGGTGAAACGACCACTAGATCGTCCCACTGACCACTTGCCTGAGACCACTGTTTCGCCAACCATTCCTGCATGGGACGCATGCGCAGGCGCGCGTGGGGGACCAGGTAAATACATGACGCCATCATGCCCAGCAAACGCATTGCTTTGCGTACCGTTATTTGGTAACCGGACTGATATTGCGGAATTTGCAGTAGTATATTCCGAATTCTTTCCTCTGAAGGAAATGTCAACCCCTCTTGAGTATCTAGGATTGCTCCCACGAACTGTTTGGAGGTGCTTGGCACCAGGCTTGACTTTTTCTCGTTGATTGAGAAGCCTAATTCGTGGAGGAGGTCAATAGTCCTTTGAATGTTTGTCCTGCAAATTACTGGGGTTTCCCCCGTTATGAGCCAGTCGTCCAGATAAGGGTACACCGGGATTGCCTCCCTGCGTAGGTGTGCAGCTGCCACCGCCAGTACCTTGGTGAATACCGTTGGTGCCGAAGCTATCCTGAAGGGCAGTACCTTGAACTGGTAGTGCCGACTGTCCACCTTGAAGCGCAAGTACCTTCTGTGCGCTGGGAACATGGAAATATGAAAATAGGCATCTTTCATATCCAAGGTTGCCATGTAATCCCCCTTTTTTAGGAGGGGGACTACCTCTTGTAGCGTAGTCATTTGAAACTTTTGGGGCTTGACATACTTGTTGGCAGGCCGTAAGTCCAATACTGGGCGCATTGTCAAATCTTTTTTTGGCACAAGGAAGTAAGTTGAATAAATACCCTTGTTTACCTGGTGTCCCGGGACGAGTTCTATCGCGTCCTTTGCTAGCAGATTGGCGATCTCCTCGAGGAGAATCTTCTGATGTTCTAAAGAGTGTACTCTTTGTCGTGGAGGATGGTTCCGGGGATGCTGCAGTAGTTCTATACAGTACCCTGCGGATGCTGTTGACAGACTGTTGACTGTCTGATGTGATCCCTTCCCAAGCCTGGGTGAAGTTGGAAATGCGTCCCCCCTACTGGGGTTGCGTGAGAAGGGACCCTGAACTGAGGGTCACTGCTTTGGTGGAGGCGTGCCGCCTCCTCTACTGGGGCTGCCTCTGCCTTTACCACATTCTCTCCTATTACCCCTGCCGTAATCCTGGGTAGACTGTTGGCTGTTGTTGTTCCACTGTGTACCCTGCCCCTGGGAATAGTTTGATCCTCTCTGGGAATTTTGGCCGCGTGGGCGACGAAAATTTCCATTCCCTCTCTGGTTAGGGGGTTTATTGGTTAGTTGGCCAAGGGACTTGAGTGTCTCATATTCATCCTTGGCATTCTTCAGCGCTTCCTCGACCGCCTTACCAAACAACAGATCGGCTTCCACCGGTTTGTCCAACAATGATGCCTGGGTTTCTGCCTTAAAACCAGACTGCCGTAACCACGCATGTCTCTTGATAACAGTACCTTCTGCTATCAATCTGCCTGCGTTGTCCGCGGCGTCAAAGTTGTTTTTAAAATGCAACCAGACACGGCTCTACCGTCTGCTGAAATTCATGCTAACTGGCCCTTTAAGAGTTCTGGTGCAGAGGCTATGAGTGCAGCGACTTCTTCCCACTGATGGCAGTTGTAGCTGGCCAACAGGGTGGTGGAGTTTGCAATCCTTGCCTGATAGGCGGACGTTGAGGCTACTTTCCTGCCGAAACCATATAGTTTTTTGCTCTTCTTGTCTGGAGGAGCTTCGGATGATGACAAGGGTGTTCCAGCCCTCTTACGAGTGTTAGTGACAACAAGGGAGTCTGGCTTCAGATGTCCTCTTATATAGAGAGGGTCAGACTGGGCTGCCCTGAAAAGTTTTTCAACTCTGGGATTGACTGCTCTGGTGAGGTTCGGGTTCACTAGGAACGGGTCTATTCTTCGCTGAATAGACTTAAGGATAGGGATGGTCTGGGCAACAGGCCTTCTTTCTCCCACTAACTCCTCGGCGAAGTCCCTCTCCTCCTGGACACCGTGGGTGTCAATATGGAAATGTTCTGCTGCTCGTGCGAGAACCTCGTTCAGGAGGGGTTGGTTATCGACAGGGGAGTCGGTAACCGGGGCTTCCTTCTCTACCGGGGAATCTACTCTGTAGGTTTCAGGGTCTTCCTCTTCCTCTTCTTGGTCCTCATCATCCCCATAGTAGCCCGTCCCGGTTTGCTCTTCTACCATGCCAAATTCTTGGTCTTCACCAAAGGAAGTCTCACCTTGATACTGTGAGTATGGCCGTGAGTATGGTTGAACATCGAAGGGGTCCGAAGACCTCATAGGTGTCTCAAACCGGGGCTTCTTACTCGGGGGATAGGATCATTAGAGCCTGAGGGTGTAGACCCTTGTGGATTATATGAAAGGAAATGGTCTGGATTTTTAACATAAAAGTCTGCCAAAGAAGACATCCTTGACATGACCCTATCCATGTCATCACTCGACCATTCTTTGGAACTGGGAATGACTCTCTCAGAAAGTCTAGGAGACCTATCCTAAGTAGACTTGTTGGTTTTAGAAATAGCAGCAGACTTTGGCTTGTCTGTCTGTTTAAGAGGAGTGGAGTGTTTTACAGGTGTGGAAGAGTGCAGTGGCTGCTTCTTCTGCTGTTTTCCCCCCTCCCCGTGAGTGGAAGAGTGTTTTCCCTGTCCCTTTGTGGTCCCGGCGGTTTTCGACGCCTGGAGTCGAGGATAGTGGGGGTGGAAGTCGTCTTCGTCCTCCGACGATCGAACTTCCGTTAGCTTAGGGAGCGAGGCACTCTTGGCAAGAGTGGATGATTGCCTGGAGTCATGCGGCGATCTCGATCGAGAACGCCCAGAGGACACCGATTCGGACCGTTCTCTATGTGCCTCTTTCCGAGAACTCAACATCGTCGAGTCTCGGTTGGACTTCGTGTGTTTTGTGTGAGGGGTGTGTGAAGCGCTTGTGTCGCCAGGGGTCTTCCCCATAGCCGCCCTGTCGGACGACCTTCCGAGGTCGGGGACTTGCGCTCGGCTGTCTTTAGACGCCGTAATGCCCTCGCCATCCGAAAGCACGGCGTCGCTGCCATCGCTGAAGGCGCCCTCTGCCGCCATCACCGCCTGCCTTGCGTGGTGGGCCCAACGCTTCGTCGAACGGTCCTTAAGTGTCTTAGGTTTAAACCTACTACATGCTTTGCAGTTCACCTCGGGGTGGTCCCTCGGCAAGCAGAGATTGTACGTGGCGTGCCTGTCGACCCAAGGGTATTTGCGATTGCACTTGGGGCAGAAATGAAAAGGGGTACCCTCCATACGCACCTTGAGGCAGCGGGCTGGTAAGTGTAGGAAATGTATAAGATGTACCTATATAGCAAGAGTGTAGAGTATGTCCAACCCCCCACTCTCCCTACTTGCAAGGCCGAGGCCAAAGGCCTTCCAAGGCCCGGGCCGAGGCCAGAGGCCTTCCGAGGCCCAAATCCGTCCTGCAGCAGCCGACGGTCAAATTCTTCTCCAAGCCGGCGTCGAGTGTCGAAGTTCGATGTTGGGGTGGGGAAAGGATGTAAATTTAGTGATATTTTAGCAAAAGTATGGCTAAGGCCAGGGGACTCCGCAAAATGCTTCCGACCAGTATGGCGGGAAAAAAACAATCTGAGGATCCTAGACGCGTGAGGGATCTTGGGTACAGTGGACGTCACACTAGGGATAGTATTACTGGCACGCCCTGTGTCGATGCCCATTTTCGAATTTCGAAAAACAAACTGTAATACTCCGCAGCTTCCACTAGATGTCGGCCTATGCACAGCTTGTGATCTAAGCAGATTCCACAAGCCTCAGCAATATATATATGGTTTAAGTTACTTACCTGTAACTCTTGTTCGCCAGCATGGGTCTGGCATGGATTCACATGCTCATGAATATTCCCTGTCGTCAGGCTGGGAATCTTCAGTAAAAGAAAAAGCAATTTCACTTTCGCTTGAAAACTGTATTTCTCCTCTAAACCAATAACTGTCCTTTGGGTCATACTACCCCATCCAATGACAGTCCTATCCATAAGCTCCACTCCTGGTGGCCATATTCAGATTTAGTAAGCATGTAAAGTGGCAGTATGAACCAAGAAGAGCCAGAGAGGGGAAGGAGGGAGGGTCTGCATGTGAATCCATGTAACTTAAACCTTCTCCAGCTTGGGGTCTGGCATGGATTCAAATGCTCACAAATAAAGATTACACAGCAGTACAAATACACAACCACAGGAGTTGGCAAAGCTCAACAGAAGCAACAACACTTACCCCAGGAACAGACTCAACTCAAGTGAGGAGGTTGCAATTTGGGACTCCTCCCTGGAATCCCTGTCGATGCAGTAAAACCTTGTGAAGGTATTTGTGGACCTCCACGTAGCAGTCCTGCAGATGTCGAGCAGGGGCACACCAGAGAGAAATGCCATTCGTTCAACGATGGCTCTGGTATAGTGAACTCTCGGCAGGCCAGGAAGAGGTCTGTCAACCAGACAATGACAGTGCATGATGCAGCCAGAGAGCCACCTGGAAATGGAAGCCTAAGGCAAGGCCTTTGATTCACAGGTCCAAAGTTGACAAACAACTGAGACGTCTTCTGAAAACTCTTTGTGCAGGCAATGTAAAACTTCAAGGCACAAGCAAAGTCCAGCGAATGCAAGGTCCTTTCTGCTGGCGATGACAGATTTGGGAAGAAGACGGGCAACACCAAAGGCTCGTTGAGGTACAACTCCGACGGCACCTTGTTTGTTTCGTTTGTTTTATTATTTGTAATGCGCGCCAGACCCAAGGGTATCAGGGCGCAATATATACAAGAATATGCGAAGCTTAGTTACAGTTATTCATACAATGAAATACATTATTATACAAAGCAGGATATACAGATATTTACAAATATTACAGGTATTGTACATAGAGTTGATGTACCACTATAGGATGGGATTAGCAGGTGGGAGTTGTGAGTGAGTTGCATTTTGGTTACACAGTCGTGCAGTTAGAGGTCAGTGGATTTTAACCACGAGACAGTATTAGTTCTGAAATTCTGGTAGGACTGGTCTGCTCTTAGGGAGGGGGGCAGGGAGTTCCAAAGTTTGGCTGTTGCCACCAATCGTAGATCATTTGAATCTGGGGATGGACAGGCAGTCCAGGTTTACTGATCTAGTTAGTCTTGGGGATGTCCGTTTGTGGAATCTCTCAGAGAGGTAGATGGGTGCGGCGTTGTTAAGAGATTTATGGGTGAGCAACTCAGTTTTTAGTAGGATTTGTCATTTGTCCGGAGCCAGTTGTTCTGTCGTCTGCTCTCAGAGATGTGCTCTATTCTGGAGATACCTAAGACCGCTCTAAGGGCGTTGTTTTGTAAGGTTTGGATTCTAGTAATGATGGATTTGTTGGAGCCTAAGTACAGGGTGTTACAATAGTCCAGGTGGGACAGGATGAGGGCTCTGGCCAAGATGTTACAGCTATTATTCGAGAGAAATGGTTTACCGGTTCTAATGAGTTTGCACGTGTATGCCGTGGAGGACACTAGCATGGTGACCTGTTTAGAGAAGGATAAGGTGGAGTCGAGGTAAAAACCTAATGTTTTTACCTCCTGTGCTACCTTAATGAGGTTGCCGTCAATTATGAAGGAGTTGTAGTCAGGTCCTAATTTTTTTAGGTTAGTGGGGATGCCCAGTATGATGAGTTCCGTTTTATCATCATTCAGGCACAGACCGTGCATGGCCATCCATGCCTGGATGATGACGTACACTCTATTTACCAAGGTCAAATCCTTGTCGTAATCCCCTGTAAGTGGAAGGAGGATCTGAGTATCATCTGCATAGTTAGTGTAGGTGATACCAAGATGGTCCAGAAGGTGCAGTGTGTACGCAGTACAACCCTAGTAGCATGGAAGGACAAGTATGGTTTATGCAGGACAGCGCCTGGATCTCCCCGAGCTGCCTGATCTAAGTGATTGCCACGAGGAACGCTGTCTTCCAACGAGAGAAACTTGAGCGGCGCCTGATGCATTGGCTCAAAGGGAGCCCCCAGGAGCTTAGCCAAGACCATATTAAGTTCCCAAGTTGGGGCAGGAGCCTTCACTGTTTCAAAAGTCCTGTAGAGGCCCTTGAAGAACTTCTTGATGAGCCTGTGCGACCACAGGGAAGGCATACCAGGAGTCCTGGTATAACAGTATTTGGCGGCCAAGTGAACCTTGATGGATGCATGAGCGAGACCAGCCTTGGCCAAGGAAAGCAGGTATGGTAGGAGCTGCTGGGCTTTAAAATGCAGAGGGTAACTCTTCTGAGCCCAGCATCACATAGAGAAACGCTTCCACATATGGCCGTAGCAAGTCAAAGTTGAAGAGGCGCTGGCCTTGGCCAGGTTGTCCTTACATTCTGCAGGTAAAGAGTAATGTCCAAATTCTAAGGCTGCAGGAGCCAGGCCCTGAGGTTCAGCTATACTGGGTCGTGATGTAGAATCGCTCCTCCGTCTCTGGTGAGAAGATCGTGAAGTATTGACAGTCTGAAGGATGGGGCAACTGACAGACGCTGCAGGTCTGGGTATCAGATTTGTCGTGGCAACGGGTATTATTTTTCAGTGACATTGTCTGAGTGTATTAATCACTCATAGTAGAAGTGGGAGTAGAGGGAAAGCGTACAGGAAAAGTCCATCCCACGGGAATGAGAAAGCATCCCCCATGCTCCTCGGCTGCAGGAACCTGCTGGCTAATCTCTGGCACTTGGAGTTTGCCGTCGTCACAAAGAGGTCGATCTGGGGTGGACCCCATTCATAGAACAGAAGATCCACCTGGTCCTGGCGAAGTTCCCACTCTTGGCAAGAATGTAGTTCCATGCTGAGCAAGTCTGCAATGGTGTTCTTGGTGCTCGCCAGGTGAAAAGGGACGAGAAACATATCCTGACGAATGGCCCAGTGCCACAGATCCTGTGCCTCCCTGGAGAACGCCAGAGAATGCGTCCCGCCCTGTTTCTGGATATAGAACATGGTGGTGATGTTGTCCGTGAAGATCCTCATCACCTTGCCCCTCAGTGATGGCAGGAAAGACTTGAGGGCCCAGAAGATGGCCTGGAGCTCCAGGACGTTGATGTGAAGTTCCTTTTCTTCTGGAAGCCAGAGGCCTATGGCATGGAACTGTCAGATGTGAGCTCCACAACCTTCCAGAGAAGCATATGTGGTGGTGACTGTCACCTGGTAAGAGGGACTTGGAATGGGGTCCCTTGCGTAAGATGAGAGCGCACGCCCCACCACTGTATCGCTTGTTGAAACTCCTCATTGAGGGTGATCTTGTCCGTCCAGGTTCCCGATACTTGCAGCCACCTTGCTTCCAGAAACTCCTGGAGAGGCCTCATCTGTAGTCTGCAAAGGAGGATGAGGTTGATGCAGGAAGACATAATGCCCAATAGCGACATGACGGCTCGCAAAGTAGCCGACCGCGACGACAGGCACTGCACCTTCCCTAGGATGGCTACCACCCTCTCTTCCGTGGGAGATGCCAGGCAAGCAGTAATGTCCAAATTCTAAGGCTGCAGGAGCCAGGCCCTGAGGTTCAGCTATACTGGGTCGTGATGTAGAATCGCTCCTCCGTCTCTGGTGAGAAGATCGTGAAGTATTGACAGTCTGAAGGATGGGGCAACTGACAGACGCTGCGGGTCTGGGTATCAGATTTGTAGTGGCAACGGGTATTATTTTTCAGTGACATTGTCTGAGTGTATTAATCACTCATAGTAGAAGTGGGAGTAGAGGGAAAGCGTACAGGAAAAGTCCATCCCACGGGAATGAGAAAGCATCCCCCATGCTCCTCGGCTGCAGGAACCTGCTGGCTAATCTCTGGCACTTGGAGTTTGCCGTCGTCACAAAGAGGTCGATCTGGGGTGGACCCCATTCATAGAACAGAAGATCCACCTGGTCCTGGCGAAGTTCCCACTCTTGGCAAGAATGTAGTTCCATGCTGAGCAAGTCTGCAATGGTGTTCTTGGTGCTCGCCAGGTGAAAAGGGACGAGAAACATATCCTGACGAATGGCCCAGTGCCACAGATCCTGTGCCTTCCTGGAGAACGCCAGAGAATGCGTCCCACCCTGTTTCTGGATATAGAACATGGTGGTGATGTTGTCCGTGAAGATCCTCATCACCTTGCCCCTCAGTGATGGCAGGAAAGACTTGAGGGCCCAGAAGATGGCCTGGAGCTCCAGGACGTTGATGTGAAGTTCCTTTTCTTCTGGAAGCCAGAGGCCTATGGCATGGAACTGTCAGGTGTGAGCTCAACAACCTTCCAGAGAAGCATATGTGGTGGTGACTGTCACCTGGTAAGAGGGACTTGGAATGGGGTCCCTTGCGTAAGATGAGAGCGCACGCCCCACCACTGTATCGCTTGTTGAAACTCCTCATTGAGGGTGATCTTGTCCGTCCAGGTTCCCGATACTTGCAGCCACCTTGCTTCCAGAAACTCCTGGAGAGGCCTCATCTGTAGTCTGCAAAGGAGGATGAGGTTGATGCAGGAAGACATAATGCCCAATAGCGACATGACGGCTCGCAAAGTAGCCGACCGCGACGACAGGCACTGCACCTTCCCTAGGATGGCTACCACCCTCTCTTCCGTGGGAGATGCCAGGCAAGCCACTTTGTTGAGTCAGGCTCCCAGAAACAGAGCGTTCTGCGATGGCTCCAAGCAGGACCTTGGATAATTTATGGAGAATCCTAGATCCATGAGCAGACGCATGGTCCTCGCTGTGTGCTGGCATGCCAGAGCATGGGTGCGGGATCGAACAAGCCAATCGTTCAGGTAGGGCTAGACGTGGATGCCTTCCAGATGAAGATGTGCAACCAACGGAGCAAACCACTTTGTTAAGTCCCTCAGGCCGATTTCAGGCCAAAGGGAAGTGCCTTGAACTGAGTGTTGCCCCTGGACCATGAACCGCAGAAACTTGCGGTGCTTCCGATGGATGGGGATATGGCAGTAGGTGTCCACCAGGCCAGGAAGTCACCTTACTCCAGTTGGCCGAGAACGTACTGCAAAGTGACCATCCTGAACTTCGGGGACTTAAAGTACTTGTTGAGGCGTCGTAAGTCCAGGACGGGCCTCTATCCTCATGTTTTCTATCGGACCAGAAAGTATCTGGAGTACACTTTGGAGCCCCGGAGCCCCAGAGGTGCTGAGGAACAGGCTCTATTGCCCCGTTTGAACATGGCATGGGCCTCCAGTAGCAGCTGTGTCATGTGCTGTGCTTGACGAGCCTCAGGGGGAATATGAGGACACCTGCGTTGGAACTCCCAAGGTTTGCCCCTGTCCGAGAGCATCCAGCACCCAGGTGTCGGTGGTGATGGTAACCCACACGCTGACGAACCTCGCCAGTCAGCCTCCCACTGGGGTGCACAAGTGGGTGCCCGAGTCCACGGCCGATTCAGGCCTGTTTCGGTGTTAGGGCTCTGCCCTGTGGGCAGTGCTGACATTGTCTTCTGCTGCCATATGCCTGTGAGCAGCCTCTGTATGCCTCTTGCATTGTGGAGCGGGAGGGCTGCGATAAGATGTAGTGCAGACCTTAGAGGATCTGCCGGGCTTTCCCTTGAAGAACGAAATGACGATGACTGATGTTGCTGCAGAGTCTTCAGCGAACGTGCCGCCTCTGTGTAAGCCTTGATGATGTGAAGAGACTCGCCGACCGTCTTGCCAAATAGGTTTACCTTGTTGAATGGCATGTCCAATACCTTAGAATAAATGTCTGGCCTGAAGTTGGTGGCTTTGGGCCATCCCTGTCAATGAAGAGACACTCCTTTTCCCATCTGACGGAATCCGGAGTCCGCGACGTCGTCCACAACCACTGTGATGGGGTAGGTCTGAGGTGTTTGAGAGAATTCTCAAAAATGTGCAAATTCCCACCACCTTAAAGACACCCAGCAATTTTGCTGGATTTTGAGAACTTGATTTTTTTCAACCTGGAGAGAGTGAGACCCTTTTTCCCAATTTCTCATGTATTTTGATGTGTGTTTTTACCTCTGTGTTTCTTTTGGTTATGGAGTATAACCAACTCCATAGGCATCAGCTTTTCCATCTGTGTCACTAAGCACCCTCAGTGCAGTGGCACAGGGAAGTCTTGCAGACTTCCCAAGGTTTAAATACCTTCTCTGGGATCAACTACTGTTTCCCAGAGCAGTGAAGTGAAATTGGCTTCATTTGGCTCTGTAAAATTCTAGACCCAGCACACCGTATCTTACAATAGATTGCTGGAGGGGTTACTTAGTATCCCCTATGTCTAGTTACTCATGTAACAGTCATATGTTCCCCTTTCCCCTCAGAATGGCTGGTGGCAGTGGTTTTACAATGAACTACCATGATTTACCCCGACCGCAAACTGTTCGCAGCCGCGGTAACATTAAATCGTGGGAGCCATGTTTTTCAAGATGGCGTCTGAGCCCCCCCTTGTTTAAACAGGTTCCAGTCTTCTTTTTTTGCCATTTCTTTTTGGAAAGGTCCTTCTAGAGTTTGTCTCTGCGTGCCAAACTAGGTTTGGTCCCTTTGTTTCTACATCTTTGGCGGGCTTCAGGACTGAAAACCGCCTCTGGCGCCTGAGTGTCTGGGCTGGGCAGGAAGTGAGGGAGATGCCCGAAACTCCCAGTGTTTAGTCTCCTAGGAGACCCAAAGGCACTCTGGCGTGATTGGCTGGCTGACTGTCCGCCAAGGACAGCCCCCCTGCTGGGTGAGTGGCAGCTAGGCTGGAATGAATGGGAGAAAACTGTTTAAAAAGCAAGTCTCTTGGACTGGAAAGCAGAGTCGACCACTGGAACAAAAGAACCGAAGACAAACTGAAAATTGACTTTGCTAATCTTTTTAAATTCCTAGACCCAGCACACGCTATCTTACATTAGAGTGCTGGAGGGGTTACCTAGTATCCCCTATGTCTAGAAACTCATGTAGCAGTCAAATGCTACCCTTTCCTATTGAAATGGCTGGTGGTAGTGGTTTTACAACAAACGACCATTATTTTTCCCGACCGCGAACACTGGTAGCTAAAAATCGCGGGAGCCATGTTTTTCAAGATGGCGTCTGAGTCCCCCATGTTTAAACAGGTTCTGGCCTTCTTTTTTCGCCATTTCATTTTGGAAAGGTCCTTCTAGAGTTTGTCTCTGCGTGCCAAACTAGGTTTGGTCCCTTTATTTCTACGCCTTTGGCGGGCTTGAAGACCGGCTCTGGCGCCCGAGTGTCTGGGGTGGAAAGGAAGTGAGGGAGATGCCCGAAACTCCCTTTGCTTAGTGTCCTAGGAGACCCAAATGCACTCTGGTGTGATTGGCTGGCTGACTGTCCACCAAGGACAGCCACCCTGCTGGGTGAGTGGCAGCTAGGCTGGAATGAATGGGAGAAAACTGTTTAAGAAGTGAGTCACTTGGACTGGAAAGCAGAGTCAACCATTGGAACAAAAGAACCCAAGACAAACTGGAAGAGGGTGGCTGCTGCAACTACTGGACTGTTGGTTTGCACGGTGGAGCCCTGCTGCAGGTCCGAATCGCCAAGTTCACCTCGACAGAGAAGCCCTTCAAGGATGACTTGTTACTTTGAGTTGGTAGGACCAATCAACTCGTAAGCCAATTGGACGCCATTCTCGGATCTGGTTAGGATTAACCAGGGAGAAGGACACCAGCTTGTGTGCTTTAAGACAGCTACCGGAATCGAAGATTTGCCAGCTTGCCAGCTTTGTGACCAGTCCCTGTGCAGTGCAGGAGTCCCCTGATGCCCTCCCTCTTGCCCCCACGACGGAAGTTCAGGAACAGCGAGATCTGCAGCAACTGCCAGGAAAGGAAGTCCTCAGCTGCATCTTTTTTTTCAATATAAGGTTTTGTGAAAACCTGACGAGAGAACTTACCTCTCACCGCGAAGGTTTGTGGAACTTTGGCAACTTGCAGGCCTAGTCAGCTTGTGATCCGACATATGAACCTTTCTTCCGTAAACTACTTCCGAGAACCGTGGCAAAGACTTTTCCGTTTAAATACCAGAACCATTTTCACCTATACAAGACACTAGTCCATTGATTTTGGCCTACCTATTGCATTGAATCAACTCCTCTGGTGAACTCAAACTATTTGCACTGTTTAAGAGTGACTCTCATATTTGTTTTATTCCCTTATGCCTTTTTGCTCCTACTTCAATTGCTCTGAATGCCATTTTGCTCCTCTTTCAAAGTAGTGTAAATGTTTCAGAACCAGTTAGTGTGAAGTATCGTAGTATATTTTTGTGTGATATTGATTGCCTCCTTTTAGTGAATGTTTTCTAACTGAATGTGTAAATACATTAAGAAGTGTTTTACCAAGAAACCTTGAGTTTAAGTGTCTATCTGAATACTTGTTTTTATAGACCTCTGTGTAACATCCTTACAAGCTCACATTCCCTCTTGAGATAAGCCTGGCTGCTCACTCGCTCCCAAAAAGTTTGTGGTACAGACTTATACCAAAGGTTGGTTTTGCTTACACCTGTAGTCCTAGTTGTGTGTAGTGGTCCCAGAGGGTACTGCATACAAACGTTGCCTAACACCCACTGTAACGGAACACGCTTGGAGCCCTGTTTGACATATGGTCAGATCTACAGTGTAAAAGGCACAGAGCATTTGTAAATATGGGTTGCATGATGGCCAAAAGAAACATCCTCCTGAAGTGGAAAGATAAAAAAAAAACGGGGGAGAGGGAATGGTTGATGGCACTGACATGGGCTCAATAAACTGAGGATCTATATGTGAGCACATTGCCCCCGTCGTCTAGACCCATGGACATTTGGACCGAGTATCGCTCCTACTTGGCTGAAGCTGCAACTGCGGATTAGCGTGAGATTTGGCTGCAATGAATAATGGATGTATTAATATTGCTAATGTTGAACACAAAAGCTGTGGCTATTCCACATTCTTAAGACTCTGTGATTATCTGTGTATACATTATGTTTGTTTGATTCTATAAGCTCTCTGATGTATTAGCCAAATTGCCAATAAAATAAGTTTTAAAAAAAAGAAAAAAATATTTTTTGAATGAAAATATGAGAGTCTTCGATAACATGCTTTGTACATTGAAATCAAAGGACAATAGATATAAGTATACTCTTGGGTGTAAACTTACTGCATCCAAGCTGGTCTGCTTGCAAGGAAATGAGAATGTAAATCCAAGGGGAAGGCGTGCTCCTTTTATTCCCATGTAATCCAAGAAATCTGAGATACAGTGTACAATGTGATCAAAAAGCTGAAAAAAAGGAATATGATTAGTCAATATGCAGAACAGCCAAAGGTGTTTTATTCAGTGCTCTGTCAGTATCTTAACTTTTATGCTTTTTGATTAATTGAAACATTTGTATTTTACTGTAATACATACTATGATGGCATATAGACCTCTTGTAGCTGAAAGGACAAAAACCTTTTATAGGTGCAGATAGAAATAGCTTTAACTCTCTTGCAAAACTATTTCAGACTATGCTCATTCTATTATTGAAGATCATTTGATAATCAGTTACTATTCAAGGTTATCTATTATATTTTATTTTGGACATTTATTGCATTATGATTATTGAGCATGCACCCAGCTTATACAAAGCATGCATTACTTCAGACTGGTTCATTGCAAAACAGTTTTGCAATTTGGCTTTCTGACTGGAGTGGAGAGATTGCACAGTGTGTGCAGCCACAAGCAGAAACAGTGTCAAGTTGTGACGTGTAAGACCTGTGGAGACACTTCAGTAGATGCTCCTCTCCATAGTTCTACCGTCACGTCCTAATTATCCCCATTGCACCTTCAGAGCCGGCATCTGCCCAGATTTCAAGTAAATTACCCCAGCAGTAGTGCGAAAATGCCCAATAAAAAATCAAATCTGGGATTGTTAGGGAGAATTCTCAAAAATGTGCCAATTCCTCCCACCTTAGAGCCCTCCAGCTCTTTTGCTAAACTTTGGGACTTTTAACTTTTCAATTCAATGTGTTTTCTGTGTTTGTTTCTTTGGTTATGGAGTCTAACCAACTCCATAGGCATCATCTTTTCATTTGTGTCACACAGCACCCTCAGTGCAGTGGCACAGGGAAGACTTTCAAGGCTTTCCCAAGGTTTAAATACCTTCTCTGGGATAAAATACTGTTTCCCAGATTAAGTAAAGTGAAATTGACTTCACTAGTGTTTTAAATTCCTAGACCCAGCCGACCCTATCTTACAATAGAGTGCTGGAGGGGTTACTTAATATCTCCTGTGTCTAGATACTCATGTAGCAGTCAAATGCTACCCTTTCCTCTCAGAATGGCTGGTCGCAGTGGTTTTACAACAAACTACCATTTCTCCCGACCGCAAACTATTCATAGCTCCGGTAACGTTAAATCGCGGGAGCCATGTTTTTCAAGATGGCTTATGAGCACCCTTTGTTTAAACAGGTCCCGGTCTTCTTTTTTCGCCATTTCATTGTGGAAAGGTCCTTCTAGAGTTTCTCTCTGTGTGCCAAACCAGGTTTGGTCTCTGTTCATTTGCCTTTGGCGGGCTTCAGGAGTGAAGACCGCCTCTGGCGCCCGAGTGTCTGGGGTGGGCAGGAAGTGAGGGAGGTGCCCGAAACTCCCTGTGCGTAGTCTCATAGGAGACCCAAATGCACTCTGTGGTGATTGGCTGACTGACTGTCCGGCAAGCACAGCCACCCTGCTGGGTGAGTGACAGCTAGGCTGGAATGAAAGGGAGACAACTGTTTAAGAGGCGAGTCTCTTGGACTGGAAAGCAGAGTCGACCACTGGAACGAAGGAACCGCAGAAGAGCTTGAAGAGGACGGCTGCTGCAACTCCTGGACTGTTGGTTTGCCCGGTGAAGCCCTGCTGCAGGTCCGAATCGCCAAGTTCACATTGACACAGTAGCCCTTGCAAGGACGACTTCTCCCTTTGAGTTGGTGGGACCAATCAACTCACAAGTAAGCCACCTGGACACCTATCTCGGAGAGGGAGAGGGACACCAGTTTGTGTGCTTTACTCACAGCCACCGAAATTGAAGTTTGCCAAGTGTGAGCTTTTTTGACCAGTCCCAGTGCAGTGCAGGAGTCCCACAACGTCCTCCGTCTTGTTCCCATGACTGAGGCACAGAAACAGTGAGATCTGCAGGAACTGACAGGAACATAAGTCATCAGCTGCCTCTTTTTCTTCATTGCAAGGTACTGTTACATAAGACTCAGAGTAATTACCTCTCAAGGTAAAAGTGCGTGAAACTTTTGAAACTCGCAGGCCTAATCAGCTTGTGACCCAACATATGATTCTTCTTTTTACAAACTACTTCTGAGAACTTGTGCAGAGACTTTACCGTTTACTTACCAGAACCGCTTTATCATATCCAAGACTTTAGCCCATTGACTTTGGCCTAGCCTATTGAATTGAATTAACTCTTCTGGTGAACTCAAAGTATTTGCACTGTCTAAGAATAATTGTAACCTTTCATGTTCTGATAATATTTGCCTTTTACTCCTCTTGAAAAGTATTCTGAAAAAGTATTGAAGTATATTTGTGTGTGATTATATTGCCTCCTTCTAATGAATGTTTTATAACTGACAGATACATACATTAATGAGTATTTATCAAAGAAACCTTGAGTATAAGAGTTTATTTGAACACTTGTGGTTGTAGACCTCTGTGTAACATCATTACTGCTCACATTCCCCTCTTGAGATAAGCCTGGCTGCTCAGCCCCGCTTCCAAAACTGTGTAGTACAGACTTATACCAAAGTTTGGTTTGCTTACACCTGTAGTCCTAGTTGTGTGTAGTGTTCCCAAAGGGTACTGCATACAATAATTGCCTAACAGGGATGCACACATCAGTACTGGAACAATGACAGACAGTTCATTTATGTGTGTGTCTGTTTCTCATTGAGGTAGCAGCTGTCAACTGTCTCTTATAAGCGGCGTGGCACAGTGCACTCCACGTCCCTACCAGCTGCCGGAAAGTGGGAACAGGGTACAGACTGAGTAGGTGGCATTGTAGCTTGCAGGGAAAGAAATCCTCTGCCACTGATCATTTAGCTTTTAAGTCAAGTGGACAGCCGCAAGATCCTCCTGAGGAAACATATGAGTGGGGAACTGTTACTAAAGATCAACATTTTGGAGAGGATTTATCATTGCACAAGACGAAGACAGATGTATAGAAGGTCAACCTAGTTTAGTGACAGGGACAATTCTGGGAGCTTTAGCCAAACCAGTCCAAGGCTAAGTCTCACGAGGGGTGAGCCTGGTAAGGGGTCCTTAATGAGTACACAGTGACAATTCAAGGAACACACTTAGAAAGTTATAAAAATACATATTTATTTATGGCCATACAGCACTATGCAAAATGACTACTAGCATGTAATTTTATCACACAATACTTAATAAATGATACATATAGGCAATCACTGGAGCAGGTCCACAGAGATACCTAACTTTAAAAGTCCATCCCTAACATGTATGGGGCCTTATGCCCAAAAGTTCACCAAAGTTCCACACAGTGTTGTTAGACACTGTAAAAGTTAGTGGAGGACTTCTGGAGTCCAATGAAGAGTTCCAAGGGGTAGAGGACAAGTTGTTCTAGTGAATAAAAGTGTCCCCCAATTTCAGAATAATTGTGCAAGCAAACAATGGCAAAGCTAAACTGTTAGAAAACGTTTCAAAAGTTAGCAAACCTTTAAAAACAGAGATAGGGGTTCAGGTAAGTACTGTTACAACTCACCCCCAGAACTACAATTCTTCTTAGGACTTGGCAGGTCTGCAGGAAAGGGTCCAAGGTCATTTTTCCCACCTTCAGCTACGGTCCTTGATGCCTAGGGATTGCAGGTTCGAGCACTTCTCTAGTCGTGACAAATGCTGGTGCAAGTTCGTCAGGATGGAGAATGCAGAAGAACTCGATGTAGGGTCCCTCTCACAACAGGACTGGAAGCAGGAAAGCTGTTTTGGATGACGGCCACTGATGCACGGCAGCGGAGGGGACACACTTGTCGTAGTCAGACTTTGCCTAGTATCTTAGGTCCCCTTGATGCTGGAACCACATAATTTGTTAGAGATGAGTCCTGTACCATAAGCTCTCTATCCCCAAAGATCCAGGCATCAACGTGGAATGGCGATGTCTTCATAGGTCATAGGACTTCTGGAAATCACATCCCCACTGGGCTCTTCCAGGACAGCAGCAGAAGCTCTTCCAACGGGTTCACAGTCACCTTACGCGG
Source organism: Ambystoma mexicanum (assembly GCF_040938575.1). NCBI lineage: Eukaryota > Metazoa > Chordata > Amphibia > Caudata > Ambystomatidae > Ambystoma > Ambystoma mexicanum. Next base: position 777,851,529 of record NC_090929.1, read on the forward strand.
CTTGCAGGTGGACAGGATACTTGGCTCCTTCAGGTCTCTTCCAGAATATTTCTGGAACAGGTGCAGAGGTCCTCTTCTTATCCAAAAGCCAGGAAAGAGCCGAAACTCCCACCAGCCAATCAAAGATCTGGCCCACACACACCACAGCAGTGGTCTAATTAGAAACACTGGTGGCACAGCTCCTGCATAACATTCACACACACTGAAACGAGTTTGTAGATTGGGACCAGACAGTCTCAACCCACTTTCTGGAAGCAAACAAACATGGCCCTACAGTAGCCTGCGAAATGCTTCAGCTTTCCCAGGAACTGGAAGTCCATTATGAGGATGTTCCTTATAATGGTACTTGATGCGCACCTGCGTCGAGTACCGCTGAGTACTGACTGCTGTTCTGCTGACTGCCATATCTGCCGCTCTCCGGATCTTTGTTGTGCTTTCAACTGGAATCCCACTGGTCTTTTGTCAATCTTGGACCTCCTGGATACATCAACTACAACCTGCACTCTCAATTGGACTTCTAACTATTGACATATTATACTGATAGTCTATCTACTTCTCTCTCCGTACAGCCACGCCCACATCTACGTGGTTTCCCATTAATCCAAGCAGGCGCATGCACCAGCGCACACACACCTGCATCGAGTACCACTGAGTACTGACTGCAGAGCTGCGGTGACGCAGTGCAGTATACTCTGCCCATAATCCTCCTGCCATCTCTTAAAATCTCTGCTGTCACCTTTTCCTGCATATATGAGAACACAGTATGTTTAACAATTGTTGCTGATTACTATTTACGATGTCTACTTTTCATCTAACTTCAGGTATGCCGCTCCAAGCGTGCGTGCTTGCAACCAACTAATTAATTCTCTCGCCTAAATCCAAAGTGCAGCGCAACCCACCGCCTTCACTGGTGCAAAACCTTCCCATAAAGACTGACATCAGAAACTTTTTAACAGAAATGAAGACGCACACCCGCCTCCAGAAATGGAATCCACAAAAGTCATGAGTTACTTCAGTCTCCCTCTCAGTCGCTAACCGAGTCACCTCTGAAACTGACTCTAATACGTTGCTCTCGGATTTAACCATGAGAGCATGTGGGTCTCCGGCTGCGTCTGAGCATGAATCCGAGATTTTTCTTACACCAAACCTCTTGATTGAGCCCTCATCAACTCATCAAGTCCCCGCCATTATTCACACAATTGACTCTGCATCAATCCCACCCCTTTACTCGCAAGTAGTAAAACATCATGCAAATCACTAATCACTGCGTGCCCAGACTCAGTCTTCAAATCCACCACGCATCTCTCCACCGCCTGCTCGAACTCACTTTTCTCAACCTCCCTCTACTTCTAACCAAGCTGCACCCCAAACCTTTACTCAATCTCACCCTGTCGACTTAACATCCAGACTCTCCAAGTCCCCCGCCCTTTTTACCAATGAAGAACCGTCTCATAACAACTCTTCATCTGATCTAGAATCCTCCATGGTTGCTTCCTTCTCAAAACCGACTCCTCATCCATCTTTTGGCTTTCCCACAACTTCTACTCATACCTTTGACTCAACCCTTATGGCAGTCAATGCAAGCATATTCACACTAACAAAACTATATGAAGTTATGGATCGGAAATCCTCATCACATGCTAATCTTTTGCAATCCTTAAATGACAAAATTGATTGGATAGCTTGTAAATTATCATCACCAATTAATTGCAAGCAGTCTGGGAGACAGTTAAGACAATGAATTTGGAATCATCCAATGAGTTACCTTTGGTGATGCCTGAATCCAGAACGGAGAGCCTTCGAGACACTATAGTCTCTTTGCCCAGTTCAGTCATTGTAATAAAATCCCCCTCGCAATCGCCGAATGGAATTCTCATTTCCAATCTGACAACACCTGAAATTTTCAAAAACCTCTAACACTGAGGTTCCTTTATATGATGTGTTCTGTCTAGGCATTCAGAACAAGAAGAAAAAAAGAAAAAGAAACAGGAAACACACCTCTGAGCTATGCATGGACCCCCCAAAAAGAAATATATATATATGGGCATGCCAGTGAAAAAAAATAGTAACCAAAAAACGAAAGCATTTATTGATAACATCTTGAAGCCAGTCATTGCTCCATCCCCACTGACTTCAAACTCTATTGACAAAACCAGACAAACTCTCCCTCCTGACCCTCAACTGGCATCATCGCAAGGTAAGATCAACAACCATGCTATGAAGGCTAATTAATTGTATGATAATGTTTCACCTCCTATTGAGGTTCAATCTGAATCTGAGAACATAAATGAAGAACTGTTGAATTTATCTGTATATTATACCAATTCAATACCTATAACACAGATCATGCATCAAAGTCTTCATGGCTTTCGCTCCACTTCTGACAAACCTAAGCAGACATTCTGCATTAACATGAACATAGATGCCTTGTCATTTAAAACTTTGGATCAGAAACGTGCAGCAGATTTATATCTAAACAGTCCATAGGCGCTTCTGCATTGAACCAAAATGCTGATCCCCAACCACTTCCCGTTGGAAATTTTGACTCACCTCAACCCAATTTGAGTCATCCACTGGACCCTCATATTGAAAAAAATCTAAATCAATCTCATCAGCAATCCTCAGTCCAAATGCGGCTTGGTACTGAGATTATATCAATTACGATGCTTGACAGAATGAGACTCGACCCTTTCCCTAATAGATCAACACTATTAAATGTATTCAACTCTATACCAGGTCTTAAAGACATACAATCAGATGACATTGATTCTGTCAGATACCCTAACCCCTCGAACCAAGACACACTTGAAATAATCATCCTTTCCAGGATTGTGAAAAATATAGTCTGCCACGAAAGACACAATTTAAAAGTAATGGGTCTCCAGCTAGAAGCACATAAACCACCACCTCCTGAGCAGGTCACCCCCCAACAAGCAGCTCCGCAATGGCCTCTAGAGTCTGGCACCAAATCCCTCTTACAGCCTTCTGAACAACATTGTTGAAAATGCATGAAAGCAAATTTTGCTACAGCACAGCAGACAATGCAAGTAGTAGAACACAAGTCAAAATGGCGTTGGATCACCACAGTCAAAGATCGAGCAGCGTCTAACGCTAACTTACACTAGCAGGGAGATTCACCACCCACTCACACCTGCTTGTTCGCAGTCTGGAATACAAAGGGTTTCACTCTCCTCTTATCACATAAGGCACAGTTTTTGAACGCTTTCGATGTGGTTCTGCTACAAGAAACCTGGCTCACAGTTGAACCAATCTGGGCAGACCACCAAACTATGTTGGTTCTAGCAATAAAGGCAGTCACAGTTTGTCCAGCCTCAGGCCTTTTAGCAGCAATCAAAACTAACTCTCAACTCCATCTTGAGTTATGGCTATCGCCTGATCCAGGAGTACAAGTAGTAAAAATCTCAACCGAGAATTCAAATCATCCATTTTATCCGACGACAGCTATTCTGAATATTTATTGGAACGCCCTAACCCCCAACGAATTTCTCTTTGCTTCAAAAGTAGAAACAATATGAGACCTGATTCTTCTTGACCCACATATTAAGACCAGCATCATTGCAGGCGATTTTAATATGAACTGTATTTCTACCAATATCAACCAACTTAAGTCACGAGCAGCAGAATGGATGGCATTTAACAAAATTAGAAACTTTACCATGCTCAATGGCTCAACATCTGGAGACTCCCCTCTTGCTCACACCTGGGCTAGAAGCTTAAGTGTTTCTACACTACACTATGTTTTTATTTCTATGAATGCGAACAAGAACGTTGCATCTTTTAAAATCTCATCAAACCCAGCAAGTGATCACAAAATACTGGAAACATATTGGACCTCTCATAACCTTCAAAATCCACACTATTACAAAGCCTCTCTTGAATTAAATCCTGGCAGAAACCGCCTTAAATGGAATCCACCTCAAATAGAGGCTCTAACACATCACATTTCTCCAAAGAGGCCATAGTCTGGATTGAGTCTTTTTAAGTGATAGCACCATGAGGGTTTTCTCCCCCTCAGCAGCGGCAAACCCCATCCCAATCACTTGTGGGGTGCCCCAGGGTTATTGCGTCTCCCCTACATTGTACAACATATTCACTAAGCCCCTTTTTGACAATTTGGACCATCTTAGTATCTATGCAGAGGATTCTCAGATTAAGGATTTGGCCTTGGTGAATAGAGTGTACCTCAGCATCCAGGCATGGATGGGGGCCGATGGTCTATGCCTGAATGATGATAAAACTGAACTCATCATCCTGGGTACCCCCACCAACCTCAACAAAAACTAGGCCAGGATTACTCACCTTTCATAATCGATGGTAACCTCATTAAAGTGGCCAATGAGGTAAAGACCCTTGGTTTCTACCTCGACTCCACTCTCTCCTTTACCAAACAAGTGAACTCCATGGCCTCTGCCACCGCCTACACTTGTAAGCTTATAGGAACCGGCAAACCATTTCTCTCCGATGACAGCTGCATTATCCTGGCCAGAGCCCTCATCCTCTCCAGGCTAGACTATTGTAATGCCCTCTACATTGGTGCCAATAAATCGATTATCCAGAGAATTCAAATCCTCCAAAATAATGTCCTTAGAGCGGCCCTTGTGTGGCTAGAAGAACCCAAATATCTGAGATTAGGCGTCAAAACAACTGGCTCTCGACTCACAACAGAAATCCAGCTAAAAACTGCATCCATTACCCATAAAGCCTTGAATAATGCCTCCCCTAGCCATCTAATGGATAGATTCCGCAGAAGAACCTGCATCAGACCCACGAGACTAGCTAATACCAACTGCCTCACCATCCCCAGATTTAAGCTCTCGAAGGTTGGTGGCTGTAGCTTCCCTGTCAAAGCAGCCCAGCTTTGGAATACCTTGCCACCTTCAATTAGAGAAGATCAATCATACCTGAATTTTAGACTTAACTACATCAACTGGCTCAAGTCTACCGATCACTAAGGCACGCTAGCCCCCCTACTTGCCATACTGACCAGCCAAGGTACCCACTGCTACCACATAGCTTGCTTCTTTTGCGTACTCCTCAGAGTATTTATTGACTCTTACTTGTTTACTGTACCTGTACTATTTCTGTTCACTATGTGTAACTTGTAATTTAAGTCGTGTATATCCTTGTAACTTCTGCGCCCTGATACCTTCGGGTCTGGCGTGCATTACAAATGAATAAACAAACAAACAAACAATCACCTTAATCAATTTGGAGTCCATAAGGAATCTAGTTCCCAAATTTCATATACCCACTATATACAAGCTGTCACTCAATCTATGACACTTATGTCCAGTCCAATTTTTAGGCAGAAATATATCTATAACTCATCCATTGCTGATCTCATAAGAGAAGTATGACAAACTCTTTGGTTTCTTCCTTTCATAAACCACTCGAGTCAAAGGAGCAAAATCAAAACCAAATATAAAAATAAAATAAAACAAATATTGTGAGCCCAAAAGCAAGCTGATGCAGAAAATATGCTTAACGCCTTGATGAAAAAATCTGCTGGCGAGATCTGGCGTATAATTAATAACCAACCTATTAATGCGCATAAATCACTTGAACTGAATACAATCAGTGAACTAAAGTGTATCTCTAATTTTCAGGAGCTTCTTAATCCAATCACCACAATAACACCAATTCTCTTTCCCAGTGCCCTTTTCATTTGACACGCTTGACATTATTTTAATAATAAAAAAACTACGCCCGTCTAGAGCACATGGGCGGATTCCCTGACCAACGCAACACTTAAAGCCCAACCGGAAGCATGGGCCCATGCCCTTGAACTGATTTTCAAGCAAGTAATTTCCTCCACTCAGATACCTCAGAATTGGAAAGAGTCGATCATCATTCCGATCTTCAAACAAGGTGATCGTAATAACCCCAATAACTATAGATCAATGGCACTCTTAGATGCTCCGGGTAAGATCCTGGGCAGATTAATTTTACGTGATTTTTTGCAATGGCAATCTTCGAAATAAATATCATTCGGGCTTTGTAACTGGAATTGGAACTGTTCTAAATATATTAATACTGTCGGCGATCGAAAAAAAAGCAATCACTACCAAGCAACCAGTATTTTTAGAACTAATAGATTTTAAGCAAGCATTTGACTCTGTGTCTCGCAAAATTTTATGGACCAAACCTTTTAAAGCTAATTGCCCTTTGCACATAATTTATTTAATTCATCAATTCTTTTCCAATACATGGATCAAGGTAAAACTCCCCACAAATGGTCTATTAACTAAAGCTATACCGACAAGTGGGGGATTAAAACAAGGATGCGCTCTAGCATCAATATTGTTTAATTTTTATATAAATGACATATATGCAATCCTCAAGTCTGTCCGAGCGTTTTCACCGAAATTAGGGTCAGTGGAAATCCCGTACCTTCTTTACGAGGACGACCTGGTCATTTTTGATAAAACCCACATAGGGCTGCAAAGAAAACTAACAGCTCTCGGCTCCTATGCTGATGCCAACCTCCTAACTATTAACACTTTTAAGTCCAATGTTCTCATCTTTCATTACCATCTACCCAAATGGGGTTATACATTTAACTGGCTACTTTCAAAATTCATTGTGTCTCAAACCTTTCATTACAAATAAAGCAGAATGAAACTCCTTGCCACACAAGGGAAAGCGTTACAGAGAAAACATGGAACATTTTCCATCACTCCAGCAATAACATTCTACAAACAAAAAGTGGTCCCCATAATTAGTTACAGAGCTCAGACTAAATGCCTTATTG